>NC_135233.1:1008502805-1008812009 GCF_051348905.1 Ranitomeya variabilis | reverse complement strand
ACCCCCGGTTCATGACATAAGGGAAAAGTGCAGCGAGGAAAGCACAGCAACTAGGTTTAGTGTAAAATCCTAAAACGTCCGAGACCTACGGTCTGGAAAAGGTTGGAAAGTGCCATCCTTGATTTCGCCCTCAGAGGGGATAAAACGGGCGGGAAACTCAGGTCACGAACTAGTGAGGCTAAACGGGATGCTGCGGTACCAGAGAATATGGTACGGAAATAAAGAATGAGAGAAGAGCAAGGGACAGCACAGAGGAAATGAAATTAGAGTGTTGAGGATCACTGTGCAATGCCTGTCACTGGACTGAGTGTGTTAAGTAAAGCTATTTTGATAAAAAAGAACTTGGACTCTGTCAATCACTGCATGATGTCGTCTGAAACTGGAACTCTGCAACCTGAGAATTCTAATCCAAAAGTGAGTGAATTACACGGCATACACATCACACAGCAGTGGGGACTTTGCATTTTATTTGCTGGGTGCCAGGGTGTGCTGAAGCAGAAACCCCTCGCCATGACTACCACCCTGGCCACCTTACAAGCCAACGCTGCAGGCTTATAGAAGTGACCAGTGGTCTATGCAATGAGCATGAGTGTGCAAGCTCTGAAGATGGCTGGACCACTACTCCAATGCTGCAGAGGCAAAGCTACGTTTCCTAGTAGCACTGGAGAACAGGAGCGGATACAGTCAAGAGAGGCTCCTGTGCAAGATAAGATATGGGCCCTTTGCTGTACAATAGCTCCTCATAATGCACAATTCCCCCTGCTTTGGAGGTGGTAGTGGCCCCCTCATCTCTTGGGCCCCTGTGCCGCTGCACAGGTTGCACCAATGGTATGTCCGCCCCTGTTGGAGAGTGTGCAGTTTGTGCCCGAACTTCAGCCATGCTTTTGATCCAAACTGTCAGTTATAACGCCAAAATACCAGACACGACAATTGTGCCCATGATAATACTGAGATGACTACTGAAATGTGATCTCTATGATGAAGGAAATGTCCGCCTTTTATGCACAGCATGTCTGAAGGGCCAGTGTAAAATATCAAGCATATAAATAAAGGTAGTGACATGTAAATAATAAAAAACACCCCCAAAAATGAAACAATGCACAATATATTTCCTTGAACAACTCATGGGAACCACACTAATGCTCGCCTATACATTAGGTTAACAGGGCATTAATATACACTCACCGGCCACTTTATTAGGTACACCATGCTAGTAACGGGTTGGACCCCCTTTTGCCTTCAGAACTGCCTCAATTCTTCGTGGCATAGATTCAACAAGGTGCTGGAAGCATTCCTCAGAGATTTTGGTCCATATTGACATGATGGCATCACACAGTTGCCGCAGATTTGTCGGCTGCACATCCCAAAGATGCTCCATACAAGGCAGGATGGATCCATGCTTTCATGTTGTTTACGCCAAATTCTGACCCTACCATCCGAATGTCGCAGCAGAAATCGAGACTCATCAGACCAAGCAACGTTTTTCCAATCTTCTACTGTCCAATTTCGATGAGCTACCACAAATTGTAGCCTCAGTTTCCTGTTCTTAGCTGAAAGGAGTGGTACCCGGTATGGTCTTCTGCTGCTGTAGCCCATCTGCCTCAAAGTTCGACGCACTGTGCGTTCAGAGATGCTCTTAGGCCTACCTTGGTTGTAACGGGTGGCGATTTGAGTCACTGTTGCCTTTCTATCAGCTCGAACCAGTCTGCCCATTCTCCTCTGACCTCTGGCATCAACAAGGCATTTCCGCCCACAGAACTGCCGCTCACTGGATTTTTTTTCTTTTTCGGACCATTCTCTGTAAACCCTAGAGATGGTTGTGCGTGAAAATCCCAGTAGATCAGCAGTTTCTGAAATACTCAGACCAGCCCTTCTGGCACCAACAACCATGCCACGTTCAAAGGCACTCAAATCACCTTTCTTCCCCATACTGATGCTCGGTTTGAACTGCAGGAGATTGTCTTGACCATGTCTACATGCCTAAATGCACTGATTTGCCGCCATGTGATTGGCTGATTAGAAATTAAGTGTTAACAAGAAGTTGGACAGGTGTACCTAATAAAGTGGCCAGTGAGTGTATATTTGTATATAGCATCTGATAGGACTGTTATGGACAATTAGAGATAAATCATTGTCAACTTAATACCACCAAAGACCAAAACACAAAACGATCAATTATCTCATATGACTGAAGCACAAACTTTGCTTCAATCATATGGGAAAACTGATCATTTTGTGTTTTGGTAGCATATTTCCTTGCACACATCAGCCATATAAATGGAAATTTATTATGTTTTAATGAAATGTTGTGTGCTTTGTGCCATTAGACACATATGATTTGCATGATGTTTTAGGTATATTATATATTAGAAAACTGGACTATGACAATATTACCCGAAGGAAAGAGTCCAGGGCTCCATTTTCCATGAATTCTGTAATGATCATAACTGGTCGACTCTTGGTGACTACACCTTCCAGCCGGATGATATTAGGATGATCGAACTGACCCATGATACTGGCTTCACTCAGAAAGTCCCGTCTTTGCTTTTCGGAGTATCCAGCTTTGAGAGTTTTTATGGCAACATAGATTTCCCTTTTCCCGGGAAGTTTTAGACGGCCTTTGTACACCTCTCCAAATTCTCCTGAAAGTGAAAGAAAATTGGTAATGTGAGTTAGTTCTGAAATATGCTATCGATCCATGGTGACATTTACTAAAATTACAAGTTATTGCCACAGTCCCCTATGGGGAATAGGGGATGCCCGAAGCCAAAATCTTCCAATTGGCGCTACACTACTTCCCTCGAAGGGAAATTCTAGATAGAAATCTCATAACGGTCATTGTAACTCATGGCTTTCCTAAAATATGATATATACTCAAAGATGTGGGCATGTATAGAACTAAAACATTTTAATAATAAGGTATTAAATATAATATCCAACCTGCCCCGATGACTTCCTCAATCTTCACAAAAGAGACATCGATTTCCTTAGCAAACTCTCTCACAGCCTCATTGGGATCTTCATATGTGAAGGGGTCAATGTAAATTTTCATCCCTGGGGAACCTGTAGGCGAAAGAGCAGGAGAAGATCAAAGGGGTGAACAGACACAATAACAAACTACAAGTTATTTACATGCCGCTAAATTGATTCTCTCAAATGTAATTAACCTCAGAAGGCGCATCTATGTCCAATATGGTCAACACAGATCATCTTATGCCTGGATTGTGACAGGAAACAAATATGGATGTTATGCGTGACCCTCTTGATGGTGGAACGCATTGACTGTGTCTTTACAATGACAGCATAGGGAACATCTTGGTTCTTTTTCTACAAGGTTTAATAGCAATAATAACTAAGAACTAGTTTTTAAGAATGTCTGACAGATGAGTCAACAGAGTCCGAAGGTCCAAAACAATCAGATTGCCACTATAGGCCTGCAAGAGACTGGTGTGACCCCTTAAGTCACATTTGGTGAAAGCTGGCAGAATAGGCAGATGGTCCCATTATCATCGGGAAAGAGAAAAAATGGAAAGCATTTCAATGACAAATGTTTTGTTTTCAGTGAAGATAAGTCACCTCTGGCAGTAGATTTCTTTTCTCTCCCCTTTGGAAAAAAAAAAAAAAGTTCAACAAAGCCGAATGCTCATGTTTATGTGGGAGTCAGTTGTGTCAGCTAAATGAATGTTATCTCATGTGAATGGTTGGCTTTATACTCAAGAGGGATCAATAAAATAATCTTTGGTAGCTATACACATTAGGTATGCACATTAGAATAAAATTTATGAAAATAGCCCACTTCAACCAAAACAATTTTCATCCAATAGCAGCTAAATTATGGAAGGTTTCCCTTACAGCATATTCTCAGAGCATTCCTAGAAAGGTAACTCATCCATCTACTGGAATCATTAAGCATGTATCAACAGTTCAAATTAATATAATGTCATAATGTGTATGGCTGCTAGATCCACTAGAAGCAAGATACAAAAATAATGTGAGACCAGGCATATGGAATGCGACCATCAAACCCTGGCTTCCTTCAATCATTGCGAGACTGGGCAGGTAGAATGCCACCATCAAGCCTTGGATTCCTTCAATCATTGCGAGACTGGGCAGGTAGAATGCCACCATCAAACCCTGGCTTCCTTCAATCAGTGTAAGACTGGGCAGGTAGAATGCCACCATCAAGCCTTGGATTCCTTCCATAAATGTGAGGCCGGGCAGCAAGAATGCCACCATCAAGTCTTGACTTCCTTTAATCAGTGTGTGAGACTAGGCAGGGGGAATGCCACCATCAAGCCTTGGATTACTTCCTTAATTGTGAGGCTGGGCAGCAAGAATGCCACCATCAAGTCATGGCTTCCTTTAGTCAGTGTGAGACTGGGCAGGTAGAATGTCACAATCAAGCCTTAGATTTCTTTAATTAGTGTGAGACTGGGCAGGTAGAATGCCACCATCAAGTCTTGGCTTCCTTTAATCAGTGTGAGACTGGGCAGGTAGAATGCAACCATCAAGCCTTGGCTTCCTAAAATCAGTGTGAGACCGGGCAGGCAGAATGCCACCATCAAGTCTTGGATTCCTTCCATAAGTGTGAGACCAGGCAGGCAGAATGCCACCATCAAGCCTTGGATTCCTTCCATAAGTGTGAGACCAGACAAAAAGAATGCCACCATCAAGCCTTGGCTTCCTTTAATCAGTGTGACAGCGGGCAGGTAGAATGCCACAATTAAGCTTTGGCTTTCATTAATAAGTGTGAGACCAAGCAAGGTGACTGCGTCTGATGAATACACATATATATATATATATACACTCACTGGCCACTTTATTAGGTACACCTGTCCAACTTCTTGTTAACACTTAATTTCTAATCAGCCAATCACATGGCGGCAACTCAGTGCATTTAGGCATGTAGACATGGTCAAGACAATCTCCTGCAGTTCAAACCGAGCATCAGTATGGGGAAGAAAGGTGATTTGAGTGCCTTTGAACGTGGCATGGTTGTTGGTGCCAGAAGGTCTGGTCTGAGTATTTCAGAAACTGCTGATCTACTGGGATTTTCACGCACAACCATCTCTAGGGTTTACAGAGAATGGTCCGAAAAAGAAAAAAAATCCAGTGAGCGGCAGTTCTGTGGGCGGAAATGCCTTGTTGATGCCAGAGGTCAGAGGAGAATGGGCAGACTGGTTCGAGCTGATAGAAAGGCAACAGTGACTCAAATCGCCACCCGTTACAACCAAGGTAGGCCTAAGAGCATCTCTGAACGCACAGTGCGTCGAACTTGAGGCAGATGGGCTACAGCAGCAGAAGACCACACCGGGTACCACTCCTTTCAGCTAAGAACAGGAAACTGAGGCTACAATTTGTGGTAGCTCATCGAAATTGGACAGTAGAAGATTGGAAAAACGTTGCTTGGTCTGATGAGTCTCGATTTCTGCTGCGACATTCGGATGGTAGGGTCAGAATTTGGCGTAAACAACATGAAAGCATGGATCCATCCTGCCTTGTATGGAGCATCTTTGGGATGTGCAGCCGACAAATCTGCGGCAACTGTGTGATGCCATCATGTCAATATGGACCAAAATCTCTGAGGAATGCTTCCAGCACCTTGTTGAATCTATGCCACGAAGAATTGAGGCAGTTCTGAAGGCAAAAGGGGGTCCAACCCGTTACTAGCATGGTGTACCTAATAAAGTGGCCGGTGAGTGTATATATATATATATATATATATATATATATATATATATATATATATCTAATATATAAAGCTGAATGTGTGTGTGTGTGTATGTATGTATGTATGTATGTATGTCCGGGATTGGCATCTGAACCGTAGCAGCTACAGCCACAAAATTTTGCACAGTCACACGTCTGGACCCCGAGAGCGTCATAGGCTATGTTGTGAGGTGAAATTTTAACCCCGCGCTTTCCAATTCACCAAACAATTTTGCCCCTATCTACATAATGGGGAAAAAGTGAAAGGAAAAGTGTTGGAGGCGTCGCAGCTACAGGCACAAAATTTTGCACAGTCACACGTCTGGACCCTGAGAGCGTCAAAGCTATATTGTGAGGTGAAATTTTAACCCCGCGCTTTCCAATTCACCAAACAATTTTGCCCCTATCTACATAATGGGGAAAAAATGAAAGGAAAAGTGTTGGAGGCAAATTAACAGCTGCCAGATGTGAACAAGGGGGACTTAAAGAATGACAGCGATGGCACCAAAGAGTATATACTGTACAGTTGCTAAGGTGGGGCCCCAACATGGGATAATCACACCACCACGGGGATATGAACACACACACAAAATGCGCCACACACTACCACGTGCTCGAACACATATACCACCCTCAGTGCACATTTCACCACACATACACCAACCTCGCCACATAAAAGTAGAAACACAAAAGTCGCCGCTCAAAACTCGCCACGCGCAAAACTCTCCACATGCAAAACTCGCCACACGTGCAAAACTCGCCACACGCAAAACTTGCACACGCAGAAAAATTGCCACACGCAGAAAAATTGCCACATGCACAAAAGTTGCAACACATGCAAAAGTTGCCTCACACAAAACTTGCACATACTCAAAAGGCACCACACATAAAACTCGCCACGCGCAAAACTCGCCATGCGCAAAACTTGCTGCACACAACTTGCTACACTAACCTGTCACATGCAACTCGACACACAAAAAGTTGCTACACGCATGTCGCCACACAAAACTCATCTCACAAAAGTCCCTACATGCATGTCGCCACACGCAACTCAACACACACAACTTGACACACGAAACTCGCCCTAAAACACACACAAGTCTGGTATCCTTCAAAAATAAAAATCTGATTAATAAGCAGACAAACTACAAGAGCAACAAATGTACCATATAGGAATCCGGCAGCTGTCAGTCACATGACCAGTCTATTATGTGTATGTGTGAGCTAATATATACTGCCAGGGGGTGGGCTTACTGTTGGCTGGGGATTTATCAGGCTGCCATTTTAGCTTACAAATACTGAGGTAAAAATACTGACCAAATAACGTGTGAACGAGGGCTAATACAGGAGGAGATGGCATACAGCTATATACTATATACAGGAGATGACACACAGGTATATACTATTTACAGGGGAGATGACACACAGGTATATACTATATACAGGAGGAGATGACACACAGATATATACTATATACAGGAGAGATGACACACAGGTATATACTATATAGAGGAGGAGATGACATACAGGTACATACTACATACAGGAGGAGATGACATACAGGTATATACTATATACAGGAGGAGATGACACACAGGTATATACTATATACAGGAGCAGATTACCTACAGGTATATAGTATATACAGGAGGAGATGACACAGGTATATGCTATGTATAGGAGGAGATGACATACAGGTATATACTATATACAGGAGATGACACACAGATATATACTATATATAGGTGAGATGACACACAGGTATATACTATATACAGGAGATTACATACAGGTATATCTAATATATAAAGCTGAATGTGTGTATGTATGTATGTGTGTATGTCCGGGATTGGCATCTGTACCGTCGCAGCTACAGCCACAAAATTTTGCACAGTCACACGTCTGGACCCCGAGAGCGTCATAGGCTATGTTGTGAGGTGAAATTTTAACCCCGCGCGTTCCAATTCACCAAACAATTTTGCTCCTATCTACATAATGGGGAAAAAGTGAAGGGAAAAGTGTTGGAGGAAAATTGACAGCTGCCAGATGTGAACAATGAGGACTTAAAGAATGAGAGCGATGGCGACAAAGAGTATATACCGTACAGTTGCTAAGGTGGGGCCCCGACATGGGATACTCACCACACACGGGGATATGAACACAAACACAAAATGCGCCACACACTACCACGTGCTTGAACACATATACCACCCTCAGCACACATTTCACCACACACACACACCAACCTCGCCACATAAAAGTCGAAACACAAAAGTCACCACTCAAAACTCGCTACATTCAAAACTCGCTACATGCAAAACTCGCCATATGCAAAACTAGGCTCACGCAAAACTCGCCACACGTGCAAAACTCACCTCATGGAAAACTCACCTCATGCAAAACTTGCACACACAGAAAAATTGCCACATGTACAAAAGTTGCACCACATGCAAAAGTTGCCTCACACAAAACTTGCACATACTCAAAATGCACCACACATAAAACTCGCCATGCGCAAAACTCGCCATGCACAAATCTTGCTGCACACAACTTGCTACACTAACCTGTCACATGCAACTCAACACACAAAATGTTGCTACACGCATGTCGCCACACAAAACTCATCTCACAAAAGTCGCTACATGCATGTCGCCACACGCAACTCAACACACACAACTTGACACATGAAACTCGCCCTAAAACACACACAAGTCTGGTATTATCCTTCAAAAATAAAAATCTGATTAATAAGCAAACTACAAGAGCAACAAATGTACCATATAGGAAATACGGCAGCTGTCAGTCACATGACCTGTCTATTATGTGTATGTGTGAGCTAATATATACTGCCAGGGGGGAGGGCTTCCTGTTGGCTGGGGATTTATCAGGCTGCCAATAGCAACCAATCACAGCTCAGCTTCTATTTTGCTACAGTTAATTAACCTGAGCTCTGATTGGTTAATATAGGCAACAAAGACATTCTCAGTATAACAAAGCTAATATATGTTGTGAAATGCTTCTATTTGCTTAGTTTTTGCCTTTTAATAATTACATTTCTATCTATTTGTTTTGTGGTTTTTGTGTGCAGAATAAATTTTTGTTAACACATTCTATTTTGCTAACAGCAGTCATTAACCCGGGCGAAGCCGGGTAGTACAGCTAGTATATATATATATATATATATATATATATATATATATATATATATATATACACAGTACAGAGCAAAAGTTGGACACACCTTCTCATTTAAAGATTTTTCTGTATTTTCATGACTATGAAAATTGTACATTCACACTGAAGGAATCAAAACTATGAATTAACACATGTGGAATTATATACTTAACAAAAAAGTGTGAAACAACTGAAATTATGTCTTATACTCTAGGTTCTTCAAAGTAGCCACCTTTTGCTTTGATTACTGCTTTGCACACTCTTGGCATTCTCTTGATGAGCTTCAAGAGGTTTAACCCTTATAAATGGGGTTGGGACCATCAGTTGTGTTGAGCAGAAGTCTGGTGGATACACAGCTGATAGTCCTACTGAATAGACTGTTAGAATTTGTATTATGGCAAGAAAAAAGCAGCTAAGTAACGAAAAACGAGTGGCCATCATTACTGTAAGAAATGAAGGTCAGTCAGTCTGAAAAATTGGGAAAACTTTGAAAGTGTCCCCAAGTGCAGTAGCAAAAACCATCAAGCGCTACAAATAAACTGGCTCACATGAGGACCGCCCCAGGAAAGGAAGACCAAGAGTCAAGTCTGCTTCCGAGGATAAGTTTATCCGAGTCACCAGCCTCAGAAATTGCAGGTCAACAACAGCTCAGATTAGATACCAGGTCAATGCCACACAGAGTTCTAGCAACAGACACATCTCTACAACAACTGTCAAGAGGAGACTTTGTGTAGCAGGCCTTCATGGTAAAATTGCTGCTAGGAAACCACTGCTAAGGACAGGCAACAAGCAGAAGAGACTTGTTTGGGCTAAATAACACAAGGAATGGACATTAGACCAGTGGAAATCTGTGCTTTGGTCTGATGAGTCCAAATTTGAGATCTTTGGTTCCAACCACCGTGTCTTTGTGTGATGCAGAAAAGGTGAACGGATGGACTCTACATGCCTTGTTCCCACCGTGAAGCATGGAGGAGGAGGTGTGATGGTGTGGGGGTGCTTTGCTGGTGACACTGTTGGGGAATTATTCAAAATTGAAGGCATACTGAACCAGCATGGCTACCACAGCATCTTGCAGCGGCATGCTATTCCATTCGGTTTGCGTTTAGTTGGACCATCATTTATTTTTCAACAGGACAATGACCCCAAACACACCTCCAGGCTGTGTAAGGGCTATTTGACCAAGAAGGAGAGTGATGGGGTGCTACGCCAGATGACCTGGCCTCCACAGTCACCAGACCTGAACCCAATCGAGATGGTTTGGGGTGAGCTGGACCGAAGAGTGAAGGCAAAAGGGCCAACAAGTGCTAAGCATCTCTGGGAACTCCTTCAAGATTGTTGGAAGACCATACCCGGTGACTACCTCTTGAAGTTCATCAAGAGAATGCCAAGAGTGTGCAAAGCAGTCATCAAAGCAAAAGGTGGCTACTTTGAAGAACCTAGAATATAAGACATAATTTCAGCTGTTTCACACTTTTTTGCTAAGTATATTATTCCACATGTGTTAATTCACAGCTTTGATGCCTTCAGTGTGAATGTACAATTTTCATATTCATGAAAATACAGAAAAATCTCTAAATGAGAGAGTGTGTCTAAACTTTTGGTCTGTACTATATATATATATATATATATATATATATATATATATATATATATATATATATATATATATATATATATAGTATATGTATCCTAGGAATTTTACCATAAGTTTCCATGGTTTGTACTTTGTTGTTGAAATCCAGCTTTTTTTTTCTACCGAATAGGCCAGTCATCTCAAGCTTCCTCTGTCTTGTATCTGTCCACCTCTACATCTATCATTTCCTGGGCTATGACAATCTTTCACAGCAGACCAGGATTAAATCTTCTTGTCCAGCATGTGAGGAAATGAAGACTTGATACCTTATCTCTTCCCTTCCTCCCCCTCCCTTCTCTACAGGTTTATCTTACCTTGTACATCAGTATCTCTATAAAGCCATCACTGCTCACCTTACTCGCCTCTCAACACCCGCTCAGCCCTCACCAGTTCTCTGTCCTGTGTCACTTTACAGGAATCTAGCTTCCGTTTTCTCAGTCCTTCATCCCCACCCAGCCTCCTCTTTCTTTGGCGTTATCTTCTTTTTATAATGAAATCATCATTCCATTATGCTCGCACTTTGTCCTGGGGTGAAGGAAGCTCTGTTTCCCCCTGTGCTGGGCTCTCGGTACACCGCCATCAATAATATGCTTTGTAAAAAAAAAAATTAAATTTGGAGTTCTCTATTTGGCTTCCAGGAAGTCATTGGCATTTCAGTATCAACTTGATCATTTGTTTTTTCGCAGCCTAAGATGACAGCAACGCATAGCAAAGAGAGGTTAATCTTTCTGATCTTTGCGGGTTAATTAATTTTCACCCTGACTGCAGCCAAGAAGCTTTCTGGGGAAAGGACAGACATCCTTTTTAGTGGTTTTCTGCAGCGTGCAGAACAGATTGTTTAAATACATTTATTTGCCTAAATGGCACTTTGGCTCAAGCTGGCAAATGACATTTCACTTTCTACCCTGAAAGAACCTATTTTTATGCATGTAATTCAATAAAGATAAAGCGAAAACACAACCTCAGCATTGTGGGAAGTTGTGTACGACATAACCGCAGAATGACTGTGGGTCAGTGGACATAGATAATCCCTATTATTCTGAACATGTTACCATTGCTCAGGATAAATATTTAAAGAATGGATGGATGGATGGATGGATGAATGGAGTGGTGTATGGAGGGATGGATTGAGCGATGATGGAGAGATGAATGGAGCGATAAATAGAGTGATAGATGGAGTGATGAATGGATGGAGCGATGGATGGATGAAATGAGCATCTTAGTGTTATTTTGCAGTGCTGGGATACTGGGTCCAAATCCCACCAAGGACGATATTTGCAAGGAGTTTGTAGGTTCTTCCCATATTTCTGTGTTTTTCCTCCAGGTTCTCTGGTTTCCTCCAACACTCCAATGGCATACTTTGCCATGTCAGTAATCTATGACTGCTGGATGGGAGACCTGAGAGCTGGCATCCATGGCTCTTCTTTTGATTATCCAGCCAGCCATGATGTCATCTACTATATTACTGACAGACATATATATATACACTCACCGGCCACTTTATTAGGTACACCATGCTAGTAACGGGTTGGACCCCCTTTTGCCTTCAGAACTGCCTCAATTCTTCGTGGCATAGATTCAACAAGGTGCTGGAAGCATTCCTCAGAGATTTTGGTCCATATTGACATGATGGCATCACACAGTTGCCGCAGATTTGTCGGCTGCACATCCCAAAGATGCTCCATACAAGGCAGGATGGATCCATGCTTTCATGTTGTTTACGCCAAATTCTGACCCTACCATCCGAATGTCGCAGCAGAAATCGAGACTCATCAGACCAAGCAACATTTTTCCAATCTTCTACTGTCCAATTTCGATGAGCTTGTACAAATTGTAGCCTCAGTTTCCTGTTCTTAGCTGAAAGGAGTGGTACCCGGTGTGGTCTTCTGCTGCTGTAGCCCATCTGCCTCAAAGTTCGACGCACTGTGCGTTCAGAGATGCTCTTAGGCCTACCTTGGTTGTAACGGGTGGCGATTTGAGTCACTGTTGCCTTTCTATCAGCTCGAACCAGTCTGCCCATTCTCCTCTGACCTCTGGCATCAACAAGGCATTTCCGCCCACAGAACTGCCGCTCACTGGATTTTTTTTCTTTTTCGGACCATTCTCTGTAAACCCTAGAGATGGTTGTGCGTGAAAATCCCAGTAGATCAGCAGTTTCTGAAATACTCAGACCAGCCCTTCTGGCACCAACAACCATGCCACGTTCAAAGGCACTCAAATCACCTTTCTTCCCCATACTGATGCTCGGTTTGAACTGCAGGAGATTGTCTTGACCATGTCTACATGCCTAAATGTACTGAGTTGCCGCCATGTGATTGGCTGATTAGAAATTAAGTGTTAACAAGAAGTTGGACAGGTGTACCTAATAAAGTGGCCAGTGAGTGTATATATATATATATATATATATATATACAGTCATGGCCAAAAGTATTCACACCCCTGCAATTCAGTCAGATAATACTCAGTTTCTTCCTGAAAATGATTGCAAACACAAATTCTTTGGTATTATTATCTTCATTTAATTTGTCTTAAATGAAAAAACACAAAAAGAATTGTCCTAAAGCCAAATTGGATATAATTCCACACCAAACATAAAAAAGGGGGTGGACAAAAGTATTGGTACTGTTCGAAAAATCATGTGATGCTTCTCTAATTTGTGTAATTAACAGCATCTGTAACTTACCTGTGGCACCTAACAGGTGTTGGCAATAACTAAATCACACTTGCAGCCAGTTGACATGGATTAAAGTTGACTCAACCTCTGTCCTGTGTCCTTGTGTGTACCACATTGAGCATGGAGAAAAGAAAGAAGACCAAAGAACTGTCTGAGGACTTGAGAAACCAAATTGTGAGGAAGCATGAGCAATCTCAAGGCTACAAGTCCATCTCCAAAGACCTGAATGTTCCTGTGTCTACCATGCGCAGTGTCATCAAGAAGTTTAAAGCCCATGGCACTGTGGCTAACCTCCCTAGATGTGGACGGAAAAGAAAAATTGACAAGAGATTTCAACGCAAGATTGTACGGATGTTGGATAAAGAACCTCGACTAACATCCAAACAAGTTCAAGCTGCCCTGCAGTCCGAGGGTACAACAGTGTCAACCCGTACTATCCGTCGGCGTCTCAATGAAAAGGGACTGTGTGGTAGGAGTCACAGGAAGACCCCACTTATTACACCGAGAAAAGAAAAAAGCCAGGCTGGAGTTTGCCAAAACTTACCTGAAAAAGCCTAAAACATTTTGGAAGAATGTTCTCTGGTCAGATGAGACAAAAGTAGAGCTTTTTGGGCAAAGGCATCAACATAGAGTTTACAGGAGAAAAAAAGAGGCATTCAAAGAAAAGAACACGGTCCCTACAGTCAAATATGGCGGAGGTTCCCTGATGTTTTGGGGTTGCTTTGCTGCCTCTGGCACTGGACTGCTTGACCGTGTGCATGGCATTATGAAGTCTGAAGATCACCAACAAATTTTGCAGCATAATGTAGGGCCCAGTGTGAGAAAGCTGGGTCTCCCTCAGAGGTCATGGGTCTTCCAGCAGGACAATGACCCAAAACACACTTCAAAAAGCACTAGAAAATGGTTTGAGAGACAGCACTGGAGACTTCTAAGGTGGCCAGCAATGAGTCCAGACCTGAATCCCATAGAACACCTGTGGAGAGATCTAAAAATGGCAGTTTGGAGAAGGCACCCTTCAAATATCAGGGACCTGGAGCAGTTTGCCAAAGAAGAATGGTCTAAAATTCCAGCAGAGCATTGTAGGAAACTCATTGATGGTTACCGGAAGCGGTTGGTCGCAGTTATTTTGGCTAAAGGTTGTGCAACCAAGTATTAGGCTGAGGGTGCCAATACTTTTGTCTGGCCCATTTTTGAAGTTTTGTGTGAAATGATCAATGTTTTGCTTTTTGCTTCATTCTCTTTTGTGTTTTTTCATTTAAGACAAATTAAATGAAGATAATAATACCAAAGAATTTGTGTTTGCAATCATTTTCAGGAAGAAACTGAGTATTATCTGACAGAATTTCAGGGGTGTGAATACTTTTGGCCATGACTGTATATATATATATATATATATATATATATATATATATATATATATATATATATAGCTATTTATATAATTGCCTTGTAATGTTTTCATTTCCTGTTCTGTCCAGATGTCACCATATCCCAGAATTTCAAGGGGAGGAAGTTCACCGACCGCCGTATTGGGACACCCAATTGATGGGTGTCTCAATATGGAAACTGCTGCTGATACCAGCCTATTGCGCGGTAGCACCAGTGGAACACCGCCGCACTGCATACACTCTATACGCCGTACACACCACAATCACACACACTCACACTCACATTCACACTCACATTCACACACACTCACACTCACTCTCCCACACTCACATTCACACACACTCACGCAGCCTCTTGCGCGGTACCACCAGCGGAACACCACCACGAACACGACGCCGCTGGGATCAGCCGAATGATTCACTGACTGCCGCCATGTTTGTACAGGAGGAGCGCATGCGCAGTTTTAATGTGACCACCGCTATCTGTCTGCACAAAGAAGGCAGCGGTCTGATGTATTGCGCCTACCCGAATTACACGCAGGCACAGTGAATCATTCGGATGATCCCGGCGGCAGATGTGCGACGTGTCTACATGCAGAGGAAGTCGGTCACATTAAAGGGGTTTTCCCACGAACGAAAGTTAATTTTAAATATGGACTGTGTCTGACCGTGTACTGAGCATACCACATCTCTTTGGCAGGGGAGGAAGCAAAGGACAATACTGACATTACAGCATGGGATCAGTGGATTCATTTTGTCAGGTAAAATATTTCACTTACTGTTTTTAAAAAATATTTTACCTCACAAAATGTATCCTCTGCGATGTCCTGCTGTAATGTCAGTATTGTCTTTTGCTTCCTCTCCTGCCCAGGAGCTGTGGTATGTTCTGTACATTTTTCAGACACAGATAATTTTTAAAATGAACTTTTGTTTGTGGGAAAACCCCTTTACAAAAGCAAATATCAACACCAACATGGCTCCTCATAAAAAGTACGCCAATGACAATGAAAAGAAAGCAGCAAAGGCACAACGTCGAAGACAACAAAGGGCAAATGAGACTCTTGAAGAGCAACAGCATCGCTGGGACAAAAACAATGCATATAAGCGTAGGCGTCAACCACATGAGTCCCCTGAGGCAAAAGTCATTAGATTATCCCAGGATGCCACTAGGCAACAACAGCACCGCATGCCTGCCCCCGTCGTGACATTACCGCCATCCCGATGCGGTAGCATCGGGCCTCCATCTAGTATAAACAGTATATACTGTATATATCAGCTGATTAAAATCAGTTTTCTCGTCTTTGGAGTGCTGATCCCATTTTTTGGATCGTATACAAGAGGTTTTGGTAATAACCTTGGGGCCTTTGCACCCATGTTTACATGAAAAGTGCTGCTTTTAGATAGAGTATTTACAACCATATCTATCTCCCGGCCCTAATTGCCCCCTCTGTTGGTCAGCACCACCGTGCCTCTTCTGTGGTCAGGATATCCATCTCTGCATTTCCCAGCAGGTTTAATATGAGAATGTGGGACACTGCGTACTGAGACTGACAGATTGGGGACAGGCAGTGTTATGCAGCCTCCAACCTGCAGCCTGACTATTATTTACTGTGTCATAAGAAACCTATTAGCAGATAAATGAAGGGACAACTCTACCAAGAAATCAAGATTCATCACATGTGACAAGGGCGTTTGATTGGAAGCCATAGCAAAGGTGAGAGCGAGCAGCTGCAGCTACTGAGTGATGTGCAACGGGACCCGGCCTGATAAGAAGTGACGAGAAAGGGGAAAATAGAGAGGAGGACGGGAGATGCAGGTTACTGAGAGGACGGCATGGAAGCTAAGAAAGCACAGTCTTGGAAGGAGAATAGAAAGATAACAGCACCACTGTGGAGGTCTGTGCTTTCCACCACTGGTTTATTCCTAAAGGCAAATACAAGACGTATATCATGGTTTTCAGGAGTTCTTTAAAGATATAAAATAAAATAAAAAAATAAAACAAAAATCTATACACTTAAGTAGTAGTTTGTTTTTTTACTTTCTAATGAAACTTAAATCTCTAAAATTCCCCAAAACGAATTAAACAGAATAATTTATACCAAAAATTGACAAATTCCAATGTATTAGTAAATCAGAACTTTTATGTGGTAATTCTCCCCTAAAGAGATATTGGGATTTTTTGGGGCACAGCCATCAAATGTGACTGTAATAATTGTAGTCACTTATAAATCAGCTTCTCAGAAACTGATGGAAAGACCGACATTATGTCATTGACTGAACTTACTGAAAAAAGTTTGTTGTAATTTTCTAAGAAGACGATTTAAAAGCGAAGATCAATATGAATGAACTTTTGACTCTTTTTCAAACATTTCTGATTAATGGCCTCTTTTATCCTTTGGGTGAAAAACTTTTTGCCTGTGCTTGCACCATGCGAGAGCACTGAGTTTGGGATATCGGAGCGACCATGATGCTAATCTGAACTGTCGATCATCGGGAGTGCGCCACCCCCTGGCAAGGAGGAAGCCAGGAGGAAGAGGAATCTTGCCTCCTGAAGATATAAAAGTGGGACAACCCATTTAGCAGCTTCTGTGTAATACCACATTTCCTTTACAGTGAACATGAGCAGATAACCACATTTCCCTCTGGCAAAAACAGAAGTTTGCAGAGGGTCTTAGGGGCTGAAGACAGTGATTACGATGCAGCGAAGAAGTTTTCCTTCTAAATAAAATATACCATGTACACAGGATAGTTGATAAATGTATGATCGCTAGGGATCCTACTGCTAGGTCCCGCACTCTAAGAACAGTGGTCTAAAAGGCCCCTGTGTGAATGGAGAAGTAGAGCACATATGTGACCAACACTCAGTCCACTTCTATGGGACAGACTGAGATAGACATTTCTTCCACCCCATACATGTGAACGGAGCTTTTATGGAGTTTCATTGTATAATGTAAAAGTACCATATTGTGCCCTTTTAACAACAAGTACAAAGTTGTAAAAAAAAGTGCATCTTTCACAATTAAAATGATATGCACCTATGGTCTCTAGCAATGTATACCTTGCTCCAAACACATACAGTACAGACCAAAAGTTTGGACACACCTTCTCATTTAAAGATTTTTCTGTATTTTCATATTTTCATGACTATGAAAACTGTACATTCACACTGAAGGCATCAAAACTATGAATTAACACAAGTGGAATTATATACTTAACAAAAAAGTGTGAAACAACTGAAATTATATCTTATATTCTAGGTTCTTCAAAGTAGCCACCTTTTCCTTTGATGACTGCTTTGCACACTCTTGGCATTCTCTTGATGAGCTTCAAGAGGTAGCCACCAGGAATGGTCTTCCAACAATCTTGAAGGAGTTCCCAGAGATGCTTAGCACTTGTTGGCCCTTTTGCCTTCATTCTGCGGTCCAGCTCATCCCAAACCATCCGATTGGGTTCAGGTCTGGTGACTGTGGAGGCCAAGTCATCTGGCGTAGCACCCCATCACTCTCCTTCTTGGCCAAATAGCCCTTACACAGCCTGGAGGTGTGTTTGGTGTCATTGTCCTGTTGAAAAATAAATGATGGTCCAACTAAACGCAAACCGGATGGAATAGCATGCTGCTGCAAGATGCTGTGGTAGCCATGCTGGTTCAGTATGCCTTCAATTTTAAATAAATCCCAAACAGTGTCTCCAGCAAAGCACCCCCACACCATCACCCCTCCTCCTCCATGCTTCACGGTGGGAACCAGGCATGTAGAGTCCATCCGTTCACCATTTCTGCGTTTTACTATGAAGGCCTGCTGCACAAAGTCTCCTCTTATCAGTTGTTGTAGAGATGTGTCTACTGCTAGAACTCTGTGTGGCATTGACCTGGTCTCTAATCTGAGCTGCTGTTAACCTGCGATTTCTGAGGCTGGTGACTCGGATAAACTTATCCTCAGAAGCAGAGGTGACTCTTGGTCTTCCTTTCCTGGGGCTGTCCTCATGTGAGCCAGTTTCTTTGTAGCGCTTGATGGTTTTTGCAACTGCACTTGGGACCACTTTCAAAGTTTTCCCAATTTTTCGGACTGACTGACCTTCATTTCTTAAAGTAATGATGGCCACTCGTTTTTCTTTACTTAGCTGCTTTTTTCGTGCCATAACACAAATTCTAACAGTCTATTCAGTAGGACTATCAGCTGTGTATCCACCAGACTTCTGCACAACACAACTGATGGTCCCAACCCCATTCATAAGGCAAGAAATCCCACTTATTAAACCTGACAGGGCACACCTGTGAAGTGAAAACCATTCCTGGTGACTACCTCTTGAAGCTCATCAAGAGAATGCCAAGAGTGTGCAAAGTAGTCATCAAAGCAAAAGGTGGCTACTTTGAAGAACCTAGAATATAAGACATATTTTCAGTTGTTTCACACTTTTTTGTGAAGTATATAATTACACATGTATTAATTCATAGTTTTGATGCCTTCAGTGTGAATTTACAATTTTCATAGTCAAGAAAATGCAGAAAAATCTTAAAATGAGAAGGTGTGTCCAAACTTTTGGTCTGTACTGTATATATACCTATCACACATTGGTACACTCTCTTAATGCAGCCCAGCCACTTTTTACTTAGTTCTGCTGAAATACAGAGGCACTTATTGGGAAGGCAGTGAGTTCACATAGTTATTGATTCCTCCAACAGAATGGATGACCCCATACGTGTTATGTTGTCAGATGCACTTTAAAAATGTTGAGCGCTGCTGTACTTGGAATTAATACTTAACTATAAGCCTGAACTCTTCTGACATATGATGTCCCTGATGGCTATGTCTTACCTCTGCCGGTGCTGTAATGCTGTAGTTTATCACTGTACACCGCCTCTTTGCTGTACGTTCTCTTCCTAAAATACAAAAATACACTAGACTTGAAAAATATTAATGCAAATGGTTGTAATGGACTCAGCGGGACAATCAGGCCGATCATATAGCGCATTTCATGGGAAACAGGTATATACAGCACAGGTCAAAAGTTTGGACGCACCTGCTCATGCAATGTTTTTTCTTGTTCTTATTAATGTGCACATTTTAGATTCAAAAGGAAGTCTGCAAAACCATGAAGGAACAAGCTAGAAAATATTTGTTAAAGAAGACTTGTCGCAAGATCAAAATTGGTCATTTTTTGTTCTTACTTTATTCCTACTGCAAGGGGTTTTTTTATATAATCCGCCACACAATTTTAGAGATATAGGCCTTTTTATTTTGTGCTAATCTTTATAGTTTTTACCAAAAGGGCAGCACTCACAGGATTCTCTAAGCCATGCCCCGTTTATAAAAAATACACAAATTATCACTAAATAGAAAAAAAATCCATATCAATGAAACTGTTTGGAAGATTAAAAAAAAACAAAAAAAAACGAATACTCAGGGGAGCAGCATGACCCAAACAAGGTTCTTCTTCTTGTTTGTGGTCCTCAGTAGTGGCTTCTTTATAGCAAGTTGATAATAAAGGCCTGTTTCTTGCAGCTTCTTATGTTGATTTTAAAATGTGCGTCATTTGAGAGGGCTGCTATCTGAGATGCCGTCAATTTGGGGCTTCAACAAACATACAAATGGAATACGTGCTCTGTTGCATCAGTGAAGCAGAGAGGACCCATTAAATATTACGGGGTGATTCTGGGTTCCATTTTTTTAGGGCAGAAGGAGAAAAATTCAGCATATAGCAGTTGTTTGCTCTAACAAACAGACACCAGACAAATCCAATAATAGTTAATGGGAACCCATGATAAACGATGAGACCCGTCTGTTTTTGTTTGAAGAACTGATGCAACAAATTATATACTCCGCAGAGTCCTACATACATATTTACTGTAAGTGCTATAGCAGAACCATTTATCAGGCATGTAATCCTCAAACAGACAGGAAAGACTTTATTGTAGAGTTCTTCACTTCACCGTTATATAAGCTCACAAAGAAATCTCTGCTATAACCCCATCAAGTGACATAAAGAGAGCGGAGCAAACTCACCTGCTGCAAACAATGGAGATGGCCACCAGAGACACTATGAAGACGACGCCTGCAGCAGCCGAGCCGGCAATCAGGGGAAGCTGCTCTCTGAGCTCTGATTTGTAATCCTCTAAAAAACGGAATATGAAAAATTACACAGGGCGCTGCCAGGCCGCCCTACAACAATCAGCCTTTTGTAATGTAACCTATCATCTGAGTCAGATAGAGCATGCAAGTGAACCTACAAATCTAGATCTCGAGTCCAGGTCTTTATTATATGTATGTTCCTTTCAAGATTCATGTTGAACCATAGAAAATGTCAAGTCTCCATTATGAGCTTCCACTCTTTTCACCCAGCAAAGGTCAGAAAATCTGTCAGAAACCTATCTTTAGTAATTTCTTGTGTACGTACAAATATATTCATATGATTCGCATGGTAAGATGTACATATCTTGCTTCCTTTATGCCCCCTGATGTCATTTAACATAAGAGGACATTGCTTATCTCTAAGTATTAAAGAGTAAAAGAACTCATCAATGGTGTTCTCGATGGAGCCCTAAGGAAGCTGTTACGTAATCCACATTCTGGAGGGTGACGATTAACATCTGGCTGTATGGTTGGGTGTGGACATCAAGGTGTAGCTCTGACAGTGAAAGGTTGCATCTGCCAAAAGAGGATCTGGAGCTTAAAGTAGTCCAAAATGTACCTCAGCCCCATATGAGACCAGCAATACAAATAAGGGTTATAGCTAGGAAGGGCAATGAGGACATCTGTTTAGAATCTGGAGCTTAAATTGATCCAAAAGGTCCCTCAGCACCATATGAGGAGGCCAACAGTACAAATAAGGGGTATAGCTAGGAAGGGCAATGAGGACAGGTCAGCACGATGGCTCACTGCAACCTTGCAGCGCTGGATTCCTGGGATCAAATCTCACCAAATACAACATCTACAAGGCATTTGTATGTTCTCCATATGTATGTATGAGATTCTTCTGGGTACTCCAGTTTCCTATCACATCCCAAAGACATACTGATGGGGAATTTAGATTGTGAGCCCCAGGTGTAAAGTAGCAGCAAATATATTGTAAGATAGCGCTTACTGAATGTGTTAGGGGACACTCGCTTAGCAACGGGATTCAGTCACACAGGCACGTTTTTCTCACAAAAACAGTCCATGCGGTTTATTATGCAGTCATAAACCAGGTTATGCACAGTTCGTTATATACTTCATAAACACAATAGGCACCAACAGATGACATTAAGTTGCAGTCTCTAAACATGCTGGACCTTATTCCGTCCAGTTACCATGGGTGACCGCACAGTTCATTAACTGACCCCCTGTCAGTACACACAGTTCCTCAACTCTGGGTTACTTTCCTGGAGCTCCTGCTCCACACGCTGACTCCTTGTCAGTCCTTGTTCCCAGGGAAGCTGCTGAATTGGGATCACCGTCCCGGACAATGCCTTGCTCACTAGGCCACCTGACAGTCCAGATCCTCAGACAGGCTGTAGCTCCCCCAATGCAGTGCCACCACAGGCTCTGCATACACTCCTTCACATGTGCTCTTCAGGAAGTATTATTCCCAGGACCTCCAACACAGGTTGGGCTATTCAGGGAGTCCTACTCCCAGGACTTCCAATACAGGCCTCTCAGCGCACTATTCAGGGGTCCAATCCCACTCCCAGGATCTCCCAACACACAAGTCTCTCGGATCCACGACCTCTCAGTGCACTATTCAGGGATCCGGTCCACACACAGGACCTGACCTCCCAACACACAAGCCATCCAGGATCTACACACTCTCCATTACAGAGACCATGAGACCACACCATGTTCACATTATGTAGTTGTAACCACTCCCATAGATGGGTGGTGTGTGTGGTTAGCCAGACCCGCCCAGCTCTTCCAGCTAACCCTGTAAGACTCCCTTTACAAACTCTACAAACACTTGTGGGACTACAGGTCCCAGAACAACAACATTACTTCAGGCTTACAGCGCAGACTCCCTCTGCAACACATACCGGCCATTTACAATCATGCAGGTCACTGTTTCACCATGATAATCACAGAAACGCCTCCATGTGCATCCCGAGGAGCACCTACAGTGCTACTGTTTTCGCTTTATATGTTCTTGGAAGTTTTGAGAACTGGAGATATGGAGTGAAGTAGTGGTCACGATAGTTGCTTACACAGAACAACAGATCATATTCATGACGATGAGATATATATATATATATATATATATATATGTATATATATATATATATATATATATATATATATATATATATATACACTGCTCAAAAAAAATAAAGGAAACAGCAAAATCCCCCATCCTAGATATCACTGAATGATTCCAGTTTTAAATCTTTATGCATTACATAGCGGAATGTGTTGAGAACAATAAAACCTAAAAATTATGAACATAAATCACAACTAAGATCCCACAGAGGTCTGGAGTTGGAATGATGCTCAAAATCAAAGTGGAAAATTAAGTTACAGGCTGATCCAACTTCAGTGGAAATGCCTCAAGACAAGGAAATGATGCTCAGTAGTGTGTGTGGCCTATACGTACCTGTATGACCTCCCTACAATGCCTGGGCATGCTCCAGATGAGGCGGCGGATGGTCTCCTGAGGGATCTCCTCCCAGACCTGGACTAAAGCATACGCCAACTCCTGGACACTCTGTGGTGCAACGTGACGTTGGTGGATGGTGTGAGACCTGATGTCCCAGATGTGTTCAATCGGATTCAGGTCTGGGGAACGGGCAGGCCAGTCCATAACTTCAATGCCTTCATCTTGCAGGAACTGCTGACACACTCCAGGCACATGAGGTCTGGCATTGTCCTGCATTAGGAGGAACCCAGGGCCAACTGCACCAGCATATGGTCTCACAAGGGTTCTGAGGTTCTCATCTCGGTACCTAATGGCAGTCAGGCTACCACTGGTGAGCACATAGAGGGCTGTGCGACCACCAGAGAAATGCCACCCCACACCATTAATGACCCACTGCCAAACCGGTCATGCTGAAGGATGTTGCAGGCAGATCGCCCTCCACGGCGTCTCCAGACTCTGTCACGTCTGTCACATGTGCTCAGTGTGAACCTGATTTCATTTGTGAAGAGAACAGGGAGCCAAAGGCGAATTTGCCAATCCTGGTGTTCTGCGGTAAATGCCAAGCGTCCTGCACGATGTTGGGCGGTGAGCACAACCCCCATCTGTGGACGTCGGGCACTCAGACCATCCTCATGGAGTCGGTTTCTAACCGTTTGTGCAAACATATGTACATTTGTGGCCTGCTGGAGGTCATTTTGCAGGGTTCTGGCAGTGCTCCTCCTGTTCCTCCTTGCTCAAAGGCTGAGGTAGCGGTCCTGCTGTTGGGTTGTTGCCCTCCTACGGCCCCCTCCACGTCTCCTGGTGTACTGGCCTGTCTCCAGGTAGCGCCTCCAGCCTCTGGACACTACGCTGACAGACACAGCAAACCTTCTTGCCACAGCTTGCATTGATGTGCCATTCTGGATGAGCTACACTACCTGAGCCACTTGTGTGGGTTGTAGAGTCCGTCTCATGCTACCATGAGTGTGAAAGCACAACCAACATTCAAAAGTGCCCAAAACATCAGCCAGAAAGCATTGGTACTGAGATGTGGTCTGTGGTACCCAACTGCAGAACCACTCCTTTATTGAGTGTGTCTTGATAATTGCCAATAATTTCCATCTGTTGTCTATTCCATTTGCACAACAGCATGTGAAATTGATTGTCAATCAGTGTTGCTTCCTAAGTGGTCAGTTTGATTTCACAGGTTTGATTTACTTGGAGTTATATTCTGTGGTTTATGTGTTCCCTATATTTTTTTGAGCAGTGTATATATACTGTATACAGCACATATATGTGTATATATATATATATATATATATATATATATATATATATATTCACACACATATACATATATACACACAGACTTGCCCCTTTAAAAGCAAGCCCAGGAGTGAAGGACTAAAAATGTTTCAGGCACGCTTTGTTGGTTCTGAATCCATTTTTTATCAACACAAGATTGAGATTGTTTTATTTTTTCTATTTTTTATTTTTCTGAGCATTTATAGGAGGAAAAAAAAATCAATTTGCAAGTGGCGGCTCAAGGACAAAGAATGAAAACTGTAGATATAACCATAGAGCAAGAAGGGAAGAACTACGAAGGTTGGATTCACTTAAGGCCTAATTGCACCAAGTAATTATCATTGGGATCAAAACTAGTGGTTATCAATAATGTCCTGTACAAATATATAAATCAATTCCTTGTAATATATAGGCATTAACTCTTCAGGGAACTTTCTTGACAATATCTTTCCATGGAGTAGGTTCTCTGATGACTGATAACAAGGAAGTTTATTGGAAAAGTGAAGAATGAAAAGCCACCTGCTCAAATCAGTGCGTGCCTATACCATGTGCAGACACTATAAGTACACATTAAATTATTGCTTTCCTGGCCCGATGATTTCAGAGGGAGCGATCGACTATTTAGTGTATACAGGGCTGACTAGAATTAAACTGGCACAGGAGGTATCTGGCATAAGCCTAATCCCTCCTCCCCATTCAGAAAAATGCAAGCTAGGCTATTCCAATGTGTATTGGAAAGTCAGTAGCCATAGCTGTTGGCCAAACAAGTGTATGGGCATCTAAACAGTAATTTACATAAAGATTGGCATCAAATCTACAAGCCATAGTAAAGTAGCTGAATGGATGGGTGAAAATGTTAATTTAGGCCAACTAGGATCCCATTACACAACACATAACAATTTCCAATAACTGCAGTTGCAGTTGGCTTGTAGAAATTAATACACCCAAGCTTTGTCCCAATATTAATAATACCTGGTTCCGTATAAACTAAACTTCCATCTAAGTTTTCTGTTACCATCAATTTAATCTAAAATGAGTATAATTAGGAATAGTTATTACAGGTCACTGGAGATAGACTTCCCATTGTTCGCTTCTGCATATTATTACACGATAGGCAGTGACATGTTTGACATCCCCTGGACACCTCATTGACTGGTTATGTCTCCCTCCCTTGTAGTCTTCCTGTACATACTGTATCTTATCTTCCTGCCCTTGTTCTCCTCCTTGTATTTCCTCCTGTTTAACTTTCCACTGCCTATGATACCTGACCTTTGGGTTTAATACTTCCCAAATGATTGTCCAACCCATACGACTTGTGACATTAATGAACATTCAACCAGGAAAAGGTGGTTCTGTTTTTGATGACCACATTTCCGTGTTGATAACTCACATGTTTCATAAAAGCTCAGAGATCAGTAATGGACTTTTAGGAATTAACGCTGAAGGACAGATGGTATCGGAAATGAAAGACAGGACAGGGTGGGAGATTTAACTCTTATCCGTTCTTTTGCTTTCTCTCATTCCATAGAATCCATTGTTTTACTCTTTGTTGTGTAAAAACATTAGGAAAAAATCCCCTTTGCTTTGTCTTGGCCAATGTCCACCTCACCTTTCTAGGGCACACGGTGCATAGAGGATTGGCAGGGAAGGCGTTAAGCTCTTTGGAACAATACATATGCACAGCATCTCTTGGCAAAGCTACCTCCTTTCCTAATGCCCAGACTCGGTAAGGAGTGATGCCCAGCAGTGTTACGCATGCAATAGCCTGGCACAGTGCCCCATGCCAGCGTGGGTGAAATGTTTCCGTTCCTGGAGGAGAACCCTCGTGTCTATCAAGCAGGGACACACGTGTTGAAATTTGATTGTTTAGCAATTGAGGGAAAATGAGAATGTAACTATAAAACATTGACGGAGCTGAGAAGAATTCTACACAGGATGGACCAAGAATGAGATATTCTGGACCTGTTCTCTGGAGGGAAGTTCCTAAATGTAAATACACAGAGTGTACATTGCATGAAATGTGTATGAAACACTCAGATTCAATGAGGCATATGTAGTTTGAAATCTAATATATGTTCCATTTTACACTTCATTGCCAACATCAGAATACGTTAACATGCCAATCAATTCTTCATATGGAATCTGATGGTAGCAACCAACCAAATGACCCATACAGATTGCTCATTTCCCTACATGTAGATAGTTATAAAAGAAGACATAATATGTATTGTATACATCATTGGATTTCTTCATTGAAATGTTATATATTATCTTCGCCTCGGTACAAATAGCTCTTATCTTTTGATTTCCATATTTATGTCGGGTAAGAACTGGTTTGGCTTTCAGCACCCAAATTCATTGGAGATTTGTGGCTCAAAGAAATATTCTTAAAAATGCAGTTAATGCAAGTAATAGAGTGTGTAGAGAGCCAGGGTGCCCTGCGTGTACAATAATTTAAGTTGTCACTTTCTGATGAAAACTCTGATATAGCCTCATACTGGCAAAACAGACCCTAACCCATTATTTCTTACCCCTGCTCCTGATTTTGTCGTATAAACTGTGGCCTAAACTGGTGTGTACTGGTATGGCAGACTCTTTAGTTTAACTTGTTAGTGTCCTTAAAGGAGTTGGCACTTTTTGACAAAAACTTAGAACTCTATTGCTAAATTTGTTGTATAAACCGTGGTCTAAACTGGTGTCTACTGGTATGTCAGGTCGCCTCATTTCTTAACCCATCATTTCCTCCTAGTCCCCACTTTCCAACATGTTATTATATAAGCCCTTTACTGCCCATGGTGTTGGTGTACAAACAGTGTAGACCACCACATCTATGGCTCCCAAGGTGGGACTGCTCTCCGGACTGCTTTCCCAGTTGCGTCCTCAGGTTAAATCTTTTACCATATGTGCAGATATAGATGATTAGCCACCAACATCATGGTCTAGGAGACCCTGCTATCAGCCAAAACATAGACCACAGGTAATGAGCAGCTAGCCTCATTTTTCTCTACAAAAATCAGTTGCTTGCAGAAAGTGTCCAATCTCTGACTAATGACTTATCAGTGGGAGAATTATAGGACATCCTGCAGAACAGTTGCAGCCTATGCTCCGATGTGGCCTCTTGATATAATTTTTTTGCTCCACTTATATGTCCACTATTATAATATCATGTCTCCAGTTACATAAGCACATGCGTCTCCTGAGACCATGAGCATCCGGATGGCGTTAGGACAATGTGTTGGTTAGGTGCTGCCTACTTCACGGCTGAGCTCTGATGTTTGCACTTACCATCAGTCAGGGTTTGGAAGCACATTTTCCCACTGTATTTCCCATAGCCTGCCACAGTTCGTGCTCGGACCTGCACCACATAGACTATTCCTGGCCTTAGTCCTTCTATACTTGCTGTGTTTGTCTGGCTTTTGGATATAGAAGAATTAAATTCGTTGTGATCCTAAAGAGAACAAGAAATATAGGCCATTGAGAAAAATAAATACGGTAGTAATGTCAAGTTACTTTCTTGGCAATGTCACATCCTATTAGTACTGAAATTTGTAATCTGTATGTCTCATCAAAAGTCAGCTCTGATCCGTCACATTCCTGTGCTTGGGGAAATGACCATCAGGAAGACATAAATGTGTGCCACACACAGACTACTGGACATCTAGAGTACCTAGCGTACTTTCTAATAACTTCTCAGTCACCTATTTTTTTTCTCTATATGGTCACTGTTATTTTAACTAACATTACATAGATCAATAGTACTGATACATATAAAAATATTGCAGTATATCTTATTAGATACATAGGTCTTTTTCTCCTCTTATGAGCCACTTCTCCCCATCTTCTGAATTTATCATTAATTCTGAAAAATATCTGAAATCCTCTTGACCAAGACAATAGCAGAACAAGATCACAGCTGTGTATTAATTCTATTGAGATGGGAGAGCAGCACAGAGAAAAGTGATAGGCACGGACGTACAACAACAGTGCTGCTGCTTGGTAGTAAGCGTTGGATTCACAACTACAATGCTCAGTTCTAGTGTAAAATAACCTTCATGCTGCTGCTGGTTCTGATCATGTGCCACAGAGACAGGACAGCAGCAATCCTTCATGTTTGTGCAGTATACAGGAGCTATCATAAGTGAAAAGTGATAGGCACAGACATACACCAACAGTTCTGCTGCTTGGTAGTAAGTGTTGGATTCACAACTACACTACTCAGTACTACTATAAAATAGCCTTCATGATGCTGCTGGTTCTGATCAAGTGCTACACACAGACAGGAGAGCAGCAATCCTTCATGTTTGTGGAGTATACAGGAGCTATCATAAGTGAAAAGTGATAGGCACAGACATACACCAACAGCGCTGCTGCTTGGTAGTAAGTGATGGATTCACAACTACAGTGCTCAGTACTACTATCAAATAACCTTCATGCTGCTGCTGCTTCTGATCATTTGCTACACAGACACAGGAGAGCAGCAATCCTTCATGTATTGAGGAGCCATCATAGCAAATAGACTGTGGACTCCTCCCACTAGTTCAGGGCCCACTGAAAAATATAGATAGAGCCTGCAGAGGTAGACATCTAAAAAATGCGGACACAAGTAAATAAATAAAACCTAAGATAAAAACAAAATGAGCAAATAATCTTTAGTACGTAAATAAATGGTAAAAGAGCATGTAAATACCATAGGGTACTTGGTTAACAGTTATCTTAAGTTCTGTTTGTTAAATGGCCACAGGGTGAACGCACACCTATGCGGCGTTGTACTTATACCAACACATGTTCTGGTTCAATTTTTGGGTTTTAGACAAGTTCTATAATGGCCAAAAATGGTGCTATACCTCATTCACACAAACACATCTTATTCTGAAAAGTCACCTAAAATGACAAGTACTCTCTAAAAGACAGAGCACAAAATGTCCAACACACTCGTCAGCATTTGACACTTGTTCAGTGGCTTTCTTGACAGCAGTAATTGTACCAAAGTATTTATATAACCAAGCAATGAGAATAGCATAGAATATAGCGCCACTATCGTTCAGTGGTCATAGGTGGTATTGCAGCTTAGATTTATTTAGGCAAATAGAGCTGAGCTGTCATACCAGCATCAGTGTTAATATTTTTAAAAAAATCATATTTCCTAATAAATTTAAAATATACTGTGGATTCCTAAAAAAACACATTTCTTAATGCAGTGAAACTTCTACAAGAAGCTTAGGTTCAGCACTGGAGCAGCATGATCGCCTTATATTCCTGCTTCCTGCTTATACTTATCTGTTTCACACATTATGACTGCCAGAACTGTGCACCGCAGACAAAACCAGCAAATAATAAGCTGCAAAAAAAAAAAGCAAAATGTGGTTCTACTTGTAACAGGTGATTCATGTATTAATTGGGATTTCTTCACTTGCAGAGCAGAGACAATAAATCTAATCACTGGTATTGTAATTTCAGCCAAACAGGGAGGAATCCACGTATTGTCTGAAAGAAAGGCTGATAACTGCAGATCAATGGACGGTGTCCAGACCACCGTGAATGGCTACTCAGGAGAGGAAATTCACAGTAATGATGTGAGTTCCAGTATATAATTTTATTCTATAAAACAAAACCACCATAGAAGGTCATAAAGGACCCCGGAGACCCCCAATTAGAAAATCCTATAGTTCCCCTAGTTTATATAGGAAGGACATAGTAACTGAAAACATAGAAAATTGTAGTGACCTCTAAGCAGGTACGACCACAGTATCCGGAACGGCAGCCAAGAAGAACGTTACTGAATTAGTAAACATTGCGTTCTTTATGGATCATTACGACTTCCATAATCATCAAAGCTGGGAAGAAGGCGTTAATAACGCACTTCTGCCATCCATTCTAAATCAGCGGTAAGCTATTCAGTGCTGGAAATGACTGGACAATTCTAATAAATGAGCAAATCTGCTCGAAAATATCCCATAAATGTCTCACCTTCTCATAATACCGGATCTCATAATCCAGGATGATGCCATTGGGTTGTTCTGGCTGCGGCCAAGAGAGGGTAATGCTCTTCATGGTTGCTCGGACTTGGTGCATGATGGGTACTGTGGAGGGAGCTGTGGAAATATAAGGGAAAACTTCACTTCAGTTACACTCCTGGTGGAATGTTATTATGGGGGCTTTCGCAATGTAGTTCTTAGAATAGTCCACCAATAAAATGTAAAATCTGGGATATATTACTTCTCATGGTGAAATCACACCCAAGCTAAACGCTGGCTGCCAAGTTCTACATACAAGATGCCAATAATTGAAACCCAAATTGCAGGAAATTTGCTGGATGGTTGCACAAAGTAAAGGCTTCGAGCAGACAGCCGATTATGGAAATGGCACTCTCATCAGACTCTGGTCAACATAGTGTGAACCGATTCTCTTGGATGAGGAGAAGATGGAGAACTAAATTTCTCTATCTTCTCCATTGTGTCAGTGCGTGGAAATCAGACAATACGTAGAAGTTATGAGTGGAGTCATCTTTTCCACTCATCCATTGACTTGGAAGGACGAGCGCGATCCCCTTTCTTTCCAATACTGTCCCATAAAAATTAAAGGGGTCAGGGAAAAACATGTTATCATCTATCGGCAATTATAAGTTATTCATCGGCAGGGGTCTCGCGGATGAGAGAATCTACAGTTGTCAGCATGTGCCCTTAGAATGGAGATTTAGTTCACGTGCTCGACAACTGCTCCATTGATTTCCTATGGGGCTGACAAGCGTTGGGCTCAGCTTTTTCCAGCAGCCCCATTTTGTAATGGATGGGTAAAAATTCCACCTTCTGCTGTTTAATATGGGACCTACCAATAAGTAATTTATCACATATCAAGGTGATAACTTATTTTCACTGGAAATCAGAATCAGGGACCATTGTTTTGGCTTACATGTGGTTTTATGTTGACCAGAGTCTCACTTTGGTATCATTTTTGGCTCATCCTGGAAATCCAGATGTCTCCAATTTTAGATGGAGGTACGAAGGTTTGTTCTTGCATGAATAAAAAAAACACACGAAAATTACATACTATGTCAGTGTAGAAAATACAGTAGGTACCCTGAGGTGGCACCATATCAGCCTATGTGACCATACAAAGCCTCACGTCACTGTACAAAGCCTGTGTGATGGTCATGACTGATCTGTGAGGAAGCTTTAACTCCTCTTAGAAATCAAATACGTGTCTGACCTTATTTTACACCAACAGCCCGTGCTAAGTTACTGATAATTAGTCTATTCTGAATGTATTTCCCAGTACATGATGGATACCGCACCAAGCACGCTGTTGTTATAAACTCGCTGTCAGGGTTTGGCAGAAACTATCACTTGTCTGGGACACAATCCAATAGTTGATAGAAAATCTTCACTCAATGATATGAGCGGTAAAAGGAATGTGTAAATGATGATGACTATTCCCCAATGCTTCTATCACTAGCGGTGGTCTTTATCTAATATAGACATGAAATGTACATTCCCGCCTACTGAGACAATATACATACAAGGCAATGACAAATGATGGACAAGACATTTTCTGAATGATGAATGACATAGCAATGGAGCTTAATATATATGTAACGGAGCTGAGTTCACCCTCTTGCATAATTTTCATCACAAGATACAGTATATGGGGTAAAGTATTGGGACAACAAACCATTTAACCTACAGGAGCTGTTATTACATACCATCCTACATCCATAGACAATAGTATGGAGTGGGCCCCTATGCAGTTATAATAACATCTACTCTTCTGGGAAGGCTTTCTTCAAGTTCTTGAAGATGTCTGTAGGAATTTTTACCCTTTCATCCTGAAGAGCATTTGTGAAGCCAAACACTGAAGTTGGAGGACATGGTCTGGTTCGTAATCTCCGTTCTAGCTGATCCCAGAGGAGTTGGATGGGGTCAAAACTCTGTGTAGACAATTTCTTTCAAATCAGAATTGCCCAATAATGTCTTTATGGACCTTGCTTTGTGCACTGAGCACAGTCACGACGAACAGAAAAGAGTCTTTCCCACACTGTTCCCACAAAGTTGAAGGCTCCAATTGTCCAAAATGTCTTGGTATTCTGAAGTATTAAGATTTCCCTTAACTTGAACTAAGTTGTCTTAGGCTGATTGCTGAAAAACAACCCAAGAGCACTATGCCTCCTCTACCAAACTTTACAAATAGCACAGTGCAGTCACTGAGGTAACGTTCTTCTCCTGGCAGTGGCCAAACACACACTACTCAGCTGCTTGGCCATGGAAACCCACGCCATGAATCTCCCCGCGCACAGTTTTTGCACTGATGTTAATACCAGAGGAGGTTTAGTCTTCGCAGTTATGGAGTTATCAGAGCGTTGGTGACTTATTCACATTGCTCCTCAGCACTGGGGGACCCCGCTCTGTAATTTTACCTGGTTTCTACTTCATGGCTGAGTTGTTGTTGTTCCTCAATGTTTCTATTTTCTAACCCTAACCCTAAGTATTAACACTTAAAGATGATAGTGGAATTTTTATGAGGTTAAGGAATTCAATGAACTGACTTGTTGCAACAGTGATGACCTATTACAGGACCGCACTGGTATTAGGAAACTCTGTAGAAGGAGCCATTCTTTTACAAATATTAGCAAAACCAAACAGCATGGCGAGGGGCTGGATTTTATACGTCTGGGGCAATGGAACTTACTAAGAAACCCAAATTTAATGATAAATGCAGTATACCACTACTTTTGTTGATATCCTTGCTGTTTTGGGTTAGAAACTCACACAGGTTTGGACTGTTGCTCATTTACAGGCACTGCAATATGTAGTGGACACTACTGGATCTCCACACTTCTGCAAAAGCACCACTAGTGGGTCCAGACCCAGAAGCTAGCATTTTGAAGGATTTCAAGGTTAGTATTTGACATCATGCCATGAACAGACATAAACAGAAGAGGGTCACTGTGCAATAACTGTATTTGGGACCTTTGCAGTCCAATTGCTCTTTATAACGTACAGTTCCACCTGCTTTGTTGCTTTGTTGTTGTTGTTCTATGTTGCACCCATGCGATTTCCACCCCTGAATCTTGCAGATCACAGGATGTTCTTCTGAGGGAGTCACCAAGGATCACTTGTAATCTGTCGGAAGCTTATTAGCAAGTGCTTGATTTCCAAACAGCGCCTCCGGAGGGGAAGTGAAGCATTACACTGTTTCCATTGAAATCTGTGGGCTGTTCTTGTACTGCACAGACATGCTGCATCCTTAGGACAGAGAGATGTGAGACATTAATGCTTTGCTGATAGATAAAGGTTTGGAGTGAGAGGTCCTCACTTTCATTTATTAACTCTAGATTCCCCTAATACAGTATTTAAAATAGCAGGTTTACTAAGCCAGACATCATCTTTAAGACTTCTTTTTTGTACTATATAATCAGCTCTGTTTGTATCATTTTCAGATGACTCAGGTTATAGAAAACAGTATGTGCCGATCATGTGCAGCCTGCAGTGAAAACATAAGTGTGAATTATACAAAAAGATGACAGCCGTAATGCCAATTTGTATTATGTAGTAAAGTTCATCTTGTAATTGCTTCTGTAATTAATCCACGTTAAGCTTTGCGCTAAGACAATGCGATGTGATCCTTCTAGATAAACCTATTATTCCAGAAGCCCGGCCTTCAGTATAACACTGCATCTTATGAAGGCCTCGTATAATTCCTAAGTTTGCAATCAGAGGCGCTCGGGTCTCCCCCCGATTCCTCGCTGCTTTGCATAATGCTTCATTTCAGAGGTCAGCTCTGTTTACTTCTCAGATACAAGGTCTCTCTTTCAAGTGCACGCAGGAGGCAGAAAGCCGACGCTTCTTCTGTTTACCCAGATCTCCTCTAAGCCGCCTTTTTTGTTTTCTATTCCTATCCTTTTGGAGAAGGATGTTAATTTCCTGAAATTAAGCACTTAACTTGATTGCTGTTTTGTTAATTGCAGGCTTCATAGCTATGGCACTGTTGCGTGGTTAGCATGGGTAATGCAGAAAGAATCTAGAAAGCTACAGAAACAAGATCACCGTTGAGTATTCTTCTCAAAATTACATTGCTTCGCATAATTGTTCATGTACGTGGCACAGTAAGCCTTTAGCTTAAATATTGGATGTTGAACTACCAGTCCCTGCATTCCATGATAATGTATGAGGCTACAGATTGCCTCTGTATGCTCTCGTCACCAAGCTACGCTTAGTTTTATGGAACATTTTTACCTTTCATGGCCCTTTTTTAGTATTACTACTTTATAGGATGATTATTGTGCCTTCCGTTACCGATTACTTAAATTTGCAGCCCTAATAGAGCTTCCATAGTGGTTCATGAACCCTCTGATGCACTTCCTTATGCCTCTGATTTCTTACAGAGGAATTGTGATGTGACGGAGGGAGAAGTTTTGAGAGTTTCGGTCAAATTATGTACAAAACATTTTTAAAAAATGGTGGTATTCTGTATCGGAATAATTAGTACTAAAGAAAAAAACATGCATGCCCTAATATAGATTTTTTCTGAATCGTAAGGCAGGTATATGACGTGATGGTTTTTTAAGAGTTTGGGAGGCAACAACTCAACTCATCACATCACCACCTACTGAAATGCGGTCTTTGTTTTCATTGGAGTGCCCTGCAGTCTTCTAGTACACATCTTCTAAGTAATGGTCAAATCCTCAACTTAAACATGCAAAGCTGAGCATAAAAAAAGGGTCTTTGAAAGTCAACAGTCCATTTATATCGATTCCCTCTTTGCTCTAGAATCCACAATACACCTGAGACAACCCTGAAATGTGTAACAGGATATTCTACATACGTTTCAACTGCTCTGTTGAATTCTATAGGGAAATGTAGGCGCTCTATGCATGCACACCCATTTATATGTGCTTGTAATGAAAAAAGATGATCAAAGTATTAAAAACTAAAAATTAGACGCTCCTATGCAGCCTAGATAACTGTTGGGCCAACAGCTCTGTTATACATCTGTACTGGGTCTTTGATCTGCTCCCTTTACTCTGGTCCGCGGAACTCTGTTGTGCTCCACATCGGGCTTTGCAGGTTGCCTTCGCGTGACCCTTGTTTAGCCATCTTTGCATTGTCCCAAGTTTCATTGCACTGCACCTGTACTTCCCGTCCTGAGTCTCCTGCACGTGCCGAGTCCTTGTTAACTGTATGCCTTCTTTGCTTGTTGCACAAAAGCCCAGGGCCCTTGTGTCTCCCCCGACTTTGGGATGGAGGATCCATCTTACCAGGTGAGCTGAACCAAGATCTCCCTCTTGACTCTCCCATACACATTGATGATTGATTCTAATATTTCTTCTCTATGGGAAGAACAATGTTTGCCTACTCTGACACTGATGTCGAGAGTTGGGGGCCCCCCATAAACATTAGATAGCCACCTGTTCTTATCAAAATTAGTTGGTCTGACCAACTATAACCTAAAGTGTAAGGCCATGTGCACACGTTCAGGATTTTTCACGTTTTTTTTGCGTTTTTTCGCTATAAAAACGTGATAAAAATGCGAAAAAACGCTAACATATGCCTCCTATTATTTACAGGGTATTCTGCATTTTTTGTGCAAATGTTGCATTTTTTTCCGCGAAAAAATCGCATCGTGGAAAAAAAAGCAACATGTTCATTAAAATTGCAGAATTGCGGGGATTGATCTGCTTACTTCTCGCACGGGGCTGTGCACACCATGCGGGAAGTAAGTAGATTATGTGCAGTTGGTACCCAGGGTGGAGGAGAGGAGACTTTCCTCCACGGACTGGGCACCATATAATTGGTAAAAAAAAAAGAATTAAAATAAAAAATAGTCATATACTCACCCTCTGATGGCCCCAGGAGTGTTCCCGCCTCTCCGGTGCATGCTGCCGCTTCCGTTCCTATAGATGGTGTGGTGAAGGACCTGCGATGACGTCGCGGTCTTGTGATTGGTCGCGTGACCGCTCATGTGACCGCTCACGCGACCAATCACAAGCCGCGACGTCATCGAAGGTCCGTCACACACAAACCATCTATAGGAATGGACATCGCTGAGGAGATCGGCTGTCTGCAGGTGAGTATAACCATTTTTTTTAATTATTTTTAAACATTCTATCTTTTACTATAGATGCTGCATAGGCAGCATCTATAGTAAAAAGTTGGTCACACTTGTCAAACACTATGTTTGACAAGTGTGACCAACCTGTCAATCAGTTTTCCAAGCAATGCTACAAATCGCTTGGAAAACTTTAGCATTCTGCAAGCTAATTACGCTTGCAGAATGCTAAAAAAAACGCGAAAAAAACGGAAAAAAAATGCAAAAAAAATGCGGATTTCTTGCAGAAAATTTCCGGTTTTCTTCAGGAAATTTCTGCAAGAAATCCGGACGTATGCACATACCCTAGGATTAGTGATTCTTTTGTTGCCTTCAGATGTAAAGCAATTTAAAAATCTAAGGGGTTCTAAGAGTCTTAGTGTACTTTGAATATATATCTGAGATATAGTGATAAGTTAAAAAAAGGAAATAAATCTAATTACTATCCTCTGTGCTCTCCAAATCACATCTCACCACCTGTGCACTTGACCCAACCCCGTCCCACATCATCCCAAACCTCACCACAGTCTTGATCCAAATCCTAAACCAATTCCTTCAACCTATCACTAATAACTGGTGTATTCCCCTCATGCTTTAAACATGTCTCAATCACACCAATCTTAAGAACCCTCCCGTGACCAATCTTCTGTGTCTAGCTACTGTATCGCCTCATATCACTTCTCCTCTATGCCTTAAAATAATTGGAACAGCATGTCCATCTTGAAATATCCTCTCACCTCTTCGCCTGCTCTGTCCTTGACAGATTTCAATCTGGCTTCTAACTGCATCATTCAACTGAAACTGTCCTAACTAAAGTCACTAATGTCCTACTAACCAGCAATGTCAAATGACACTACATTGTCCTCCTCCTCCTGAACCTGTCCTCTGCCTTCAAGACAGTGGACCATTCCCTCTTACTACAGATTCCCTCATCTCTTGACATCACAAACTTGGCTCTATCTTGGATCTCTTCATACCTATTGGTCCAGACATTCAGCATCTCCCACTTATACACCACCTCCTCACCTTGCCCCTGCCTCCTAGGCTCAATTCTAGGACCCCTGCTCTTCTCCATCTACACTTTTAGCCTAGGACAGCTAATAGAGTACCACGGCTTTCAGTTTCATCTCCATACTGATGACACACAGATTTACCTCTCTGGACCCGATATCTCCTCCTTACTAAACAGAATACCACAATGTCTTCATCTTTCTTCGTTGCTCAATTTCTAAAACTTAACATATACAACACAGAATTCATCATCTTTTCCCCATCTCACTCAAGACCCCTCAGCCCCAACTGATGTATCTATCAAAGTCAATGGCTGCTCACTCTTCTCAGCCGCGCCAGCTCGCTGCCTCTCCTTCAAACCAGATATCCAAGCCCTTTGCACCTCCTGCCGACTCTAACTCAAAAATATTTCCCGGATTTGTACATTCCTTATCCAAGATTCTGCAAAAACACAAGTATATGCGCTCATTATCTCCCGCCTCTAATACTGCAACCTCCTGCTCTGTGGCCTCACTTTTAACACTTATACACCTCCAATCTACACTAGACTCTGCCACCTGACTAATCCACCTGTCCCCCCTTCTTACACGGCCTCCCCTCTCTACCAATACCTTCATTTGCTCCCCATTTCCCAAAGACTCCAGTTCAAAACCCTAACTATGACATACAAAGCCATCCACAACCTGTGTCCTCCATACATCTGTGACCTCGTCTCTTGGTACTTACCTGCACGCAACCTCCGATCCTCACAAGATCTCCTTCTCTACTTCCCTCTGATCTACCCTTGCACAATTGCATACAAGATTTCTCCCGTGCATCCCCCATACTCTGGAACTCTCTACCTCAACATATCAGACTCTTGCCTACTGTGGAAACCTTCAAAAGGAACCTGAAGATCTACCTCTGCCGACAACTGGCAGTAATCCTCTATCCACCATACTGTGCTGCACAACCAGCTCTACCCTCACTATCCCTTGTAGACAAAGCCCCCGCGGGCATGGTCCTCTCTCCTCCTGTAACAGTCGGTGACTTGTAATGTTTAAGATTATTATACTTGTTTTTAATATGTATACCTCTTTTCACGTGTAAAGCACTATGGAATAAATGGCGTTATAATAATAAAAAATATTAATTTTTAGAAAATTAAGGATTTCTCATACAGCAAACACTATCAATAAGTGATGCAATATCTTAATAAGCATACAGTAGTCTCAAAGTCTAGTTGATGACATAAGCCACAGTTCAATATGACAGAGGACCATCATTTCAAAGTTTTGTTCCTTAGAAGTCCACTGAGGCATATGATGTCTGTGGCTCCATATAATCATGATGGGATAACGCAGGAGACAAACCCAAACACCATAAAGGTCAATGTAAATTATTCATGACCACAACAGTCTCAGGAAAATCACATGGCATTTTCTTTTACTTCCATTGGGAAAAAACTCCACTTTCTTGGATTACAAGATTGTTCCACCATGACACAATAGTCATGTTAGATACGCCGGCTCTGTAAAGGGAAAATGATTTGCAGCAGTTTGTCTCAAAGACGCCTGATGTGTGTGTGAATGAACAGTGTGAGGACGTTCACGGGGTTAATTAAGAAGAGCGCTTCTTGTAAGAAGCTTGGACCATGTGTGAATTTCCAGCAGCTGCCCGGTACATAAAAGATAAATGGCTATGCTGAGATCCTCTGAACGGATTTGATAGATGTGTTTGCATTAATGGATATTGAAACTTGTTATGTATGTGACACAAATAAAAATATGAAGAGACGACAAAGCTCTAGATAATATGGATGGATGTGAGATTGAAGAATATGACTTGGGAGATAAGAAATTGATAGGCCGTAGGTGAAGGAGAATGGTGGGGACGTCTGCTGCAGTACTTAAAGCTTCTATCTCAATCCGTCTGCTGCTATTTCTGGCAAATATCCAGGAACAAGTCACATATTCACATCAGATGAAATCAAATTGACAATTATTGTCTTACCTGATGGTGTTTTAATGCAGTTAAACCATTACAGATTATAGACGATATAGCATTAACCACTGCGCTGTACTATATCCTATGGGACTGCGCTGTGTGACAGTACTGCCAATGAGATGGTATAGCTCAAGGTAGTATGGCGGGTATTTGTTCTCCTAGATTTTATAGACACTTATATTTTGCTGCACATAATACATAATAATTATGGTGTTAAGAGTTGTCCAGAACTTTGATATTGCTGGCCTATAATTAGGATAGGTCACCAATACCAGATTTGTGGGAGTACAACATCCGACTTCAATGGGAGCAGAGCTGCGGTACCTAACAATGGCCATGCCAATGGCGTGGAGCCGTGCTTCTGGTCTCAACAAAAGCCAGCAGCTTCAGGTTTCGGACCCCCGCCAGCTAATAATGATTACTATTATCAATATTATTAATTATTTATATAGCACCATTGATTCCCATGGTGCTGTACATGAGAAGGGGTTACATACAAAACACAAACATCAATTACAGTAAACAAACTAACAATGACAGACCGGTACGGAAGAGGACCCTGCCCTTGAGGGCTTACATAGGATGATGGGGAAGGAGACAGTGGGTTGGGGGGTTGCAGTAGCTCCAGTGGTGTTGAGGTGGCAGCATAGTCATTGCAGGTTGCAAGCTTTCTTGAAGAATGAGAAATAGATGGATGATCAGTTCAGAGATGGCGGTGTCATTGAAGAAAATATATTCCATTTTGAAATTCTAGTATATTTCTGCTGCGCACTTAGATATCCGCACTTTAAGAAGCTGCACCAGAGACCGGCATCAGAGATACTGATGCCCTAGTCTTAAGATACGTCTTCAATATCCAAAGTACTGTCCAACTCCTTTAACACCGAAACACAAACGTTTAACTATTTAATTCAAGGATGTTTTCTCGCTCCTCTATAAACCTAGGATTTCCATACAACTCTAAATTTAAACATGTATTATTTAATACAGCATATTCCAGTACGATAAAAGCAGATGGAAAAACCTCAGCATGTTGAATTCAATAGGCTATTCTAGGGCTGTATGTAATTATTGAGGGATTGTGATAAAGCTCTAGTTATAATATGACTTTGATTTGCAAGAAATGTTGCAATTGATCCTGAGAATATACCAAAATTTAGGCCATATTCTGAATTTTTTTCATTGCTTTGTTGTTGTCTGGGCACAGGTATTTGATTACCGTACGTGTCTGCAGCATAGGTCATCAATAGCAGATTGGTGAGGGACTGACATCCGGCACTCCCACCGATCATCTGATTTTTGCTCCGGCGCTCCCAGATGTAAACACTTTGCACAAATCTGCTGAGCGCAGCTCCATTCAAAAGCGTAGTGACCACTGCCGACCACTGCAGCACAGGTCTTATACAAAAGACTAGAAGTTGGCCTTCAGGATTCGGCAGAGGCGGCCATACTGTCATACTCTCAACGCCACTGTGTTTAGGAGCTCCGTCCAAAGTATTTATATCAGACTGAGCAATACACAGCTGATCAGTGAGGGTGCGGGGTGTCCGACCATCACTAATCTGCTATTGATGACCTTTCCTCTAGATAGGTCAACACATGCTTATGCCCAACAATCCCTTTAAAGGAAATGTTTAGTTAAAAAACTACTTAGTTGTGTTACTAACTAACTCTACAGAACTAATACTGTATATTTTTATTTTCAAAGGTGCCCCAATGTTCAGCTATTAGCCTAAGGTCCGGGAAGCACTGTTTCAGGTTTATGCTCAACACAGGAGAAAGTATCCTGTGTCGACATGTCCAAAGTTGTGAGTGTGAAGGGAGCTGGAAGATTTGCTAATTTTAATAGCTCAGCCAACCCCCTTCTCTAAGCAGACAACTAGCTTGATATAAAAAGGAGCTGGTCAGCCAGTCCACTACGCACAGCGCTAACTACATTTAATATGTAATTTAATATTAAAGAGGGATTTATATAAGATGGAGACATTTGGGAAGAGAAAAGGAAATTGAAGTTTAATGTAGATAAATGTAAGGTTACGCAATTGGGCAGAGAAAATGAAATGTATAATTATGTACTAATTGGTGAAGCACTGGGTAAAACTGTCGCTGGGGGCATATGGATGGTCAGGAAATTAAACTTTAGTGACCAGTGCCAGGCAGCTGCTACCAAGGGAAATAAAATAATGGGATACATTAAAAGAGACATAGAAGCTCATTCATGACAAGAACAGTTTTGCCTCTATATAAGTCATTAGTTTGGCCACACTTGGAATGAAGCTGCAGGAGCCTAGGACTGAAACAAGTCCAGTGGTCAACATCATCTCTGAGCTTCACAGTTACTTCAAGGCTGATGATCAACTTGTGGACATATCAGTTTTATTACATCAGCAATACAATATTGGGCATGGACTCTTTCTTTCACATCAGAGTTCGATCATTAATCAAGGATCTGTCTTGAGCTCTGCTCAAATTTCAGTTAAAGTTAACTAGATGTTTGCTGACTAATTTTCATGAAACACCTGTATCAAGATGTCATTAATTATACCAACATTAACTTACCAGCCTGGTTAGTGGTGATATTGACGGAGACATGCTGGGGAGGAAATGGACTTTTATTCGTGACTCCATTCACAGACTGGATCTCGAAGGTGTAAGGCGTATGCGCCCATAAATTACTAATGAAGACACGAGTGTCCGTCAACCCCATCTGCCGTGGAACAAAATCGACATTGTCATCACATCTTGAGCAGCTCCGCCGGTCAGACCGGCACTTCTTGCAGATGATATTGTAAGTGACATCATCCCTGCCACCAGTTTCACGTGGCGGATGCCATTCCAAAGTGATGGATGTCTCATTGACTATTGAGATGACATTACGGGGTCCAGAAGGAACACCTGAGGACAGAATCACAAGTTAGATGGTCAGAAGGAACATATTTATACAGATTGATGCATAGAATGTAAAATTATATCATCTACAGCAGGAAAAAGTCTATATGGCTGTAGTAGTAGAGAGTTTACCACAAGCCTGCCCCCACCCCAACAAAAAAAATCTGTGGTTTTACCCTTAACATAATGAATAATGAATACATGGATGGATAGAGAATGGATATAGAATTTCCAATAAACCTGCCCCAACCCAAAAAAAATCTGCGTTTTTACAGTTGACATAATGAATAATGGGTTAAACAGAACTCCAGCACTCAAAATGGCCTCACAGATTCTCTGTAATGTATTTCCTTATTAACACATAACAAAGAAGTAAAAAAGTACAAATAAATGGTGTCAAAAAGAATAAGAAAAATTCTTCTCGTTCCTCTAAGGACATACAATAGTTGTTTTTTAAGCTACTTTTATTGAACCTTTTAGTCCCCCATAGGAAACGTTAACCTACTGTAGGATCCTAAGATCACTTTTACAGTATATTGCCATACAATACGTCATTGCTATTTGTTTCATGAAGAAGGGATGATAATGGGGTGACAGGGGAATCTTTTTGGCCCACACGATTCACTTAGATAATTCAGGTCGCAATTGACGGTGGCACGCAATGGATTAAAGTTAACTGTAAGTTTTTAAAAACTTTGTAAAAGTAATGTCTGCTTGGAAATAGAGTTCAGGATCAGATACGCCTGATCCGTTTTTTTTTAAACTTTTTTCCAAGAAGAGAATGTACTTTGTATCTAGAGAGAACTCTGGAAGGAAGATGAACCGATAGGGAAAATAATATTCAAGTTCCCAAGACTGTGTCTGAGTGACCATATGATTGATATTATAGACAATGAAGAATAAGATGGTGGCTAGATGTATTTTAGTTCTTAACTGCACAGACACGGTTCACAGTTCTTTATTATTTTATATTTCTTGTATTAGACGCTTCCGCTGGGATTCTATTTAAGACATTTACTACCCACTCAATAAAGGAAGACTTTCTGACTTTGTGAACTCATGCTATGTCTACACTTAAGTGCCACAGTGTGATTCCCCCTCCTCTCTTTTTAAGAAGCGCTGTTCTCATGAACTTTGTAAAGGGCAGTTAATGTAGAATGGGTAGTACTGGTATCCCTGGGGTCCAAGATGTTATATGTGGAAATGTGCCAGCCACAAAGGAAGATTGTCCATGTCATGCTGATAAAATTTCAAAAGTTGAGAAGGGTGAAGGAAGTAGCAGCACTTGTTATTCGTAAGTTTGGGGTACAGTACGGTATGAGTCGCTCAATAAATAACACATTGGTAAGACACATATGGATTTGTATGGTAAATGGAAATTAATACTTGCTGCAGAAATCAAAGTATCATTTTATTCAGATTCCTATGACCTACATGTCCATATGCACGGCCTACGCGGGTTGATCCTACTGAGAGATTCTCTTTCAGCTGTTCATACACTTTAGATATTGTTCGTCTGACAGCTATCTATCACACATACACAGGAATGCTTGGCTTGGTTGAATGAATGCTCCTGTGTATTTTATGAGAGCGTCAGCATGGACTTTTCTAGAAGTGGCTTATCTCTGCGTCAGACAAAAGTGTCAGCTGTTGAAATTCAACAGGCGGAACCCCAACTACTGCCAACACCAAGCCCTCACATCATCTCTCAAGAGGCACCTTACAAATCAGGTGGTCGGCCAACTTTTATCTAATATGTATGTTCAGTTGTGATGAGCCAACATGCTTGGATAACGTTTTATCCGAGCACCCTCGGGAGTTATCTGAGCATCTGGGAGTGCTCGTATATTATGTTCGAGTCCCCGCGGCTGCATGGTTTGCGGCTGTCAAGACAGCCTGAGCACATGTGGAAATTAAATTATAAACAGGCAATCCCCACATATGTTGAGGCTGTCTAACAGCCGCAATTCATGCAGCAGCAGGGACTCGGACATAATATACGAGCACTCCCAGATGCTCAGATAATCACCCAGCGTGCTCGGATAAGACGTTATCCCAGCACGTTCGCTCCTCACTAATGTTCAGCTTTAGAGTCTGCTAACATTAACATCATGATTTTTATTTTTAATGGATCCATGATGGGTATGACTGCCCTATTATACACTCTATTATCCACTCTTGAAGGATCTCATTGACATTTCACGGGGCCATCAGATTTCCAGCCTCCTTCTTTTGTTCATTTTTTTTGTCGTTGATCGAGAGACGTGACAACATTTTTTTAATGCTGATGTGGACGCTATTTTTTTCCACATACACCTTGTTCACTGTGTTGCTTGGTGTTATAGATAATATGTGAGGAGTGTGAACAATAGATGGGTTCTTGTATTTTAATTTTATTTATACAAAACCTTTTGTAGGTCAAGGTTCTTACTTTATCTGAAAATCTAGCAATTATTAAGTATAATGATCTTGCAAGGAAGAGCACAGCCATGGGCATTGGTACAAAGCATTCAGGCCGGGAGCTTCTGAATACGGCAATTACCGTTGCCCTTTGTGTCGTGACTTGGCCAATTATAGAGCTTGTGTCACGTGAGACGTCCATGAAGCTGAATACAATACACACTATGGAAACAAAGATTTATATGGCAAGACGGAGAGGGGTTAATAGTCGCAGCCATGCCATTCGAGTACCATGTCACTTAATCACGTTATGACAAGCACTTTGTAAGCCACTCCAGAATCCGTTTCCACAGTTACCAGGTACTAGAAAGTCGCTTTCCCACCGTTTGAGAGGCCGGGCACGTTAACATTTCATATCTTGTTTTCCTCTTGAGTCAGGCGGATATCCAGGTCTATTACAGAAAGCCATTCTAGGACCAGGTCTGTGATGGACCTCCCCACCATCAGTTAGAGGTTAAAGTGGATTTCAGACCATGATTGACTTTGGAAACGATAAGGTCAGTCTGACCTATCTTGAGCCTTGATGATCCTGATTTCTAATAAAAAAAGCTTTGGTGAAATCCCTTTAATCATTAAGTTCAATGTTTTCCATTAAAGTGAAAACCTGCGGCTATCTATAAAGATGACATGGGTCTTGGTGCTTCGCATAGTTGCTCATACGTCATATATATATATATGTTTTACGGTTTGACCATATATTATAATATTAAAGATTTGTACTGAATTGCGGCTGTATTGATCGGTTTAAATACCACTCATCACTACAGGAGCAGAATTACCACCGAGCTAAGGATCCTGGCAAGTCATGCAGAGAACTTGATATTTCCAAGAGTACATATTTGATTAGGTATTGTATATGACACTATTAATAACTGCGGCTACCAATATGGGGCCATTCCGTACTTTTCACGACTTCTAGGAATAACTCCATTTAACCACTTAACTCCATTACATTTTTACTTGCGTAATTCAGAAGATATCCATGTACATGTAAGAGATAGGTATACATTAGTGCAGTTCTGAAATGGCGAAGTAGCCATATTGTTGGTATTTATAGCATTTCTTGAATCAATATGGAGAAATTTCATGCTATTCTTTAACCTTTTACCTCCCCGAGCCATTTTCTGTTTTCGTCCGTTTTAGTTTTCTCCTCCCTTTCTTCCAAAAGTCATAACTTTTTTACATTTCCATCAATATGGAAAGTAAGGGGGAAATATATATTTTTTTGCAGGACAAGTTGTACTTTTGAATGACACCATTGATTTTACCTTACCTTAGTGTACTGGAAAAAAGGAAGAAAAACTCTTCAGTGTGGTGAAATTGCAAAAAAATCTGAAAGTCCACAATTGTTTTTTGTTTTTTTATATACCGTGTCACTATATTGTATAACCGAGCAGGCAATATGATTCTCTAAGTCAATGTGAGTATGCACATAACAAACAAGTGTAGTTTATTTTTTTTTATATAAGTAGTGAAAAAAATTCTGAAATTTGTATTTGTCACCATTTTCCAAGACCCATAGCGTTACCGTTTTTTGGGATCTGAGGCTGAGTGATGGCTTATTTTTATTGATACAATTTTGGGGTAGATACGATATTTAGATTATATCTTATTGCATTTAATTTAAATGTTGAAAAGGTTAAAAAAAAACCCACATTTCTAGCATTTCGATTTTTTTCTCCTTACGGTATATACCGACCGGATTAATTTATTTTATATTTTGATACATCGGACATTTCTGAACATAGCAACAAAAACACGTTTATTTTTTAATTGTTTTATTTTCAATGGGGCAAAAGGAGGGCGATTTAAACATTCCTTTTTTAAAAAAAAATTTCATGTTTTTAAAAACTTTTTTTCACTTTTTACTTTATTTAATAGGCATGCTTAATGCAACACCCTGGGATAGACATTTGAGTATTTTTAACTGTTTTACTAGGATCAATCCTGGATCAAAGTAGAAGGTTAATGCTCTTTTTTATTACATTTACGGTACTCTTACACTTTGAGGAATGTTTGACAAATCAGGAAGAACTGCAGCACAGTTATAGCGTAGCTTGTAAAACACTGTATACAGTGGGAGTTGGTGCAGCATTACAGCATGGTCGCAGAACTGTATTGATCAAATCTAAACCTATAGACAGCATGGAAACAAGTCGCTCTTATCTCCATTATCACACATCCATCAACATCTTGCAGGAGTTATTATCATGCAGAGCAGGCAGTCTGAAGGCCAATACAATTATTTCTGTAGTCTTGTGATGTTAACCCGTATACTGCCTAAATACCGATGACAGCTTGCTCAGCTGACAGCTACTGTTCTCTCCTGATTTGCTCATGTTTTCTGTGGGCACAGAGGAGTATGCTGCTTCCAAACTCCTCTGGCTGTGGCTAATCTCAAAGGGGAGAAAACGGATTGAATGTTTGAAATCAAACTGTTGGGGGAATCCGAAAGTATCCAATCGTCTAAACAATTACGCGATTGACTGACAATTACCGGAGGAGAACGCAGGATGTTTCCACTAATAGGCCAGTTATCGGGATACTAATAGTAAGACTATGCTATACGCCTCCAATTCCAATGCATGGAATATGTGTATATACCCCCGGTACGATCACTGCCAGCTTCATAACAACCCAAGACTCCAACCACCAGTAGATTTTTATACAGGCAGAAGGGAAGCCTGATTCTGATAGCGTATGGCTTCGGGGTGTGGGTTACAGAACAAAAGGAACAGAACTATTAATTTTTATATTTAATCAAAAACGATAGGCAGTGTTCATAAAAAAATATAGAAAAGATTTTACAAACTTCACTCCTGATGATCGCAGAAGTTCGAGACTGCCGCCATGTTTTTTATAAGGATGTTACTGTTACCCAAAGACAAAACATGACATGGCTGTTGTCAGTTATCTGCCCACTATTGATTTGTGTCCTATAGGCAAGGGTTACAATTATGAAAAAACAAGCATCTTCTTCCCCGATTTGTCCTAAAGCTGAAAATGTATATCCCATCACTACAGAATCTATACAAGCCACAATATTCATAATTTTATTTCGGAGACATAAGTCTGAGGTCAATATATAACATTTCCCCTGGAGGGGGCAAAGTATTTCCTGGGGACAAAAGAGGCTCTTTCACCTCTCTACCTATGTGTAAACACATGTACCTTTGTTATCCAGCCCTCTGAAAAGACCATTTTCAGTCAAGTTACCTGTCCATTCTATAAATATCTGTCTTTCACAAAATACATCCTTGTTGGTACTGACAGGATCTGTTTTGGTTCTAAGGGAGCTGCCTGCATTTTAATTAGGATTGTCACTTCTCTTCCTCTCCAATCTATAAATATAAGTCTTGCTCATTTCCCATATGTTAAACTGTGTAATTCAACTACTAAAAAAGCTTTGTAGACTGTAAGCCCTTTTTCCTTCTGCAATTCCGTGTGAGAGGAGGAGGTAGGGGGTGAATGCCCCCCTCTCCATGGGCTTCAGAGATTTTAAAATTTTCCATGACAGCCATTACAAAAAATTGATAGCACTTGAATGTTATTGGAGGGCTGTCCATTTTTTTTACTGTTTTACGGGTAGTAGAATCTTGTCTTTTTTTTTACTTTTTTTGCATATGAGAAAAACACATACAGTAACTCATTAATGGTAAAAATGGAAACAGGAACCAAAAAAGGATGAAAACTGAGTCCAGCACCGTCACAAAGGACAGTCCTTTTTTCTTATATGCAAAAAAGGCAAGTCTGATTAATTATTTTACATGTGATCTAATCTATTTTACTAGGTTACTACCCAACATGATAGCTCAGTGGGGGTCATGTTTTTCATTGCTTTATATGGGTTCCCTCTGTCTATCTTTGGCTGATTGTACCATATGGATGACACAGGACTGCGTCCCTTATACAGATGATCTCTATCGGAATCCACGGGGGTACAACAGGAATTTAATATCCCTTCTATAGTGACTTAGCTGTACCTGTCTGCGGAATGCTAGGTCGACCATTGGGATGATGGTGTCACGGCCCTTAGTTAGTTGAATACATGCATTGTCGTCCACTGATGATGCTGAACTGAAGAAACGAGGAGCGAGTCACGCAGAATGATTGTAGGGTATTGTCTGCACCGGGTTTGCAGCGGACTGAGGAAAAACAAAGGGGTTCCAGCATCTGCTTAATTATGCAGAGTTAAAACATGACTTTTAATGAGAGAAAAAAATACAATTCTAAGAACAAAAACATGCCAAGCAAAAATGGGGGAGAAGAGGAGGAGGTAGACGCGGGAGAGGAAGGGTGAGGGATAGAAGGATACGGGTCTACGCGTTTCAAGCTGCAAAGCTCTGAGACTTAAAGTAAAGTCTAAAGTTAGTCTTAATTGCTGTGGACTGCCCTTGTCAGGACAGGAGTCTTGGCGTGACCAGGGCCTTTGTAGATTCTGCAGGGCTTACAAGGGCAATCTACAATCCAAGATGGACGGACAGGCCTCTGCAGTACTGTTCGATGTTCAAGGACACCCTCCTTTGGATTTGACAGATGAGTGAGATAGTTCCACTTTCTTCATACTATTTCCCATAAAAGTCATTAATGGTGTTGTAGACGGCGTAATCTTTTACATGCCTATTAAGTGGTTCTTTCATGTTTACAGACCTTCTATGGTTGGCTGACCACTGTGAGTTTATGTTCAGATAGTTTCTCACTGATATGTGACAGTATCTGTCTATGTATTTATCCATCACAGTGGATTGGACATGTTTGTCTTTTGGCTTGTTGCATTACGGATACATTTATCTTGTCTGATATTCCTTTTTTCTCAAGTAATTCATTAAAAGTTATATTTTATATGGTATTCACAATGTGCTGATCTACGAGGTTACTGCCCACCATGGTAGCTCAGTAGGGTCATGTTTTCACTTTTCTTCACATGCATTTCTTTTGAATATTGCAGTTTCCACACTCCAAACAAATAATAAAAAGCTAACTGCTTCCTAAGAAACTGACCCTAGTGTGTATTTCAGAAAGGGATTCGTATAAATAATGGGAATCTGTGTTCAGCATCACACAAATATATTTGCACTACAGTATAGACAGCAATAGACAATACAATGAAGGGAATTTTGTAGGATAAAACATTTTGATGGGAATAAAGGAGGGCATAAACTTTCAATTGCTGTTAGCTGTCTTCAGATTAAACAGCAAAAACCCACTAACAAAACCCCATTAATTCTGGTTAACACTGATTTATATATTTGCATGCGAGAGCAGCGCAGCACATCGACCCCTAACAATCTCTTACATTGAATACATCTTTTAGATCCTCTGTGTCAGTAGTGGGTGTGCATTCACCGTGCCACAGGCTGGGCTCAGTAAGGAGGGGCGTGACTAAGCGACCACCTGGTTTTCACTGGAACCTCTGGTGGTGAGGATAGGCTTGGCAGCAGATTGTCACTTGGTACCACTCCAGGGCAGTCCCCGGGACTGCAGCAGCTGACCGGAGGGTCAGACAGGATGTGTAGGCAAGCTGGGTCAATAATGGAGGACACAAACACAATAGCACAAACAGATCAGTAGCAGGACAAACAGACTAGGAACCAATGTTCGGGCAAAGAGTGGTGGGAGGAGCTGCCAAATATAGAGTCTGCTAACACGGGATTGGCGAGTGAACCTAATCTGTGCAGGACACAGCAGGGTTAAATTCCTGCAGAGACCAGCCACACCCTTCCAAGGCAAAACACAGAAAGCCAGTTGATGACAATAGTGAGTAAAGTGGCACTGAGGAGGCATACAGGTTACATATATACACATGGTATATATCTCCACCACTCCTACAGGTATCTTCACTATATGTACCTTACCACTGCTCCCATGTGTATTATCTGTTCCCCCACAGATACTACCCTGACTCTTGAAGAGGATACATATATATAATTTCTCTCAACCACATTTGCTAGCCTGGATATTAGGGTCAGTACTATTATTGATCAATCGGACTGCTCAGTCCAGATATATAATCCCTATTGTTGTTTGTTATACGTATTTCTATATATGAGGTATTATATATATCTATTTCATAGATATATTCCATCACCCAGATAAGGAGCAGGACGGTCCAACACACCTCCTCCCGCCACCGTATCCTCATCCATATTGATACATGGGTTAGTCTTATATCTATTATCTAGTCATGGCCTTTTACAGACCATGCCTGGTTAAACATGACATATTCTTTACTTTAGGATCCATGCGTAGGACCTTATTCTGACTTTAAGCCACACACAAATAGTGTTTCTAAGGGACTAAGGTATGATTTCTTCTTCATTTTCTCTCTACTACCCCCATTCCCTTTCCCATCCATCACTGTATATGCACAGTATACACTAGTCTCCTCATTTTTTGATTTTTTTATTGATTTTTTTATTGTTTTTCTGTTTTTTTGTTGTTCATATTGTTGTACATATTGATTGTTTGCTCTTTATTTGATGTTACTGCAGTACACTGAAGAAGGTCAATGTCTCTGACCGAAACGTTTGTTGTACAAGTGGCTGCCATTAAAATTTCCATATTATTGCAAGTTGAGTGCCAAAGTTTATTTAATATTTCTCATACCACCGTAACAGTAACTCCCCCTACATCCCTCCCTTTTTAGGTCGAGCTACCAAGGAAACTTCACAGGAAAGGTAGGGGTGCAGGAAGTTTTGGCAGGCTTGTTCCTTGATTGGATTCTCCTCTGAGTTGAAGCCACAGTCTTACTCGGAGAGGTGTGTCTTACAGGAGAAAATTCAACAACCTAAGGCTACTTTCACACTAGCGCTGGTACAGGGCCGTCGCCATGCGTCGGCCCGATGTACCGACGCACGTTCTGAAATAAATGCACAACGGGGGCAGCGGATGCAGTTTTTCAACGCATCCGCTGCCCCATTGTAATGTCCAGGGAGAAGGGGGCGGAGTTTCCGCCGTGCATGCGCGGTCGAAAATGGCGGACGCGACGCACAAAAAACGTTACATGGAACTTTTTTGTGCCGACGGTCCGCCAAAACACGACGCATCTGTCGCACGACAGATGCGACGTGTGGCAATCCGTCGCAATGCATCGCTAATGCAAGTCTATGGAGAAAAACCGCATCCTGCGGGCAACTTTGCAGGATGCGTTTTTTCTCCAAAATGAAGCATTGCGACGTACGTCACACAACGCTAGTGTGAAAGTAGCCTAAGCTGGGTTAAAGATGTGCAGTGATCCTTCTTCAGAATCTGATGCGTCACACGTTTCAGGCAGGGAGGGTAGGTCCAAAGGTATGAGAGGCAGGGACATTGGCGAAACATTGGCAAGCAATTGGTAGCACATGACGATCCCCATTGAAGCACCTGACCGGTGGACCAGTCAACAACCGATGCATATAGCCGGAACCAAGGAAGGCTTTGAAGAACAGAGTCTACACAGCTAGGTAGCAAATTAAAAGAGATTATTTCAGAGTGCTGGGTTCCAATTTGCAGGGTGAATGGGCTCTGCCAGCGGTTACCCAGAAATGGAGGCAACATCCAGGGGATGAACAAGCTGTTGATTAGGAAGCTGAAGCTGACGAATTAGGATGGGATGGATGAGGTTGGCCATTCAACCGGAGTCTAAATGGGTGCCACGGAAAGAGACTTCTTTCCCCAAACAAAAGTGACTTGGGTCAACAGTTTTGGAGAGTTAACTTTCCTATTCAAGGTCATTTCTCCAACTGCCACAGGGTGTTGGAGGTCTCAATTGACACAGACAAATATAATGTCCCTTGCCTCCACATTAGTTGCACATGTTGTCTTGATACCTTTGCTATCGCTTATATACAGAAAGTATGGCTCATCCTACCTGCATAAGCTCTCCAGCAAGAGGTGTCGCTTGTGACAGCAAAGGTACTGAAAGGTTGGAATCGACCAAGGAGGTTTCCCAAAAAAAGAAGACTCTTGAGTCTGTTCTTCATGGAAACGGAGATCAATTCTAGAAGTGAGGTGTATAAGGGCATCCAGAGAGGATGATAGATCTCTGCCTGCCAACTCATCCTTGATGCGACCAGACAGGCCATGCAAGATGGTTGCCACCAGGGCTTCTTCATTTCTGAATAACTCCACCGCCAAGGTGCAGAACATAAGGCATACTGAGCCACGGTATCCGTGCCCTGTTTTAGAGGCTGCAGGCGGCAGTAGACGAGGTGCGGCAATGTTCCTCGATTACTGCCTTGGACATCTCCAAGAATCTCCCAACATCACGAGTCTCGGGACCTTTATGCTCCCAAATAGGGTTTACCCAAGCCAGGGCTTGTCCAGACAGCAGTGAGACCATGAAGGCAATCTTGGTCTGGTCCAAAGGGAAATGATGAGCATGGAGAGTGAAGTGGATCTAGCACTGGTTAATGCAGCCGCGGCTCCCCATCGTAGTGGGACGGAAGTGGAAGCTCGACATTAGCTGGTCCACCAGATACTGGAACTCTAGGTGGCTGCCCTGGAGACGATGTCGATGCTGAGGAAGAAGACGCGAAATAGGGTGGACACATAGTACATAGTACATAGTTATTAAGGTTGAAGGAAGACTTTAAAGGTACCGTCACACTCAGCGACGCTGCAGCGATATAGACAATGAGCCGATCGCTGCAGCGTTGTTATTTAGGTCACTGTTATGACCCCAATGGCAGAGGGTCTCAGAAATAATTACTAAGTCTGCAAACACAAAAAACCAGCTCATAGGGCAGTGGTAACTGAGCTGACCATATATCTAATCCTAGCACCACAAATAGCAGCAGCCGGGGAACGTGCCTACGTTGGTTCTAGACGTCTCGCGCCAGCCGGAGAACTAACTAACCCTAGAAGGGAAAAGAAAGACCTTTCTTGCCTCCAGAGAAAAGACCCCAAAAGTTGGATACAAGCCCCCAACAAATAATAACGGTGAGGTAAGAGGAAAAGACAAACGTAAGAATGAGCTAGGTATTTAGCAAAGAGAGGCCCACTAGCTAATAGCAGAATATAGTAAGATGACTTATATGGTCAGCAAAAACCCTATCAAAATATCCACGCTGGATATTCAAGAACCCCCGAACCGTCTAACGGCCCGGGGGGAGAACACCAGCCCCCTAGAGCTTCCAGCAAGGTCAGGAATCACATTTAGTACAAGCTGGACAAAAATGAAAGCAAGCAAATAACCAAAAAACAAAGAAGCAGGACTTAGCTTAATTTTGCACGAACCAGGAACAGCAGACAGGAGCAAACAGAAAGGATCTGATTACAACGATGCCAGGCACTGGACTAAGGATCCAGGAAGCTTATATAGCAACACCCCTGGACTAACGACCCAGGTGGGTGCCAAACTGAGGAAAGACAATCCCAGAGTCATATCACTAGTAACCACAAGAGGAAGCCAAAAAGTCTAATTCACAACAGTACCCCCCCCTTAAGGAGGGGTCACTGAACCCTCACCAAGACCACCAGGACGATCAGGATGAGCAGCGTGAAAGGCACGAACTAAATCGGCCGCATGCACATCAGAGGCAACCACCCAGGAATTATCCTCCTGACCATAGCCCTTCCACTTGACCAGATACTGAAGCCTCCGTCTGGAGAGACGAGAATCCAAGATCTTCTCCACCACGTACTCCAACTCGCCCTCAACCAACACCGGAGCAGGAGGCTCAACAGAAGGAACCACAGGTACAACGTACCGCCGCAACAAAGACCTATGGAACACGTTGTGAATGGCAAACGACACCGGAAGATCCAAGCAAAAGGACACAGGATTAAGGATTTCCAATATCTTGTAAGGACCGATGAAGCGAGGCTTAAATTTAGGAGAGGAGACCTTCATCGGAACAAATCGAGAAGACAGCCATACCAAATCCCCAACACGAAGTCGGGGACCCACACCGCGGCGGCGGTTGGCAAAACGCTGAGCCTTCTCCTGTGACAACTTTAAGTTGTCCACCACATGATTCCAGATCTGCTGCAACCTATCCACCACAGAATCTACCCCAGGACAGTCAGAAGGCTCCACATGTCCCGAGGAAAAACGAGGGTGGAAACCAGAGTTGCAGAAAAATGGCGAAACCAAAGTAGCGGAACTAGCCCGATTATTAAGGGCAAACTCAGCCAACGGCAAGAAGGTCACCCAATCATCCTGATCTGCCGAAACAAAACACCTCAAATAAGCCTCCAGAGTCTGATTAGTTCGCTCCGTTTGTCCATTAGTCTGAGGATGAAAGGCAGACGAAAACAACAAATCAATGCCCATCCTAGCACAAAAGGATCGCCAGAACCTGGAAACAAACTGGGATCCTCTGTCAGACACAATATTCTCAGGAATGCCGTGTAAACGAACCACATTCTGAAAGAACACAGGAACCAGATCGGAAGAGGAAGGCAGCTTAGGCAAAGGCACCAAATGGACCATTTTAGAAAAACGATCACATACCACCCAGATGACAGACATGCCCTGAGACACCGGGAGATCTGAAATGAAATCCATGGAAATGTGTGTCCAAGGCCTCTTCGGGACAGGCAAGGGCAAGAGCAACCCGCTGGCACGAGAACAGCAAGGCTTAGCTCGAGCACAAGTCCCACAGGACTGCACAAATGACCGCACATCCCGTGACAAGGAAGGCCACCAAAAGGACCTAGCCACCAGATCTCTGGTGCCAAAAATTCCCGGATGCCCTGCCAACACCGAGGAATGAACCTCGGAAATGACTCTGCTAGTCCACTTATCAGGAACAAACAGTCTGTCAGGTGGACAAGAGTCAGGTCTACCAGCCTGAAATCTCTGCAACACACGTCGCAAATCAGGAGAAATGGCTGACAAGATAACTCCCTCTTTAAGAATACCAACTGGTTCTGCGACTCCAGGAGAGTCAGGCACAAAGCTCCTTGAAAGAGCATCAGCCTTCACATTCTTTGAACCTGGTAAATACGAGACCACAAAGTCAAAACGGGAGAAAAACAATGACCAGCGGGCCTGTCTAGGATTCAGGCGTTTAGCAGACTCGAGATACATCAAATTTTTGTGATCAGTCAAGACCACCACACGATGCTTAGCACCCTCGAGCCAATGACGCCACTCCTCAAATGCCCACTTCATGGCCAGCAACTCCCGATTGCCAACATCATAATTCCGCTCAGCAGGCGAAAACTTCCTAGAGAAGAAAGCACATGGTCTCATTACCGAGCAACCAGGGCCTCTCTGCGACAAAACGGCCCCTGCCCCAATCTCAGAAGCGTCCACTTCGACCTGAAAGGGAAGTGAGACATCAGGCTGGCACAAAACAGGCGCCGAAGTAAACCGGCGCTTCAACTCTTGGAACGCCTCCACGGCTGCAGGAGCCCAGTTAGCAACATCAGAACCTTTCTTGGTCATATCCGTCAAAGGTTTAACAACGCTAGAAAAATTAGCGCTAAAACGACGGTAGAAGTTAGCAAAACCCAAGAACTTCTGAAGACTCTTAACTGACGTGGGTTGAGTCCAATCATGAATAGCTCGGACCTTGACTGGGTCCATCTCCACAGCAGAAGGGGAAAAAATAAACCCCAAAAAGGGAACCTTCTGTACTCCAAAGAGACACTTTGAGCCCTCAACAAACAAAGCATTCTCACGCAAAACCTGAAACACCATCCTGACCTGCTCCACATGTGAGTCCCAATCTTCAGAGAAAACCAGAATATCATCCAGATAAACAATCATAAATTTATCCAGATACTTCCGGAAAATATCATGCATAAAGGACTGAAACACTGAGGGAGCATTAGAGAGCCCAAAAGGCATCACCAAGTACTCAAAATGACCTTCGGGCGTATTAAATGCAGTCTTCCATTCATCTCCTTGCTTAATGCGCACAAGGTTGTACGCACCACGAAGATCTATCTTGGTGAACCACTTGGCACCTTTAATCCGGGCAAACAAGTCCGACAACAGAGGCAAAGGATACTGAAATTTAACAGTGATTTTATTCAGAAGCCGATAGTCAATACAAGGTCTCAAAGATCCGTCCTTCTTGGCCACAAAAAAGAATCCCGCACCAAGAGGGGAAGAGGATGGACGGATATGCCCCTTCTCCAGAGACTCCTTGATATACGAACGCATTGCGGCATGCTCAGGTACAGACAGATTAAATAGTCTTCCCTTAGGAAATTTACTACCTGGAGTCAAATCTATGGCGCAGTCACAGTCCCTATGAGGAGGCAGAGCACTGGACCTGGACTCGCTGAATACATCCTGATAATCAGACAAATACTCAGGAACTTCCGAAGGAGTAGAGGAAGCAATAGACACCGGCGGAGAATCAGCATGAATTCCCTGACAGCCCCAACTTGACACAGACATTGCCTTCCAATCCAAGACTGGATTGTGGGTCTGTAACCATGGCAGACCCAAAACGACCAAATCATGCATTTTATGCAGAACAAGAAAACGAATCACCTCCCGATGTTCAGGAGTCATGCACATGGTTACCTGCGTCCAAAACTGCGGTTTATTTTCCGCCAATGGCGTAGCATCAATACCTCTAAGAGGAATAGGATTTACCAACGGTTCAAGAACAAAACCACAACGCTTGGCAAATGACAGATCCATAAGACTCAGGGCAGCGCCTGAATCCACAAACGCCATAACAGGGTAAGAAGACAATGAGCAAATTAAAGTCACAGACAAAATAAATTTAGGTTGCAAATTACCAATGGCGACAGGACTAACAACCCTTGTTAGGCGTTTAGAGCATGCTGATATAACATGTGTAGAATCACCACAGTAAAAACACAACCCATTCTGACGTCTATGATTTTTCCGCTCATTTCTAGTCTGAATTCTATCACATTGCATTAAATCAGGTGTTTGTTCAGACAACACCACCAGAGGATTAGCGGTTTTGCGCTCCCGCACACGCCGGTCAATTTGAATAGCCAGCGCCATGGAATCGTTCAGACTTGTAGGAATGGGGAAACCCACCATCACATTCTTAATGGCTTCAGAAAGGCCATTTCTGAAATTTGCGGCCAGAGCACACTCATTCCACTGAGTAAGCACGGACCATTTCCGAAATTTTTGGCAATACACTTCAGCTTCATCCTGGCCCTGAGAAATAGCCAGCAAGGCTTTTTCTGCCTGAACTTCAAGATTGGGTTCCTCGTAAAGCAATCCGAGCGCCAGAAAAAACGCATCAATATTTGCCAATGCCGGATCTCCTGGCGCTAGCGAGAAAGCCCAATCCTGAGGGTCGCCCCGTAAAAAAGAGATAACAATTTTAACTTGCTGAGCTGAATCTCCAGATGAACGGGGTCTCAGAGATAGAAACAATTTACAATTATTCCTGAAATTCCTAAACTTAAATCGGTCTCCAGAAATCAGTTCAGGAATAGGTATTTTAGGTTCAGACATAGGACTACTGGTAACAAAATCTTGTATGCCCTGCACACGAGCAGCAAGCTGGTCTACACTTGTAATCAAGGTCTGGACATTCATGTCTGCAGCAAGCACAAGCCACTCAGAGGTAAAGGGGAGGAAGAGAGGAAAAAAAAAAAACTCAGAATTTCCTTTCTTATTATCCCACTTCTGCAATACATTAAACATTCAATGTTGGCCTGGCATACTGTTATGACCCCAATGGCAGAGGGTCTCAGAAATAATTACTAAGTCTGCAAACACAAAAAAACAGCTCATAGGGTGGTGGTAACTGAGCTGACCATATATCTAATCCTAGCACCACAAATAGCAGCAGCCGGGGAACGTGCCTACGTTGGTTCTAGACGTCTCGCGCCAGCCGGAGAACTAACTAACCCTAGAAGGGAAAAGAAAGACCTTTCTTGCCTCCAGAGAAAAGACCCCAAAAGTTGGATACAAGCCCCCAACAAATAATAACGGTGAGGTAAGAGGAAAAGACAAACGTAAGAATGAGCTAGGTATTTAGCAAAGAGAGGCCCACTAGCTAATAGCAGAATATAGTAAGATGACTTATATGGTCAGCAAAAACCCTATCAAAATATCCACGCTGGATATTCAAGAACCCCCGAACCGTCTAACGGCCCGGGGGGAGAACACCAGCCCCCTAGAGCTTCCAGCAAGGTCAGGAATCACATTTAGTACAAGCTGGACAAAAATGAAAGCAAGCAAATAACCAAAAAACAAAGAAGCAGGACTTAGCTTAATTTTGCACGAACCAGGACCAGCAGACAGGAGCAAACAGAAAGGATCTGATTACAACGATGCCAGGCACTGGACTAAGGATCCAGGAAGCTTATATAGCAACACCCCTGGACTAACGACCCAGGTGGGTGCCAAACTGAGGAAAGACAATCCCAGAGTCATATCACTAGTAACCACAAGAGGGAGCCAAAAAGTCTAATTCACAACAGGTCACTGTAGAGACGTCAAACACAGCAGCTCCAGAACGATGCAGGAGCGATCCTGTGACGTAACGGTGACTCACTGATCGTTCTCACAGGTCGTTAGCTCCATGTAAAACATTGCTGGCATCGTTGCCTTTGCTGTCAAACACGACGATACACGCCGACCTGACGACCAAATAAAGTTCTGGACTTCTAGCTCCGACCAGCGATATCACAGCGGGATCCAGATCGCTGCTGCGTGTCAAACACAACGAGATCGCTAACCAGGACGCTGCAACATCACGGATCGTTGTCGTTCTCTTTGTAAAGTTGCTGAGTGTGAAGGTACCTTAAGTCCATCTAGTTCAACCCATAGCCTAACCTAACATGCCCTAACATGTTGATCCAGAGGAAGGCAAAAAAAAAACATGTGGCAAATAGTAAGCTCCACTTTGGGGAAAAAAATTCCTTCCCGACTCCACATACAGCAATCAGACTAGTTCCCTGGATCAACGCTGTTATGACCCCAATGGCGAGGGTCTCAGAGATATCAGCAAGTCTGCGAATTACAAAAATCCAGCTCATAGGGCAGTGGTAACTGGGTTGACCATATATCTACTCCTAACGCCAACACTAGAAGTAGCCGGGGAACATGCCTACGTTGGTCGCTAGATGTCTCGCGCCAGCCGGAGGACTAACTACCCCTAGAAGAGGAAAACAAAGACCTCTCTTGCCTCCGGAGAATAGACCCCAAAAGTTGGATACAAGCCCCCCACAAATAATAACGGTGAGGTAAGAGGAAATGACAAACACAGAGATGAACTAGGTTTAGCAAAGAGAGGCCCACTCACTAATAGCAGAATGTAGTAAGATAACTTATATGGTCAACAAAAACCCTACCAAAATCCACACTGGAGATTCAAGAACCCCCGAACCGTCTAACGGCCCGGGGGGAGAACTCCAGCCTCCCTAGAGCTTCCAGCAAGGATAATATACAGATTATGTACAAGCTGGACAAAAATGCAAACAAAAACAATAGCAAAAAGCAAGAAAGCAGACTTAGCTTAATCAAGCAGGAACCAGGATCAGTAGACAAGAGCACTACAGATTAGCTCTGATATCAACGTTGCCAGGCATTGAACTGAAGGTCCAGGGAGCTAATATAGCAACACCCCTGACCTAACGACCCAGGTGAGCATACAAGGGATGATAGACATACCCAGAGTAAAAACACTAGTAGCCACTAGAGGGAGCCAAAAGGTAAATTCACAACAGTACCCCCCCCCTTAGTGAGGGGTCACCGAACCCTCACCAAGACCACCAGGGCGATCAGGATGAGTGGCGTGAAAGGCGCGAACTAAATCGGCCGCATGCACATCAGAGGCGACCACCCAGGAATTATCCTCCTGACCATAGCCCTTCCACTTGACCAGGTACTGAAGCCTCCGCCTGGAGAGACGAGAATCTAAGATCTTCTCCACCACGTACTCCAACTCGCCCTCAACCAACACCGGAGCAGGAGGCTCAGCAGAAGGAACCACAGGCACAACGTACCGCCGCAACAAGGACCTATGAAATACGTTGTGAATGGCAAACGACACCGGAAGATCCAGGCGAAAGGATACAGGATTAAGGATCTCCAATATCTTGTAAGGACCAATGAATCGAGGCTTAAATTTGGGAGAGGAGACCTTCATAGGAACAAATCGAGAAGACAGCCATACCAAATCCCCAACACGAAGTCGGGGACCCACACCGCGGCGGCGATTGGCAAAACGCTGAGCCTTCTCCTGTGACAACTTCAAGTTGTCCACCACATGATTCCAGATCCGCTGCAACCTATCCACCACAGAATCCACTCCAGGACAGTCAGAAGGCTCCACATGTCCCGAGGAAAAACGAGGATGGAAATCGGAGTTGCAGAAAAATGGCGAAACCAAGGTAGCAGAACTAGCCCGATTATTAAGGGCAAATTCAGCCAACGGCAAGAAGGTCACCCAATCATCCTGATCAGAAGAGACAAAACACCTCAAATACGCCTCCAGAGTCTGATTAGTTCGTTCCGTTTGTCCGTTAGTCTGTGGATGAAAAGCGGACGAAAACGACAAATCAATGCCCATCCTACCACAAAAGGATCGCCAGAACCTGGAAACAAACTGGGATCCTCTGTCCGACACAATATTCTCAGGAATGCCGTGCAAACGAACCACGTTCTGGAAGAACACAGGAACCAGATCAGCAGAGGAAGGCAGCTTAGGCAAAGGAACCAGATGGACCATCTTGGAGAAACGATCACATATCACCCAGATGACAGACATGCCTTTAGACACCGGGAGATCCGAAATGAAATCCATAGAGATGTGTGTCCAAGGTCTCTTCGGGACAGGCAAGGGCAAGAGCAACCCGCTGGCACGAGAACAGCAAGGCTTAGCTCGAGCACAAGTACCACAGGACTGCACAAATGACCGCACATCCCTTGACAAGGAAGGCCACCAAAAGGACCTGGCCACCAGATCTCTGGTGCCAAAAATTCCCGGGTGCCCTGCCAACACTGAGGAATGAACCTCGGAAATGACTCTGCTGGTCCATTTAGCAGGCACAAACAATCTGTCAGGTGGACAAGAGTCAGGCCTACCAGCCTGAAATCTCTGCAACACACGTCGCAAATCTGGAGAAATCGCTGACAAGATAACTCCTTCCTTAAGAATACCCTCAGGTTCAGCGACTCCAGGAGCATCAGGCACAAAGCTCCTAGACAGAGCATCGGCCTTCACATTCTTAGAACCTGGTAAATACGAGACCACAAAGTCAAAACGGGAGAAAAACAATGACCAGCGGGCCTGTCTAGGATTCAGGCGTTTAGCAGACTCGAGATACATCAAATTTTTGTGATCAGTCAAGACCACCACCCGAGAGCCAATGACGCCACTCCTCAAATGCCCACTTCATGGCCAATAACTCCCGATTGCCCACATCATAATTTCGCTCTGCCGGCGAAAACTTCCTAGAGAAAAAGGCACAAGGTCTCATAGTAGAGCAACCAGGGCCTCTCTGCGACAAAACGGCCCCTGCCCCAATCTCCGAAGCATCCACCTCAACCTGAAAGGGAAGTGAGACATCAGGCTGGCACAAAACAGGCGCCGAAGTAAACCGGCGTTTCAACTCCTGGAAAGCCTCCACGGCAGCAGGAGCCCAGTTAGCTACATCAGAGCCTTTCTTGGTCATATCCGTCAGCGGTTTAACAACGCTAGAGAAATTTGCGATAAAACGACGGTAGAAGTTAGCAAAACCCAAGAACTTCTGAAGACTCTTAACTGACGAGGGTTGAGTCCAATCATGAATAGCTCGGACCTTGACTGGATCCATCTACACAGCAGAAGGGGAAAAAATGAACCCCAAAAAGGGAACCTTGTGTACACCAAAGAGACACTTTGAGCCTTTTACAAACAAAGAATTTTCACGCAAAATCTCAAAAACCATCCTGACCTGCTCCACATGCGAGTCCCAATCATCAGAAAAAACCAGAATATCATCCAGATAAACAATCAAAAATTTATCCAGATACTTCCGGAAAATGTCACGCATGAAGGACTGAAAAACTGAAGGTGCATTAGAGAGCCCAAATGGCATCACCAAGTACTCAAAATGACCTTCGGGCGTATTGAATGCGGTTTTCCATTCATCGCCCTGCCTAATGCGCACAAGGTTGTACGCACCACGAAGGTCTATCTTGGTGAACCACTTGGCACCTTTAATCCGGGCAAACAAATCAGACAACAACGGCAAAGGATACTGAAATTTGACAGTGATCTTATTTAAAAGCCGATAGTCAATACAAGGCCTCAAAGATCCGTCCTTTTTGGCCACAAAAAAGAATCCCGCACCAAGAGGGGAAGAAGAAGGACGGATATGCCCCTTCTCAAGAGACTCCTTGATATATGAACGCATCGCGGTATGTTCAGGTACCGACAGATTAAACAGTCTCCCCTTAGGAAACTTACTGCCAGGGATCAAATCTATTGCACAGTCACATTCCCTATGAGGAGGCAGTGCACTGGACTTAGACTCGCTGAAGACATCCTGATAATCAGACAAATACGCCGGAACTTCCGAAGGCGTAGAAGAAGCAATAGACAAGGGCAAGGAATCTCCATGAATTCCATGGCAGCCCCAACTTGACACTGACATAGCCTTCCAGTCCAAGACTGGATTATGGGTCTGTAACCATGGCAAACCCAAAACAACCAAATCATGCATTTTATGCAGAACAAGAAAACGTATTACCTCCCGATGTTCGGGAGTCATGCACATGGTAACCTGTGTCCAAAACTGCGGTTTATTTTTTGCCAATGGCGTAGAATCAATACCCCTAAGAGGGATAGGATTTTCCAATGGCTCAAGAACAAATCCGCAGCGCTTGGCAAATGACAGATCCATAAGGCTCAGGGCCGCACCTGAGTCCACAAATGCCATGACAGGATATGATGACAGTGAGCAAATCAAAGTTACAGATAGAATAAATTTAGGTTGCAAATTACCAATGACGACCGGACTAACAACCTTAGTAAGACGTTTAGAGCATGCTGAGATAACATGTGTAGAATCACCACAGTAGTAACACAAGCCATTCTGGCGTCTATGAATTTTCCGCTCATTTCTAGTCAGGATTCTATCACATTGCATTAATTCAGGTGCCTGTTCAGACAACACCATGAGGGAATTTGCGGTTTCCCTCAACAACCGGTCGATTTGAATAGCCAGGGCCATAGAATCATTCAGACCTGTGGGAATGGGAAAACCCACCATCACATTCTTAATGGCTTCAGAAAGACCATTTCTAAAATTTGCAGCCAATGCACACTCGTTCCACTGGGTCAGCACGGACCATTTCCGAAATTTTTGGCAATACACTTCAGCCTCGTCCTGGCCCTGAGACATAGCCAGCAAGGCTTTTTCTGCCTGAATCTCAAGATTGGGTTCCTCATAAAGCAAACCGAGCGCCAGAAAAAACGCATCAATATCAGCCAATGCCGGATCTCCTGGCGCCAGCGAGAAAGCCCAATCCTGAGGGTCGCCCCGTAAAAAAGAAATAACAATTTTCACTTGCTGAGCGGAGTCTCCAGAGGAACAGGGTCTCAGGGACAAAAACAATTTACAATTATTCCTGAAATTTCTAAACTTAAATCGGTCTCCGGAAAACAGTTCAGGAATCGGTATCTTAGGTTCTGACATAGGATTTCTGGTAACATAATCTTGTATGCCCTGCACACGAGCAGCAAGCTGGTCCACACTTGTAATCAAGGTCTGGACATTCATGTCTGCAGCAATCACAAGCCACTCAGAGGTAAAGGGGAAAAGAAAAAAAAATGAGAGAGAGAAAAAAAAACTCAGAACTTTCTTTCTTATAATCCCACTTCTGCAATGCATTTAACATTTAATACTGGCCTGGCAAACTGTTATGACCCCAATGGCGAGGGTCTCAGAGATATCAGCAAGTCTGCGAATTACAAAAATCCAGCTCATAGGGCAGTGGTAACTGGGTTGACCATATATCTACTCCTAACGCCAACACTAGAAGTAGCCGGGGAACATGCCTACGTTGGTCGCTAGATGTCTCGCGCCAGCCGGAGGACTAACTACCCCTAGAAGAGGAAAACAAAGACCTCTCTTGCCTCCAGAGAATAGACCCCAAAAGTTGGATACAAGCCCCCCACAAATAATAACGGTGAGGTAAGAGGAAATGACAAACACAGAGATGAACTAGGTTTAGCAAAGAGAGGCCCACTCACTAATAGCAGAATGTAGTAAGATAACTTATATGGTCAACAAAAACCCTACCAAAATCCACACTGGAGATTCAAGAACCCCCGAACCGTCTAACGGCCCGGGGGGAGAACTCCAGCCTCCCTAGAGCTTCCAGCAAGGATAGGATACAGATTATGTACAAGCTGGACAAAAATGCAAACAAAAACAATAGCAAAAAGCAAGAAAGCAGACTTAGCTTAATCAAGCAGGAACCAGGATCAGTAGACAAGAGCACTACAGATTAGCTCTGATATCAACGTTGCCAGGCATTGAACTGAAGGTCCAGGGAGCTAATATAGCAACACCCCTGACCTAACGACCCAGGTGAGCATACAAGGGATGATAGACATACCCAGAGTAAAAACACTAGTAGCCACTAGAGGGAGCCAAAAGGTAAATTCACAACACAACGCCCTATCAACAGAAGCAGACATATCCTGCAGCTGAGATGCAATCACATTAATCACCTGCATAAGCTGGTATTGATTCATATGCTTAGAGCGGACCTCCTCGTGCAACACTTGTACTGACATCTTTTTTTCGGATTCCAGGGATCTGACTTGTCAGCGGGGTCCATGGCCGAATGCACTGTAACGGTGGTGGGTGTGGACCCACAAGCCACAAGCCTGGCTTGCCCTGGAGGGGTGTGACTAAGTGACAACCTGGATTTCACTAGAGCCTCTGGTAGTGAGGAAAGGCTTTCCCGCATGTAGTCAACAGATATAACTCCAGGGCAGTTTCGGAGGGTCAGAGGCACGGGTACGCAGTACAGGAGAGCCCAAACTAAAATGTGGTAAGACGGTCTGAGGTCAAGGCAGGCAGCACAGGTTCAGGACACGTAGTTGAGGTCAGGAGAGGAGAAGTCAGACAGGATGGGTAGTCAAGTCGAGTCAGTAACAGAAGAAACAGAAACACGCAAGCACAAACAGATCACTTGGAGGACAAACAGGCTAGGAAACAATGCCACGGTAAAGAGTGGTGGGATCTAATCTCTGCAGGACACAGTCAGGTTAAACTCCTGCAGAGATCAGCCATGCGCCTCTAAGACAAAATAGAAACCACCCTAAGATGCAACAGTGCTGCAAGAGGCAAAGCTCAGCGAAACATGTGATGACCACGGTGCATAGGGCGGCACTGAGGAGGCATACAGGTTACTGCCGTGATATCACCTCAATGGGTTGAGGGGAGTAAGTTACTGCCAGCCAGCTCTGCTGGCAACCTTTCTACCTTCAGAACATAGTATAGAGCAAATGTCAGACAAGAATGAAATACACATTTGATGGTCAACCAACTTTAGCTTAGTGTCTACAGCCACCTATATAGAGCTTAGAGCTCAACATTTTATCTATCACAATGATCTATTAATTGTGTAGTTCCTCATGATGTGATCTTACACCTCCAGGATGCTTTTCATTTCCTTATTCAATTAAACCATTCCTGCTTTCAACGTAAAAGCAATGGACTTACACAGAATATATTGTCTCGCCTGAGATGGTGATACTGACTCCTTTATGAGCTTGCAACATCTAGAATGAGATGATGCCTCCTGGCCAGGAAGGATTTAGTCCGTGCTTCATGCAGTATTGGTCAGCAGATTGGTCAGCAGATTACTTTGTGAATATTGACTAGGATGCTCTTTTGGGGGATAGAAATGGCTGCCCAATTATAAACTTCAGCTTCTGTACAGCTACTTATTCTGCAGTGGTGTTAGCATCCTTAGAGTTAACCTGCATTGAGCTCGCTCAACTCCCAAAGTAATAATAATGCCATTAATATTACATGAAAGCTGTGGTATAACCTTTTGGGACAGAAGAAGAAAAGATGGCTCTGGTGTTTTTACGATGGCAAATTTGTAAATTCATTTCCCTGCTAATCGTACAAAGCTGTGAAACAAGGTCAGAAGGGGCTTCCAGACAGATAATAAATGTGTTTCATTGTGAGCCGCACTCCACAGATCCGCAGGGTCACAAGCTTTTCTTTTTTTGCCAAATTGTCAGAAATAAAATTTGTAGCAAAGCTGAAATCGGCCTGTGGGGCTGATATAAACTATTGGAGAAAAATGCACAAAGCGCAGACCTCGTATACTATATTATACTACCCCGCTACAAGCATACGGCACAAGTCATAACTAAACTATACAGAAATCGAATGTTACATCCTTATATGCAGTGAGCAATTAAGGCTACTTTCACACTAGCGTTAACTGCATTCCGTCACAATGCGTCGTTTTGCCGAAAAAACGCATCCTGCAAAAGTGTTTGCAGGATGCGTTTTTTCACCATTGATTAACATTAAGCGACGCATTGTGACGGATTGCCACACGTCGCACCCGTCGTGCGACGGATGCGTCGTGCAGTGGCGGACCGTCGGGAGCAAAAAACGCTACATGTAACGTTTTTTGCTCCCGACGGTCCGCTTTTTCCGACCGCACATGCGCGGCCCGAACTCCGCCCCCACCTCCCCGCACTTCCCCGCACCTCACAATGGGGCAGCGGATGCACTGGAAAAATGCATCCGCTGCCCCCGTTGTGCGGCGGAGACCACGCTAGTGTCGGGAACGTCGGCCCGATGCTAGTGTGAAAGTAGCCTAAGAACACGATCAAAGAGCTGCAGAAGCAAAACCAGCAGCAGCTGCACCATTTGGACATAAGGCAGAAACAATCACCCCAAGAAGGCTTATAAGTAAACATGAGCATGTTGAGTTTTGATATTTGCAAATAAGTTCATGATTCATCTGCAATTAAAATGCTCTGGAGAGGATGTGAATTTGAAATATTCAGCATCCTCAATTTAGGAATTAAAGTATATGTCCATCATCTTCAACATCAATTTTTTCCAATCAAAAAAGGTTTAAAATAGCAAAAAATATTGGACCTAAAAGGAGCCCAGTGAGAAAATTTACTAATGTGTTGGCACATTTTGGCAAATAATGCTAGATCAAGTTTTACACCTATTTATAATGTGTTTAGACAGTTGTTGTGCCTCAGTTTACATAGGGGTGTGACTTAGCTAAAAATAATTACATCTTACAGGATAAAGATTAAAATGGAACAAAATGCACCAACGTGGAGTAATGTAATCCGACCAAAAGGTGGTGTAAAGATGCACAAAAGTGTCTAAAGTTGCACCAAAATGATCACCCGCCATGACACATTTTTACACAATTTACTAAGTTTACACTATCTACATAGTAGAAAAGATTAGTAAATGTGCCCCAGTAAGTATAAAAGAACATTAGAGTCATAAGATTCATCAGTGTTTTTGAATGAACACTGGGGTAAAAGACTTTAAAACCTTGTAAAATGTTTGTGCAAAAACTTTGCAACTTTTGGCATTTTCACTCCAAGTTCCAAACGGCTTCTGAGCTGGGGAGAAGCCGGGGTATTTCATCAATGCCTTGAAAGTTGTGAAATACATTATCCCAGAAATAGTAGAGAGACTCCTGGGAAGCAAAGGAAGCGCAATCGGGTCTCATCTGGTGGTGGTGAGCAATGATAACGGCGACAAAACACTAGCTCACTTGGGATAGTTGTGTATTACACAACAATATTAGAGATTGGAAGTTATTGAGATGCTGCAGATCCACCCGTGAAACCAGAAATGACAAGGGTAAGATAATGTGGTGGAAAACCACAGGAATAATTCAGGAGACTCAATAAATGATATCATTTTCTGTGTCTCCTGGATTATTCCTGTGGGTTGTCATAAGTAAAGCTGAGGAACCTCATTATTTTACCCTTGGCATTACCCCAGAAATGTTATTCCAGTCCTAGACTAGAGTAACATTTCTGGCTAGGCACATACACTAATACATTGTGCCTAATGTATTTAACGGTGTGCAGTTGGTAATTAATGCATCGCATCTAATTCTTGCATGCCCCTTATTAACACTTAATGAATCGGGAAATTCACCTAAATCTTCTAGACTACAGTGAAAATTGAGCAACAAGGTCCCCTATGTAGAGTAATTGTATTCTCTCATGCACCAGGCCCTGGACCTCTGCATCCCCTGTGCCAAGACTCGAGATGAGCAAACAAGAACTTAAAAGTTCGAGCTTTGTACCGGACAGTTAGTGTTCGGTGGTAAATGCCGAACAAGGACTTATCCATTGTAATGGTCGGAGTACCGGGGAAGTCCGGAAGGAGAGGGAACATTTTTCCAGCTCAAAAGTTCGGGTCCTCATTGTTTTCAATGGGGTTGGGGTTCTGGTTCAAGTTCAGGTAAAGTTCTTTGGAAAAAAGATTGGGTAGGGTACGTAAATTTGGACTTCCACGAGTCCGCTCATCCCTAACCAAGACTCTTCTACATGTGGACAAGAGGTCATGGGATTGTAAAGACACTTACTAGTGAAACGGTATTGTGTATTCACTGATATTTTATTTTTAAAGTACCCTTCTGCTTTTTTAGCATTTGACCCCAAAAAATGATCAAGATGGAAAAGTGGAACGAAATGAAGGAAAAGGAGGTTTGTGGTTTTGAATATTCGTGATACTTACTGGTGCAGGTCGCCTCCGGTAGATCGGTATCAGCCCTATAATATCCATTGCGGCACACGCAGATCGGGGAGGCCTCGGCGGTAGAACGACTGTTGGCAGGACAAGGTGCGCATATTCCTAGGCCTTGATTAGCTTTAAACATGCCAGCAGGACAGGCTAGAAAGAAAAGAGAAGAGAAATTAGGATATTATTTCATGTTATTTGTGGTTTATAGCACAACATACAAGAAATCGGAAGCACAACGGCAGGAGGCGCGGGACGTCTTCCAAGTGTCACTGTGTCTAGATGACAGCCTGAAGGTCACTGAAAGTCAGACAGTTGTGGCTGCGCGCAGATAATCAGTCAGTCAGACTGCTGTCTCCATTCAATGTCAGAATCAGAATCGAGGCAGGTGAATCTGACAGACTGAGTCAGGGATATGTTTGCTTGTGTTTCAATTGATTTCCAATCTACTGTCTGTGTCAACACTTAAATATGTACTGCGACTTAATACTACTTAGTAAATATGTCTTCTAATGCATAAAGCAGCCGTGTGTTGAAATCCTTAGCCTGCACACCGGCATCTACCCACCATCCATGTACATTCTATGCAAAAAGTTACAGAAAATGTATTTTTTTTCTTGCCAAATAGCATAGACTTATTAGTGATATATACTAGCAGTAGTGGTCAGAGATTGTATTAGGAGTCATTTACAGTGGTGTAGGAAAGTTTATAGACCCTTCAGTGCAATACCATACCATTAGTGCAATAAAGGCAGATGCAGAAGGGCTCAAGGAGGCTACTTCTATCTTCAAAGCAAGGAATTATGAAATATGATGAGCTGTTGAACTGCAAAGAGACCATATACTGTTCATGCAAAGGGCCCTCTTCAATTTGTGTTCACTCATGGGTGGATTCATGAACATTAACTGATGTGAAAGAGGCCTTTAGTTGCTTAGAGGTTACCTTAGGTTCTTTAGTAACCTCGCAGACTATGATAGACCTTGCTCTTGATGTGATCTTTGTTGGTCAACCACTCCTGGGAATATAATAATGGTCCTGTATTTCCTCCATTTGTTCACACTCTGTCTACCTGTGCATAAGTGAAGTACATACTCTTTAGAGATCACCTTGTAATCTTTTTCAGCCTGATGAGTATCAACAAATCTTATCCTGAGTCCTGACATCCTCAGAAATCTCAATTGCTTGTGCCATGATAGCCTAAGTTCCAAAAATTTGTTGTGAATATCAGTCTTTAACAGATCTCTTTTATCTAAATAAAACAGGTCATCCACTCACATGTGATTGTCATCCTTTTGATTGAAAACACCAGACTCTAATTTTACTTTCAAATTACACACAAATTCTAAGGCTGGGTGCCCACTCTCCGGAAGTAGCAGCTCATGTTCTCTGCGTCCAAAGCGCTGCCATCTATTGAATGCAGATGTTCACTGAACTGCGCAGATTCACAGCGTCCAACACATTCTATGGGTGAAATTTCTCTTTGAGACTAGTGTCTCCAAAAGAGAAATTGACATGTTGTGGCCTGGAAAGATGCGTCGCATGACAGTTTCCGCGGGTGATACGTGGGCGTCTGTGGATGACAAGTGGACATGGGATTTCTTCCACTATGCTGTAACATCTGGACGTTGCGGATGCAGCAACTCCGGACCGTGTGAACATACCCTCAAGGTTCACATATTTTTGCCACTCACAAACATGTGATATTGGATAATTTTCCTCAATAAATAAAAAAAACCCATAAAGTATATTTTTGACTCATTCATTTGATTTGGTTCTCTTTATCTACTTTTAGTATTTGTGTGAAAATCTTGTGTAATTTTAAGGCTCACAAACTTTCCAACAGCACTTTATGCAGTATTAATATTAGTGCTGAAAGACCATGATTAACCTTTATTCTGAATAATGGATGTGGTTTACTCATCTAGTGCGCGTGCATGTATATGGCCGCTTAAATAATGTGTCAGGACATACTGCAAATAGTGACAATATTAACAATAAAAATGAAGATATGGCCTCCTTCAGACATCTAGTTCTCATGTACACGTTCTATTCCTGTATTTCACACATAGAAATCATACCCATAGTAGTCTATGGGGCTTTTGACATGTCTGTTTTTTTGCAAAGCAATTTGTTTATAGTTTTTAAGGATGAAGGTAGACTTAAGTCCATCAAGTTCAACCTATAGGCTAACATGTTGATCCAGAAGAAGGCAAAACCCCATGGGTCAGACACTAATAACTCCATATTAGGGGAAAAATTCAGTTCCCTGGATGAACGTGCCATCGCAGAATCTAGTGCCCATAACCTACAGTATTATATTTATCAAAAAAGGCATCCAGGCCTCCTTGTGCTTTTGTAGCGAATCAACCATTACAGCATCAGGTGGCAGAGAGCTCCATAGTGTCACTGCTGTTACAGTAAAGAATCCGCGTCTGTGATTATGATTAAACCTTCTTATCTCTCGATGTATGGGATGCCCCTTGTCCCCGTCACAAGCCTAGGAGTAAACTCATTAGAAGGATCTCTGTACTGACCCCTCATGTATTTGTACATTATAATAAAATCCAATTACGGTACAATGAAATTATGGTATGCAGAAAATAAAAAGATCAGTATGTCATCCAAGTGTTGTCCATTTTCATTTTCTTAATGGCTAGGAAAATCATGTGAGTCGCCCACCAGGGCAGCGGGGTACTCGGTGCCGGGTCCGGTATTAAAGGGGAAGTCACGGTGGTTGCGACCCGGTCCGTGGCCCTGGGCGCCCAATAAAGGGGACGGTCTTTTAAGGGAAAAGTGTTTATAAGTCTGTCATGACGTTATTGACGTTCGGTCAATAGTGGGACTGAGGGGTCCTCTGGGGGATGTTATTGCAGTACTGATGGTACACTTCCCACAGGTGAAGCGGGGTCCCCAGGGGTCCTAAGGTGTATGGTGGTGATGACGGTTGCCGGTAAATTAGTAAAGGACACAAGTTGTAAGTCTTTACCTGGTTTACTGCAGGTGGCAGGCCACAGTCCAGGGCACCGGCAACAGGTACATAGGAGTCCAAGCAGCCTGGAAACAAGCGGGATCCCCTTGGCAAGTCAGGTTAGGAGCCTTCCACTCTGTGCTTGCTAAAATCCCTTGCTGCCTGAAGTGTTCCAAACAAGGTCCTAATTTTTTCAGTCCTTTCCCCTGTCCTGGGACAGGTACCTGTATGGCAGGCAGCTTGAGCTGTACTTTCTGGGGTCTCTACACGGTGGCTCCAGGCTCCAGGATGCTGCTGTGACACAGGCGTAATTTGGGCAATGTCTGTATGATCTTATGCCCTCCGCTCCTGCTGAGTGTCCTGCAGTTCCACTCAAGCCTCGGGCTCCCGGTACCCGGTCTCTGTGCACTGACTCCTCGGAGACCTATTCTCAGCCTCCTTGGGCACTAAATCTCTCCTCTGCTCCTTTCCTGTCTGCCCTCGCTCACAGACTGTCTGTACCAACTGAACTGACTCTTCCTCCAAGCCAGAATCTTTATCCAGGGAAGCTGCCCTAAAACAAGGTTTTGAGCTCCCCCTCCTGGCCTGGATTTGGAAGGTGTTATGTGTGATAACCTGCCAAAGGGAATCTCACTTGTCTCCAGGCATAGTACTACCCTCCCCGAGAGGAAGGCAGCACTACTGTGGTACCCAAACTCCTGGGGTGCCACACATGCACAATAAAATACATATGCTGTACTGATGGTAAAAATGGACACAGACCAAAAATATATGAATATCAGATGAAGCACCGATTCTTCTTATAAGCAAAAAAAAAAAAAAAATAAAAACACCCAGAAACAGAGGCCTAAATTCCTGTTTCATGATGTCATAATCAGATGCCGTTGATAATTTCTTCTGCCAAGTTATTGTCATCATATTCATTTTCTATAATAAGTATTTTGCTTTCAACCCTGGAAGAAATGCAAAAAGGAAAAAAAAACTAAAAGCAGCCGCCACTCCTGACAATGCAATCAATTTCTTCTCATCATCGACTAATATCCAGAAAGAAGCGGAGAGTGACAGGTTAAAGGGCTTCAATAAAGATTAGCCAGACCATATCTTCAAAAGGAAATTGCTTGAAAAAGTGGTTATTCCACCCGCTTCTATTAATTTCCTTTCTCCTGGTTACCTGAAGGAGACTCATATCCTGACATGGAGGAGATGGGGAATGCGGCCTCCTTCCTTATCCCAATCAGCAGCACAGGAGCACTCGACACTTAACCCCATCGCGGTACCCATAGCTCACAGCCCTGCAATCAGCCCAGCTCCCTATGCAAGGACACAAGGTGATCACTCTTACTGGGGCTACATTTGCTGGAAATGCATTAAAGCAGAAATTCGCAGTCATCTATCTTCTCGTACAACCTTCGCCAAGATATTACTACACGGAAAAGTAATACAGTGTGGGATGCACTCAGCAGACCAGCCTTATATGCAGACCGTTCACACTGTATAAGAGCGTAGCCCTGCAAGTATCCAAGCTTCTGTGCTAGTGCCCAGTTATGGGGGCCCCACCTACTATTTATAATAATGGTGCCTTCTTATGTGGCCCTTTGTGTGCCCTCTCTATGGGCATGTTCTTATGTTTCGATTTTTTGCAGACCGAGTTCGCGGAAAAAAAACAAACGGCAGACCGTTGTCTGTTTTAAGTTCAATTTGCATATCAAGCTCGCCCATTTAAAGGGAACATGTCAGCAGATTTTTGCTACGTAATCTGAGCTCAGCATGATCTGAGCTCAGCATGATATAGGGGAAGAGTGCCTGATTCCAGCGATGTGTCACTTACTGGGCTGCTTAGTGTAGTTGTGACACATTCCCTGTTTTCTCTGTTGTAGATGTAGCAGTTCTGGACCTATTGAGCTTTGTATAACCCCGCTCACATTATCAGCAAGCTGCCAATCAGTGGTGAGGGCGGGGTTATACAGACTGTCCTGCATGTGAGACCTAGTCCTCTAGTGATAATCTTCTGCTGATAAAGCACTGATTGTATTGAAACTACTGCAGTCAGCAGTCAGCCTAATAAATGACACATCTCTGGAATCAGGCTCTCAGCCCCACCATTACTCTGCTCTTTAAAAGCAAAAAGATGCAAAAAGATTCCCTTTAAGTGAATGGGTCCATTAAAAGAACGGACAGCACTTGAATGGCATTTGTGTGTTATTCGAGTTCTGACCGCTTTCACTGCTTAATTGGTAAGAGAATCTTTGAAACTTGATTTCTTTTTTGCATCCAAGAAAAATGGATGCCGTACTGATGGTAAAAATGAACACATGGGCCAAAATTAAGGAAAATGGGCTGCAATGCAGACACACAAAAGCCGCATTCAGGTGCCAGGCCACCAGTTGGGCACCACATCTTATAATTAATTATAGTCTCATATGGAATTTATGTGAATGTAGTTGACAATATCTTAGATCACTGGACATGTGAAAAATTACCAAAAATTACTTGCATTACCAGGGGTGCATATAGGGTAAAGGCCCTGTTTAGAAGACAGGTAGGTCCAGCATTTTTTTTCTATTGGAAAGTTTTGTTTCTTATGGATCAGAAAAGCAATATAACATTTTGTTGGCAGTCGTATTGTTTCCCAATGTCGCGATGTATTTAGAGATAGGTACGTTCACACTATCCATGGAGCCAGCATGAGCTGAGGCCTCACTCTCCAACGTCCCATTGTCTTCTGAATATGGACATCCATGAACATCTACCTTCTGCTCTAACGCTTGGACCTCGTCCAGCCTGAGTCCCGTACAGACGGCCGAACCAGACTCCCATCCAGAGCTGAGCATAAGGACGGGCAATTACAATATCGTATTAATATTAAACATACCAGAAAACACATACGTAAAACACAATTACAGCTCGCATTGCCCTACCGAGCCTCGTTGCAGCAGCGCACACAGTGGAGGACCATATGAGATTGCTTGTGCTAAGGCAGGACGGCTGATAATTTATTAAGGCTGTATAAAATAACGATACGTTCCACATTTTTTGGTTAATCACTGTTCTACTGCTGTCTAAATGTCATCTTCAGTGCTGTTATTTGTGAGGCTGGCGGTAAAAGGTAGCAGTTAGTGACAGTAAAATAATATGATGGGATAAAATAAGCAGAATTGTATTATTAGACACATACTTTATTTTCCATACTTTACAGCAGCTGTGGATCCAGCAAATGATTTACTATGAGATCATAAAAATAATACTACTACTAATAATAATAATAATAATGACAAATCCTGTAATTATAAAGCAGCATATGATATAACAATAGGACACTAGAAGAAATTACGGTAAACACATTTTTTTGCCCTTTTTTGCACTTTTGTGGCTCTGTTTTACACTGCATTTACAATAGCCCCTTCCCGGTCCACACACTACAATTAAGGCTCTGACAGCTTAACGCAAAGTGCAATATATATATATATATATATATATATATATATATATATACATATACATATATATATATATATATATATATATATATATATATATACACACACCGCGGGGAAAGTAAGCATTTGATACACTGACAAGTTTTCCCACCTACAAAGAATGGAGTGGTCTGTAATTTTTATCGTAGATACACTTCAATTGTGAGAGACAGAATCTAAAAATAAAAACTAGAAAATCACATTGTATGATTTCTATGTAATTAAATTGCATTTTAATGCAGGAAATAAGTATTTGATCACCTACCAACCAGCAAGAATTCTGCCTCTCACAGACCTGTTAGTTTTTCTGTAAGAAGCCCTCCTATTCTGCACTCATTACCTGTGTTAATTACATCTGTTTGATCCTGTTACCTGTAAAAGAGACACCCGTCCACGAACTCAATCACACTTCAACCTCTGCACCATGGCCAAGACCAAAGAGCTGTCTAAGGACACCCGGGATAAAATTATAGACCTGCACAAGGCTGGGATGGGTTAGACGACAATAGGCAAGCAGCTTGGTGAGAAGGTAACAACTGTTGGCACAATTATTAGAGAATGGAAGAAACACAAAATGACTGTCAATCTTCACTGGTCTGGGGCTCCATGCAAGATCTTGCCTCGTGGGGTAAGGATGATTCTGAGAAAGTATTTGTAGCATTTTTTTCCCTGAAGAACCCAAAAAAATAAGAATAAAGGCTCCTCCAAAAGATAACTGGAAGATAACTCTGCCTCCAGAGAATATTTCAAATAGAAGGGAGAGTTACCAGTGTGAGGCAAGTAACTAACACAGAGCAGGAGAACTGAACTTAGTCTTCTTACAAACATATTTTCTGCTTCGCTCAGATCTCTGCTGTATTATAACAATATTACAACCCTGTCTGCCTGTGAGATGGAAGGTGAGAGGAAACTGCAGATGTGTCAGGTATAATCACACACAGCTCTGCAGTACTACCAGAAACCACCCAGTGGCGCTGTCTCTGTAAGAAAACAGTTATTTTTCTTTTCTAATATTATACAAGCCTTTAAGACAGCTTTATCAGGGAACTTCACATTATTAGTGAATTGACTTAGTAGTAAGATCCCTCTAACATTGGCATCACATTTTCACCTCGGTCACCTTAGTGCACGGAGAAAAGTCTATATTGTGACATTGGTGTCTCCTTATTCAGTGACATCATCAAAAAGAACAAATGAAAAATTACACTTGTCCAATTATCTATAACTTGAAGTGGATATTACATGTCAAGACAAGTAGACAGAGGACCGTTCTGAACATAAAGGAACCCGAATGATATAATGTCTCAATTTTCTAGAGCGGAGAAGGAAATGTGCAGACCGGAGAGGACTGAGTGAGCAATTCTTATCTGTCATACAAATCTGTTTTCGGAAACTCATTAAAATAATAGTGTGAAAGAAAAAAAGAAAACTTTAAAAGCAAAACTTCAAAAACAATAAAAAAAAATGTTTCACATCTAATTTTTTTTTCTTTGTAAATGTGAAATGTGGCTGAATTCCCTGTAGTGACAGAAAGGTGAAGCTCGGAAAATGCTTGTTTGTAGATTTCACGTGACATTTCTAAGGATAATTGTGTTAAACACAGAGGAGATAACAGCAAGGAGAACGGCTGGACTGGAAATAGATAAATAATGACTGGCATAAGGGGTCTAATTAGCGGCACGGACAATCAGACGTATTCACACTGAATTGGGCTTCATTATGGATGTGCGGCTGTGGCAGCGCGGAGCGATTGTCCTGCCATCCACACAGACAAACACCAGCACAATTAACTTGCAATAGCCATAATGGAGATGACCGGGAAATGACCGAATACCAAAGAAAAGGTGATTAGCGCCGATGGACGGGGAGATGGTGAATAGACTTGGTGAAGGAATTAGAGGGAAACGTGACACAGAATACTTAGGATGGACGATAATGGCTTCAATCATTTACTGGCTAATTTGCCATGAGAAAGGAGCAGAGCCAAATTTTTGAGCATCTTTTAGGCCTCATTCAGATATGCGTTTATCACATAGATGTTCTCTTTGAGTTTTTCACAAATAGAACTCGTACCTTTTATGGTCTATGGTGCTGTCCACTTGTCCGTGAGCCCACAAAAAAATCATAGAGACATGTTTTGTTTTGTTTCTTTAACCGACTCATACGAGTCTACGAGTTTGTGAAAATCAACACACATTTTAAAAGAGTTGTCTGACAACCCCTTCTCAATCAGCATGAGTAAAATCATACCTCCCAACTTTTCAAGAAGGCAAAGAGGGAGACAGGCAGCGGCAAATTTTAGGCCACACCCCTGACCACACCCATTTCATAACTAGTCACACCCATATCCACGCCCCAACCACACCCATTTAGCACTGCTGATCACACTGTTTCCTAAACAATAATTATAAACAGAAAAAAATATGGCCACACAGTGCTCCATACTGTATAATGGCCACACATGATGCTCAATACTGTATAATGGCCACACATGATGCTCCATACTGTATAAAGGCCACACATGATGCTCCATACTGTATAACGGCCACACATGATGCTCAATACTGTGTAATGGCCACACATGATGCTCCATACTGTATAATGGCCCCACATGATGTTGTGTACAGTATAATGGCCACATATGATGCTCAATACTGTATAATGGCCCCACATTGCTCCAAACTGTATAATGGCCCCACAATGCTCCATACTGTATAATGGCCCCACATGATGCTCCATACTGTATAATGGCCACACAGTGCTGCAAACTATGTCCTATGAGGAACGGTTAAAAGATTTGGGAATGTTTAGCTTGCAAAAAAGAAGACTGAGAGGAGACTTAATAGCTGTCTACAAATATCTCAAGGGCTGTCACATTGTAGAAGGATCATCTTTATTCTCATTTGCACAAGGAATGACTAGAAGCAATGGGATGAAACTGAATTGGAAGAGACACAGATTAGATATTAGAAAAAACTTTTTGATAGTTAGGGTGATCAATGAGTGGAACAGGCTGCCACGAGAGGTGGTGAGTTTTCCTTCAATGGAAGTCTTCAAACAGAGGCTGGACAGACATCTGTCTGGGATGATTTAGTGAATTCTGCTTTGAGCAGGGGGTTGGACCAGATGACCCAGGAAGTCCCTTCCAACTATGCCATTCTATGATTCTATACTGTATAACGGCCCCACATGATGCTCAATAATATTGTATAATGGCCACACATGATGCTCCATACTGTAAAATGGCCACAAATGATGCTCCATACTGTTTAATGGCCACACATGATGCTCCATACTGTATAATGGTGACACAGTGCTACATACTGTATAATAGCCTCACATGATGCTCCATACTGTATAATGGCCACATATGATGCTCCATACTGTATAATGGCCACATATGATGCTCCATACTGTACAATGGCCCCACATGATGCTCCATACTGTATTATGGCCACAGATGATGCTCCATACTGTATAATGGCCACACATGATGCTTAATACTGTATAATGGCAAAACAGTGCTCCATACTGTATAATGGCCACACATGATGCTCCATACTGTATAATGGCCACACATGATGCTCCATACTGTATAATGGCAACAGTGCTACATACTGTATAATGGCCTCACATGATGCTCCATACTGTATAATGGCCACACAGTGCTCCATACTGTATAATGGCCACACATGATGCTTTATACTGTATAATGGCAACACAGTGCTCCATACTGTATAATGGCCACACAGTGCTCCATACTGTATAATGGCCACACATGATGCTCCATACTGTATAATGGCCACACAGTGCTCCACACTGTATAATAGTCTCACATGATGCTCAATACGGTATAATGGCCACACATGATGCTCAACACTGTATAATGGTCCCATATGATGCTTCACACTGTATAATAGCCACACAGTGCTCCATACTGTATAATGGCCCCACATGATGCTCCATACTGTATAATGGCCACACATGATGCTCCATACTGTATAATGGCCACACATGATGCTCCATACTGTATAATGGCCACACATGCATGATGATTCATATTGTATAATGGCGAAACAATGCTACATACTTTATAATGGCTTCACATGATGCTCCATACTGTATAATGGCCACACATGATGCTCAATACTGTATAATGGCCACAGTGCTCAATGCTGTATAATGGCCACACATAATGCTCAATACTGTATAATGGCCACATATGATGCTCAATACTGTATAATGGCAACACAGTGCTCCATACTGTATAATGGCCACACATGATGCTCCATACTATATAATGGCCACACAGTGTCCACACTGTATAATAGCCTCACAAGATGCTCAATACTGTATAATGGCCACACATGATGCTCAATACTGTATAATGGCCACACATGATGCTTAATACTGTATAATGGCCACACAGTGCTCCGTACTGCTGCCTCACAGATCCTACACATTGCAATGTAGCCCAGCTCTGCAAACTCTGCATGCACTCAGACAACACCACTATCTACTGGCTCCACCCCATAACTGCTGTAGTATATAAAGGATATATATATATATATATATATATATATATATATATATACTGTGCCTATGACTAACAGGCTGCACTGAAAAGCTCTAACTGCTGCCACTACTCCTGGTTATAATGCCTTGTACTGTAAGCACAGCAGGGCCAGCTGCATGTTTGTGTGCAGTACACACACACACAGTACACACACACGCTCGTACCTCAGAATGTCCTCTCTCCCTCTCTGAACCACCGGAGAAGATACGGAGGGGGCGTGGCCTAATACAAAGGAGCGTGTAGGCTGCTTCTCTTGCTGGCTGTGCGGGAGAAGCAGAGTCCTATGCGGGACTGCGGGGCACAGCCTCAAAATCAGGACAGTCCCACAGTATGAGGGATGGTTGGGAGCTATGAGTAAAATAACAACACTTGCATTCATCTCCACTGCCACTGCTGTTCCAGCAGTGTCGATGTTGACTCTCTCAGTAACGGCTTCACTCTCCTCACCTTCAGACGCATCAGACATCAAGGGGAAGTCAGAGCCGCTCACTTCCTCTTGATGTCCGAAGGCGAAAGTGAATCTAGTACTGATTGGCTGCAGGGATTGTGTGACATAAAAATGTAATGCAAATCTCGGGACAGCCAGTGGTGACACTGCTGGAACAGCGCTGGCACTGGAGAACAGTATAAGGGCTCTTTCACATGAAAAAATTGATACCTGCTGTGTTTTGGAGACACTCCTGGTTTTGGCATAGAAATACTGATGAAAAATCACTGATGCCTGAATGAGTCCGACTCTTCAGTGTTGTTATTTTACTTGGGGCAAATATGCTGATTGAAATGGTCTTCTTTGAGTAGTGGGCAACCCCTTTAAACATTGCAAAGGGTAGAAGTTTTACTTTTTTTTTTTTGCATGAGAAAATCACTGACGAAACACTAATGGTAAAAACTGAACACTGGCCGAACACTGATGAAACTTGTATACAAAACACAGATGTGAGAGATTTTTCTCGTACGTAAAAAAAAAGCGGTCAAATTTTCATCAGTATTTTTGATCCAAGTTTCATCTTTGCTTGGTCAATGTCTCAGTTGTTACCATCAGTGTTTTATCAGTAATTTTTGCTAAAATAAAAAATAAAATAAATAAAACAAAGCTTCTCCTATTCATTGCAATCTTTACAATATTAAAATTGGACTTCACATGGATTGCACACAGATGACAACGTGTGGTGTGAGAGACATCTTTCTTCACGGCCCCTTATACTTGTATGGACAATTATCATCTGTGACTCATATCAAAAGACGGACTTAGGCTACGTTCACATTTGCGTTGTGCGCCGCAGCGTCGGCGCCGCAGCGCACAACGCAAACAAAAACGCGGCAAAACGCACGCTAAAATGCTGCGTTTTGCGCCGCATGCGTCCTTTTTGGCCGAAAGTTGGACGCAAAAAAAATGCAACTTGAAGCGTTTCTTGCGTCCAACGCTTGCGGCCATGCGGCGCAAAACGCAGCACAACGCATGTCCATGCGCCCCCATGTTAAATATAGGGGCGCATGACGCATGCGGCGACGCTGCGGCGCTGATCGCAAATGTGAACGTAGCCTTAACTCTACGATGCTTTTGCAAGTGTGAATAGCCCCATGGACTATAATGGGTAAGTAAGTGTTCTATATGTGAAAAACATAGAATGGAAAAGGGACGTGAAAAATGGCTGTCTGAATGAGGCCTTAGGCAGATTTCCAATTTAAGCCATTGTTGTCCATAGCAACCAATCCCATCATACCTTTCATTTTACCAGAGCCATGAAAAGAATGACAGCTGCGCACTGATTGGTAACAAAGAGGGTTTTCCTTTCAGACACTACTGGTAAATGAGGCCCATGGGTTTTGGGTCATACTCACTACTTGTAGCAGAAATCAGCAACTGATGCCATAAAAAGAGACATAAGAGGGGGAGGGCCTACGAGAATATCGGATGCCACAGTGATGGTAAAAATGGACACACAAATCAATAATGGATGAAAACTGGTCCAAAATACAAAAACAACCTGCTGTGTTTTGGTGCCCACCTCAAATAGGTGGATACTACCAAACAAGCAGGGCCGGCGTTAGGGGCAGGCAGACTAGGCAGCTGCCTGGGGCCCCCGCTGCCCTAGGGGCCCCCAGCCAGGGGCAGACATACTGTTGATGGCACTGCTCCAGGGCCCAGAGGTGGAGGGGGGCCCCTGCAGGCAGGCCCGGTATCATGCAGGGTCGGGCCCCTCTCACTCCCTCCTGTAATCATGGAACACCGGGTGCTGGGGAGAGAGCGGGCGCGAAGTGCAGGAGATCAAAAAGGGGGCGTGTCATGCAGGGAGAGACGCTGGCCAATGAACGCTTTCCTTACCTCACAGTGACCAGACTGAGGAGAGCGCTCACTGGCTGCCGTCTGTCCTCCTGCATGGCGTGTCCTAATGGTGAGTACTCGCCTACAGTCAGGGGCCCCGCAGCACAGCACACAGGGACAGCAGTGGAGGAAGAGCAGGACTTACAGGGGGTCTTCTGCTCCCTCCACTGTTCTGTTCAGAGCAGGCTGCAGCGTCTCCTCACAGAGCAGAGATGGGGGAGGAGCTCACTGCAGGGGCAGCACGGCAGCAAAATGTATGCTGTGAAGTGACCTGAAAAGTAATGTGCAGTTATAGTGCTCTTTATAACTTATCTCTTTATAATTTTAGTCATGGAACTTTTTGAATTTGAGTCTTTTCCTCCCTTACTGGGAATTTATCATCAGGTGCTGTCTGCTCTGTGCCCCATCCCCCACAGTGGGGTCTGCAGCCCTCTCCAGCTGAACTGACCTGCAGGGCTCATCTGATCACCTATACAAGATTAGTATGTATGTATGTATATGCTTGTATATGTATGTGTGCATCTGTGTGTATCTATGTGTATGTTTCTATCTGTGTGTGTGTATCTGTGTATGTACAGTATATGTGTGTATGTATGGTATAGTTGTATGGCTGTGTGTGTATGCATGTACAGTATGTGTGTATCTGTGTATGTGAAATAAATTTGTATGGATATATGGTATATATGTATGTTTATGTGCATGTACATACAGTATATGTGTATGTATATGTGTGTACGGTATGTGTATATACTGTATGTGTGTATGTACGGTACGTGTATGTGTATCTGTATGTTCGGTATATGTGTGTGTATGCATTTACGGTATATGTATGTATGTACGGTATGTGTATTTGGGTGTATTTTATATGTATGTACGGTATGTGTGTACTATATGTATATAACTGTATCTGTGTATGTACGGTATATGTGTGTGTATCTGTGTGTATGTACGGTATATGTGTGTGTATCTGTGTGTATGTACGGTATATGTGTGTACGGCATTTGTGTGAATGTACGGTATATGCATGTGTGCATGTACGGTATGTGTATGTATGATGGTATATGTATGTGTATCTGTGTGTATGTATGGTATATGTATGTGTTTGCATATACTGTATTTGTATGTGTATCTGTGTGTACGTACGGTGTATGTATGTGTATTTGTGTGTATGTATGGTATATGTATGTACGGTATGTGTATACTATCTGTGTATATAACTGTATGTGTGTATGCATGTAAGGTGTATGTCTGTGTATGTACGGTATGTGTATCTGTGTGTATGTACAGTATATGCCGGAACAAAAACCATTGTTCTCATCAGCACATCGCCCAGTTAAAACTGCAGATATTCTGCTAAGATGATACTGTATGGGGACAGATTGATTTACTAGTGATCATTCTGTCCCCAGCCAGTGTAAAGAGGCTGGAAACAAGTGGCGAATGACTTCAATATTGTTGATCACGCTCGTTTAGTGGCCTGAAATCAGCGCATGTAGCTACAACCAAAATGTTTCTGTTGGTGCAATATGTTAGCATTTGGGGCCCCATTTTAAACTTTTGCCTAGGGCCCCACTTTGCCTAAAACCGGCCCTGCAAACAAGATGTCCGACAGAGCACATAGTAACTCCTCCAGACTCATATGGAGGATGGCGCCGCTGACAAACGGATAAAAAGTGATGTGATCTTATCCTTAGACCTGATGAGACTGGTGTACTTTAGAGTTGGTGTGAATCAAGCAGGCCGCGTGGAGTGACACCACATACACACATCAACAATGACATTGCATCAAGCTGGCTAATGAAAAGAAAAGGAGCGGATGCTGGGAGGTAGGAGGCAATCCTCAGGGCTCCCATATAATGGCCACAGAATATTCACCTGGCTGGTGTACTTACTTTGAAAATTCATGTCAGAATGTTAGCATTTCTCTCCAATTTAATATTAGGCAATGAATGACACATTCAAATGATTATACAGTTACAAACTCTATATGATTTTGTATACATCTTACACCTGATGAGATGGGTGTATTTACTTAGAAAATCTATGAAATAATTGCTGCATAGTACTCCATTTAATATCAAAATTGTATTATTAGGTAGTGAACCTTTCAAATTTATAATATAGTCATTCTGTAAGAACACCAGTTGATCAGGTCTAAGAAGTGTGTAGTTTGGTTTGTGAAATCTGGTGACAGATCCATTTTAAATGTAGTTTATTCTTCCTATTTAATCATTATGGTTCTGTCGTTGTTTTTAGGCGAAGGTATCTGTAATTTAGTGGATGTCATTATATCTATACAATGCTGGTAATTAAACAGTCTGGCGGTTTTATTGCGACCCCCTAAATCTAGGCTACGACTCAATTAGAAAGCGGATGTATTTCATGCTTGATTTCTAGATCACAGCATTTTCCAGGTCAGTCATGTGGAAATGGACGCTTGGTAGCAGCGTATGCTGTATACTGTCTGTGTAACATCTGCACGGGTGCGGGGGCATCTGGTCTCACTTCAATATGGTTGAGGGGGCAAATCTATTTCTTTATCAATTTTGCTTCCTAATTCTTATAATATTCAATATGAGATGGCAAATTGTAGAAGATTCATTGAAATATAAAGGGCATAAATGTGGCCGTCATAAACCATAAGAAGCCTAAGGGCACGTGCACATGGCCGTATTTTTGGTCCGAGTGCGATCCCACAAAACATCAGATCACACCCGGACCACTATTACCTTATGGAGCCGTGCACATGTCAGAAAAATAATGCATGAATGAGATTGATCCAATATTCAGATCACACTAAACCATGCAAGACAATGACTCCATGGAAAATATCGGACTGAACTTGGATGACCTCTGAGTGCAGTCTGATTTCCATAGACTGGCACAATGGAGAAGATGGAGACATTTTTTCTCTCTTTCTTCTCCTCATCAGGGAGAATCGGATCATACTGTGATCACACTTTCATTAGAGTTTAATCAGAGTGTCAGTGGCATAATAGACCCGATTCTCTGCCCTTAGAGTGGATTATCTACAAGGATGTGTATAAGGAAACAATGGTTGTCCGAAAAAACAAAATCATCAGCTGGTGTGTCACTCTCCACAAGGAGAAACCTTACCCCTTAGATCCCAGTCCAGAGCCTCTCACCTAGCCAAATCAGTTCTCGTGCTTCGCACTGACGAGGGCCAACAGCCCGAAACACCGTGTCTGCGAATTGAGATACTGATTTGGCTTTTATCCTAAGTCATATTGCACGACTCGTTAAAGGGTTGATTGTGACTTGTAGGTTCGCTACTTCCAACAGGTGGCGCTATAGAGTTAAGTCCTCTTTTTCTCAGAAGAGGCAATTTCCATATCACTTTTCTCAGCAGACATGTATCTGATACGTATGGACAGCTTTATAATACAATACAAGGCCAGAAATTATACAGAGATGAACCAACATTTTGGATTTTAAAATCATTTTTCAAGCTGGTGTTATGAAGTATTCTAATTTACTGAGATAATGACTTTTGGGTTTTCATTGGCTGTAGGCCATATTCATCAACATTAACATAACTAAACACTGTAAATAGATCACTCTGTTTGTAATGACTCTATATAATATATTAGTTTCATTTTTTATATTGAAGAACTGAAATAAATTAACTTTTTGATGACATTCTAATTTTGTGAGAAGCACCTGTATTTCAAATAGAGGAGTAAAGGATGAGGATGAAAACGTACATAGTAATGATATGGAGGCTGTTATGTGTGCAGCCCTGAGTCACAACGCGCGTTTCACCCAGCTTCACGCCCCCCTGATGAACCTTAAGGGAACATGCGTTGGGGACAGGGATACATATCATGATATTTAGTATATCTCGCTTATTAAGCCAGATACTTTCAATTACATTGGTTGGTCCAGACATTATATATATATATGTCTACTGTAACATTTTATCTTCTATAGTCAATATCTTTAGTGAATGCAGTAACGTTGGGACCATTAGCTTAGATAGACAGCCATCCAAATATTCACCAAATAACCAGGCAGTAGATCGCTTTCTGACTGAGAAATGCTGCCATTGTACTTCTCCAGAAATAGTACCGAAGCCCCTGACACCGCTTATGTATAGACGGGAGACCTCTTAGAAAGTACACCGTCAGAACAAATCATGTAGATGGTGAAGCATGTCGTCCGCACTGACATCTCGTTCCTTCTAAGTAATTCAAGTGTTGATTTCTTGACAATCTGCAGAGCTCCTGCCCTCGTGACGATAACCTCTCAAGATCTTTCCTTATTGATCCCAACACACACAGTAGAAGAAAGCCACTCGTATTCACAGGCTCACACCATTGGGGGAGGACAGACCGCATACAGTCCGATAGCTGTCTAGTGTGATGGGCACGGTTTCTTGGCAGAACTATCCGGTATAGATGTATCATGTGCATCTCACTGGAAAGATGTCCGTAGGTGCCGGATCCAATATAAATGCAGATCACAAAATGCTGCTTCAAGGAAATATGGATGCAGACATCACTTTACAGTCGTGGAAATAAAACGAGCAACAAAGCTTATGATATTTTGGATGGATCTTATTACCACTATGTGACATGTAGTCAGCTTTCACATTTGGTGACCATATAAATAATGTCCTTTAACGTCCCGTTTTCGACTTCTCTGGTTTGTTCATGATGTCTGGGATGGTGCTTGTCCTCAATATTATTCAGCATTTTAAGGTAAAAGATCTTATTAGACATTGTGTATTCTTGCTCAGGGCGTGATCAGTATCTGCAGAGGTCATTACTAGTAATGGAGAGAGGACTTGCGTACATGACTGTATGATATAGCCCATCACATAGCTCCAGCAAGAAACAAATGCGGAAAAAGAAATGACATGCAGAAAAAAATAAAAGCTTACTTTATTCTATTTTCATGGTAAAATGACACATAGCGGGTCTATAGAAAATTGATGCATTTTGATTGTGCAACTGTCTATCATCCCACTATGTGATATTGTAAAATGAGGATTTATTAAATTAAAGGAAATTTTCATTTTTTGCAAGATATACTTCATTTTTTTACTGCATCTGCTGAGGACCCTAGACAAACATTGTGTGAGGCTGCCTTTAATCTTTTGGAGGTTTTGCCTTCAAAAACAGAATTAACAGAATCAAAATTAGAATTGTGGATTACCCTAAAGCAAGCAAAGTACATTAGTCCCACTGCCAAGAGGCCCCACGGTTAGCATTTTTCTCACTAATTTGGGAAGATTGATAGACTACATAAGATACCGGGGCGTTTCTGAGATAAGGAAGAGGAGAGCAAGGATCATGCTTTGCAGGGTCGGTCTGGCCCACCCGAGAACCGGAGGATTCTCTGGTGGGCCCAGGCACTGACACACGCTGGCATACAGGGCCAGCAGCTGCCTAGGGACCCCACTGCTCCAGGGGCCCCCAGCCAGTGGCGTGTCGCTAATAGCGGCATGCCATGCAGCTGCTATGGGGGCCCCCGATGCCAGCGGAGCAGCAGCGGGTGACAGGAGGCAGAAGCCGGCTGTTGCAGCTAAAGCCTGTCCCCATTGCTAAAGAGAAATGAATATTCACTCTTCCCCATGCCAACATGGGTGTGGAGAGCGGTGAATATTAATTTCACTTTAATAGTGGGCAGCGTTAGCAGCAGCAGCCAGCTAACACTGCCCGCTATCAGGGCCCCCACTCTCCTAGGGTCCCCCAGCCCACACAGCTGCTATGGAGCCAGCGCCACCCCCCAGTCCACACCGTCACTTGGGGGCACCAGGTCACTTGCCCTTCTTGTGGGCTATCGACGTGAAGGTGGTTGGCGCACGGCACTGCACGTTTAAGGCTAGGGACCCAGTTTGAGGTTCACCATGATGTGGCAGTGGCCTTCAAACAGTCTGATCAGAATGCTAAATTAAGAACCTCATGTTCAGCTTTGTACATTTTTGCTTTGCCGCAATGAATCAATGTATAAGTTTTGGTTGTGTGATCCATGTCTTTCTGTACTGCTATGGTTTTATGCTTTGCTCCTGGTCTGGTTCAGCTCAGAAGACAGAACAAGCCTTAGGTGATGGAGGTCCCTAAATAATTGCCTGTTGGGCTACTTTTGTGCCTTGGCCCTATTTATAGAGTATATACCCAGTGGCATAACTTAACGCTCGTGGGCAAAATCTCCAACAGGGCTCTGAATTGTTGTACATCTTTAATTGTAAAGATCTTTTCACATGGGCTAGAAAGGCTTTTTGGCCCCCTATTCTCTAGGGGCCCCCTGCAATTGCAATTCCTGCAACTATTATAGTTACGCCCCTGTAAATACCTCCCAGCATATCTAATTTAATAGGAGCGCTTAAAACAGAACTTGCTGTAATCATACCTCATAATAGAACTTAGAAAAAATGGACAAGGTCCATGAGGTGGCCATAAATATGAAATAACTGTTGGCCAAACCTGAAGATTTCGGAGAAGCGGCTAAGCAGCTAATGTATATGGGGATGGGGATGTCCCAATTTCACCGAACTGCAAATGTTGAGTAAAAGAAAGCCGGACATGATGGATTTCAACATTCCAGATCTTCTTGTTTTCATGAGACCCAAGATGGCAACTGTCTGGAGAACACTTACCCTCTAGGCCAAACCGAGAATGCACATATATGAGGTTGTAAACAGGAGACAACTGTGATCTGAGGTGTATGACCACATGAAGAGATGTGGAAGATAGGCGGACAAGATAGGCTTTGGGTAAAGTCTGCCTACATTACTATTAGGTAGACAGAGGTATGGTGTATGTAGACATACTATCGACATACACCAAATGTTGTACAACGCTGTAAATGATTGCACATAGAATGCAGTATTCTTGACCTACTACTTAATTAGATCTTCTCATTAAGTGATCAGAGCTTATTACTGTAGGGGTAGCATCAATTTTTACCCTTAACGCAATCAGGCTTCAGAAGAGGTAATGGCTAGCAAAGCATGCTGGGACAGTAAATCCACCACCATCTGCAGAGCCACAGGTCACCTCATCCCCTGTATATGGTGGATTCCTGATTTATCTTGTGCATTGTGTAATAAATCCACTCCGGTCTCCTTTACAACAGGCTGCACCATAGAGAAAAAGCTCCATACTCACGGGTTATAGAAATCTCTGCGCTCGCCTGTGTTTGCTCAGTAGGAGCACACATTATTCTATGGTATTATTATTGAATTATGCTAATGCCATCATCAAGCCTGGAAGAGTCCCAGCTAATGCACAAGGACGGCACTCGCCTTCAAATTGGGAAAAGCCACTAGCTTGTTGACTGGGAAAACAGCCAATTAAAGGTCTGGAAAACACCCAAATAGGAAGGGATTCAAAGCGTTGATGAAGGAGTCGCACTTTCCAGCAAACTGAAGATGCACCCAACTGTGGCGCTGAAGGAAAAGGGACTTGATGTGATTGAATCAACCGAGCAAGCCCAACTCCTAATCATGGGGAAAATCACTGAGATGCATAAATATTAGCTTGCAATCCCCAGGTGTCATGTCAAGCCACTTAATGACCGGACCACAAACTGTTTGGTAAATGTCCTGGGGCTAGCTTATGCCCATCTGTTCTTCATACTAAACAGTAAGGAAATGGTTAGGAAACTTTGTATTTACAGTGAAGGAAATAAGTATTTGATCCCTTGCTGATTTTGTAAGTTTACCCACTGACAAAGACATGAACAGTCTATAATTTTAAGGGTAGGTTAATTTTAACATTGAGAGAAAGAATATCAGAAATAAAATCCAGAAAATCACATTGTATAAATTATATAAGTTTATATGCATTTTGCAGTGAGAAATAAGTATTTGATCCTTCTGGCAAACAAGACTTAATCTTTGGTGGCAAAACTTTTTGGCAAGCACAGCAGTCAGACATTCTTTGTAGTTGATGATGAGGTTTACTCACATGTCAGGAGGAATTCTGATCCACTCCTCTTTGCAGATCATCTCTAAATCATTAAGATTTTGAGGCTGTCGCTTGGCAACTCGGAGCTTCAACTCACTCCATACATTTTCTATGGGATTAAGGTCTGGAGACTGGCTAGGCCACACCATAACCTTAATGTGCATCTTTTTGAGCCACTCTTTAAAGGTTGTAGTATTCTTTCTAGGTCTGTTTATGCATCTAACTTGAGTTTTAACAATATGTTTTCTAATTTAGTTAACATAATGTCATGTACGACATCTCATCTGGCCATTGAAATTGTTATAATCGGCTGGAAATCCATTGGATATTGTAATAGCCTGAATATCACCCACCCTTCATGTTTACTGCACCAATCTGAGTGACAGCTGTCAACTCTCTTTAATCTCAAATTGTAATCCAGTGTGTACCTGTTATGTCGTGCTAAGGTTGGCTCAGGCAGGCAGCATGCTACCAGAGTATTCAGGTAGCAAATGCACCCCGCTATCATGTGCTTTCACTACTCCTGACCACAAGACAAATTCAGCTCTGCTATCACTGGACTGCTATTTTCCTTAACGTGTGCCTCCAGTTACTGAGCTCTGCACTTCCTAGGTGCTGTCCACACACTTACATCTGATATACCAAAGCACCTATTTGCCTAAATGGTTCTATTATTCAAAGGAGCAGTCCGCATGCTCAGCTTTGCTATATTAGGGTACCTGTCTGCCAACAAAGCTCTACTGTTCCAAGGTCCTGTTCACACACTTGGCACTGTTGCATGCAGCTACACTTTCTACACCATTTCAGGAGTCAACTTGTTATGTGACTTTGCTCTTCCACTTGCTGTCCAGTTGTCCTGCTCTACTGTATCTCACTGTACCAATGCCTTTGATCCAAGTTGTTCTTGTTATTTACAGGCTGCAGAAAATCTTGCACTTCCATGACACCACTAAAAACCAGTGCAAGCATTCAGTGTTACTGTTGTGTGGACAGAGCAATTAATTCTGAACTGTGCATGCACTGGTTCTGATTGCCTAGGTAGGAACGCAGATCAAAATTGAGCAGTTTCTCCACACCAGCACTCTGTGCATAGGCTGGTTTTCAATTCTACGGCAATCAATAAACAAGTGGTGGATCTAATTAGAATTGACCAAGACATTGGGAAATGCCTAGCAGGCACTCCAGCCCTCATCTGCATGTAGCGTACTCACAAATGGTGAAGAAAGCGGTTTATAGGACATATCATTTGCACATGTTCTTAATTTAAATTATGTCCAATCGTGGAGACCCATATATTAATAGAATTATTAGTGTTCACTGTATTGTGGAAAAATAACTGTAGTGCAGTAGTAAAGATGGGATCAAACGCAGTCAGAGACAGAGACACAGAATTTAGAATATTAAACAGGGCTTCTCCTATTCTTTATTGTCGGTGTACAAAATATATGGTAAATCTTTACAACCAGGCAAACAATGTGAATTACGGTAATTCCTACTTGGATAAGCATCAAGTACAACTACCCTGACTATAGGGGTGACCCTTCTGGAGAAATGTGCACAAGGAGTTTTTAACTTTGAGGGATTTTTTAGAAAGTCCACTATAAAACTGATGAAAAATTGTTTTAACCCCTTCATGACCCAGCCTATTTTGACCTTAACCCCTTAAGCCCCGAGGGTGGTTTGCACGTTAATGACCAGGCCAATTTTTACAATTCTGACCACTGTCCCTTTATGAGGTTATAACTCTGGAACGCTTCAACGGATCTTGGCGATTCTGACATTGTTTTCTCGTGACATATTGTACTTCATGTTAGTGGTAAAATTTGTTCGATATAACTTGCGTTTATTTGTGAAAAAAACGAATATTTGGCGAAAATTTGGAAAATTTCGCAATTTTCCAACTTTGAATTTTTATGCCCTTAAATCACAGACATATGTCACACAAAATACTTAATAAATAACATTTTCCACATGTCTACTTTACATCAGCACAATTTTGGAACCAAAATTTTTTTTTGTGACGGAGTTATAAGGGTTAAAAGTTGACCAGCAATTTCTCATTTTTACAACACCATTTTTTTTTAGGGACCACATCTCATTTGAAGTCATTTTGACGGGTCTATATGATAGAAAATACCCAAGTGTGACACCATTCTAAAAACTGCACCCCTCAAGGTACTCAAAACCACTTTCAAGAAGTTTATTAACCCTTCAGGTGTTTCACAGGAATTTTTGGAATGTTTAAATAAAAATGAACATTTAACTTTTTTTCACACAAAATTTATTTCAGCTCCAATTTGTTTTATTTTACCAAGGGTAACAGGAGAAAATAGACCCCAAAAGTTGTTGTACAATTTGTCCTGAGTACGCTGATACCCCATATGTGGGGGTAAACCACAGTTTGGGCGCATGGCAGAGCTTGGAAGCAAAGGAGCGCCATTTGACTTTTCAATGCAAAATTGACTGGAATTGAGATGGGACGCCATGTTGCATTTGGAGAGCCCCTGATGTGCCTAAACATTGAAACCCCTAACAAGTGACACCATTTTGGAAAGTAGACCCCCTAAGGAACTTATCTAGATGTGTGGTGAGCACTTTGACCCAACAAGTGCTTTACAGAAGTTTATAATGCAAAGCCGTAAAAATAAAAAATCATATTTTTTCACAAAAATGATCTTTTCACCCCCAATTTTTTATTTTCCCAAGGGTGAGAGAAGAAATTGGACCCCAAAAATTGTTGTGCAATTTGTCCTGAGTACGCTGATACCCCATATGTGGGTGTAAACCATTGTTTGGGCGCAGGGCAGAGCTCGGAAGGGAAGGAGCGCCATTTGACTTTTCAATGCAAAATTGACTGGAATTGAGATGGGACGCCATGTTGCATTTAGAGAGCCCTTGATGTGCCTAAACATTGAAACCCCTAACAAGTGACACCATTTTGGAAAGTAGACCCCCTAAGGAACTTATCTAGATGTGTGGTGAGCACTTTGACCCAACAAGTGCTTTACAGAAGTTTATAATGCAGAGCCGTAAAAATAAAAAATCATATTTTTTCACAAAAATGATCTTTTCACCCCCAATTTTTTATTTTCCCAAGGGTAAGAGAAGAAATTGGACCCCAAAAATTGTTGTGCAATTTGTCCTGAGTACACTGATACCCCATATGTGGGTGTAAACCATTGTTTGGGCGCAGGGCAGAGCTCAGAAGGGAAGGAGCGCCATTTGACTTTTCAATGCAAAATTGACTGGAATTGAGATGGGACGCCATGTTGCGTTTGGAGAGCCCCTAATGTGCCTAAACATTGAAACCCCCCACGAGTGACACCATTTTGGAAAGTAGACCCCTTAAGGAACTTATCTAGATGTGTGTTGAGCACTTTGACCCAACAAGTGCTTCACAGAAGTTTATAATGCAGAGCCGTAAAAATAAAAAATCATATTTTTTCACAAAAATGATCTTTTCACCCCCATTTTTTTATTTCCCCAAGGGTAAGAGAAGAAATTAGACCACAAAAGTTGTTGTACAATTTGTCCTGAGTACGCTGATACCCAATATGTGGGTGTAAACCATTGTTTGGGTGCATAGCAGAGCTCAGAAGGGAAGAAGCGCTATTTTACTTTTCAATGCAAAATTGACTGGAATTAAGATGGGATGCCATGTTGCGTTTGGAGAGCCCCTGATGTGCCTAAACATTAAACCCCCCCACAAGTGACACCATTTTGGAAAGTAGACCCCCTAAGGAACTTATCTAGATGTGTTTTGAGAGCTTTGAACCCCCAAGTGTTTCACTACAGTTTATAACGCAGAGCCGTGAAAATAAAAATATTTTTTTTTTTCACAAAAATGATTTTTTAGCCCCCAAGTTTTGTATTTTCACAAGGGTATCAGGATAAATTGGACCCCAAAAGTTGTTGTCCAATTTGTCTGGAGTACGCTGATACCCCATTTGTGGGGGGGGACCACTGTTTGGGCGCATGACAGAGCTCGGAAGTGAAGGAGCGCCATTTGGAATGCAGACTTAAATGGATTGGTCTGCAGGCGTCACGTTGCATTTGCAGAGCCCCTGATGTACCCAAACAGTACAAACCCCCCACAAGTGACCCCATATTGGAAACTAGACCCCCCAAGGAACTTATCTAGATGTGTTGTGAGAACTTTGAACCCCCAAGTGTTTCACTACAGTTTATAACGCCGAGCCGTGAAAATAATATTTTTTTTTTTTCACAAAAATGAAATTTAGCCCCCAGTTTTGTATTTTCACAAGGGTATCAGGATAAATTGGACCCTAAAAGTTGTTGTCCAATTTGTCCTGAGTACGCTGATACCCCCTATGTGGGGGGGAACCACTGTTTGGGCGCATGACAGAGCTCGGAAGGGAAGGAGCGCCATTTGGAATGCAGACTTAAATGGATTGGTCTGCAGGCATCACGTTGCATTTGCAGAGCCCCTGATGTACCCAAACAGTACAAACCCCCCACAAGTGACCCCATATTGGAAACTAGACCCCCCAAGGAACTTATCTAGATGTGTTGTGAGAACTTTGAACCCCCAAGTGTTTCACTACAGTTTATAACGCAGAGCCGTGAAAATATTATTTTTTATTTTTTTCACAAAAATGAAATTTAGCCCCCAGTTTTGTATTTTCACAAGGGTATCAGGATAAATTGGACCCTAAAAGTTGTTGTCCAATTTGTCCTGAGTACGCTGATACCCCCTATGTGGGGGGGAACCACTGTTTGGGCGCATGACAGAGCTCGGAAGGGAAGGAGCGCCATTTGGAATGCAGACTTAAATGGATTGGTCTGCAGGCGTCACGTTGCATTTGCAGAGCCCCTGATGTACCCAAACAGTACAAACCCCCCACAAGTGACCCCATATTGGAAAGTAGACCTCCCAAGGAACTTATCTAGATGTGTTGTGAGAACTTTGAACCCCCAAGTGTTTCACTACAGTTTACAACGCAGAGCCGTGAAAATAAAACATATTTTTTTTCCCACAAAAATGATTTTTAGCCCCCCAAATTTTTATTTTCCCAAGGATAACAAGAGAACTTGGACCCCAGAAGTTGTTGTTCAATTTGTCCCTAGTACGCTGATACCCCATATGTTGGGGTAAACCCCTTTTTGGACGCACGGGAGAGCTCGGAAGGGAAGGAGCACTGTTTTACTTTTTCAACGCAGAATTGGCTGGAATTGAGATTGGACGCCATGTCGCGTTTGGAGAGCCCCTGATGTGCCTGAACAGTGGAAGCTCCCCAATTCTACCTGAAACCCTACCCCTAACCTCACCCCTAACCGTTTACTGAACATTTTCTGACAGTCATAAGTGCCACGTATATAAGTGCCACGTATTTAAGAGCCACGTATTTAAGTGCCACGTATTTCAGTGCCACGTATTTCAGTGCCACGTATTTCAGTGCCACGTATTTCAGTGCCACGTATTTCAGTGCCACGATATTTCAGTGCCACGTATTTCAGTGCCACGTATTTCAGTGCACTGAAAAATACGTGGCACGTAAATACTTCAGTGCCACGATATTTCAGTGCCACGATATTTCAGTGCCACGAATTTCAGTGCCACGAATTTCAGTGCCACGTATTTCAGGCACTGAAAAATACGTGGCACGTAAATACGTGGCACGTAAATACGTGGCACGTAAATACGTGGCACGTAAATACGTGGCACTGAAATACGTGGCACTGAAATACGTGGCACTGAAATACGTGGCACTTATATACGTGGCCACTGAAATATCGTGGCACTTATATATGTATATACGTATATAAACGTATATTTCAGTGCCACGTATTTCAGTGCCACGTATTTCAGGTTAGGGGTAGGGTTAGGGGTAGGGTTAGGGTTTTTTGTTTTTTTCTTGTTTTCTTGTGTTTTTCTATAAAAACGCATGCGTTTTACCGCGTTTACATGCATTTTTTCACACATGCGGTTTTTTTAAAAAACGCATGCAGATAAAAACGCAAGTGTGAAACCAGACTAAAAGACGCTTTTTATAGCAAAAAAGTTTTTGCGTTACCACATTTTGAGACCTATAATTTTTCCACATTTTGGTCCACAGAGTCATGTGAGGTCTTGTTTTTTGCGGGACGAGTTGACGTTTTTATTGGTAACATTTTCGGACACGTGACAGTTTTTGATCGCTTTTTATTCCGATTTTTGTGAGGCAGAAAGACCAAAAACCAGCTATTCATGAATTTCTTTTGGGGGAGGCGTTTATACCGTTCCGCGTTTGGTAAAATTGATAAAGCAGTTTTATTCTTCGGGTCAGTACGATTACAGCGATATCTCATTTATATCATTTTTTTATGTTTTGACGCTTTTATACGATAAAAACTATTTTATAGAAAAAATAATTATTTTGGCATCGCTTTATTCTGAGGACTATAACTTTTTAATTTTTTTGCTGATGATGCTGTATGGCGGCTCGTTTTTTGCGGGACAAGATGACGTTTTCAGCGGTACCATGGTTATTTATATCCGTCTTTTTGATCGCGTGTTATTCCACTTTTTGTTCGGCGGTATGGTAATAAAGCGTTGTTTTTTGCCTCGTTTTTTTTTTTTTTTTTCTTACGGTGTTTACTGAAGGGGTTAACTAGTGGGCCAGTTTTATAGGTTGGGTCGTTACGGACGCGGCGATACTAAATATGTGTACTTTTATTGTTTTTGTTTGTTTTTTTTAGATAAAGAAATGTATTTATGGGAATAATATTTTTTTTTTTATTATTATTTATTTAGGAATTATTTTTTTTTTTTTTTTACACATGTGGAAATTTTTTTTTTTACTTTTTTACTTTGTCCCAGGGGGGGACATCACAGATCGCAGATCTGATAGTGTGCACAGCACTCTATTAGATCTGCGATCATACTTTCATCGGAGCAGGCTGCAGCTTTCATCTGCAGCCTGCTCCGACCCGGAAGTGCTCCCTGCAGGACCCGGATACAGCCCCTCGGCCATTTTGGATCCGGGGCCTGCAGGGAGAAGACGTTCGGTACGAGGTGAGTACATCACCTTGTACCGATCGTCTCAGGGAAGCACGCAGGGAGCCCCCTCCCTGCGCGATGCTTCCCTGTACCGCCGGTACACCGCGATCATGTTTGATCGCGGTGTGCCGGGGGTTAATGTGCCGGGGGCGGTCCGTGACCGCTCCTGGCACATAGTGCCGGATGTCAGCTGCGATATGCAGCCGACACCCGGCCGCGATCGGCCGCGCTCCCCCCGTGAGCGCGGCCGATCGCGTATGACGTACTATCCCGTCACCGGGAATTAAGGCCCACCCCACCTCGACGGGATAGTACGTCATACGGGCTTAAGGGGTTAATGACCTGGCCGTTTTTTGCAATTCTGACCAGTGTCCCTTTATGAGGTAATAACTCAGGAACGCTTCAACGGATCCTAGCGGTTCTGAGATTGTTTTTTCGTGACATGATGGGCTTCATGTTAGTGGTAAATTTAGGTCAATAATTTTTGCGTTTATTTGTGAATAAAATGGAAATTTGGCGAAAATTTTAAAAATTTCGCAATTTTCAAATTTCGAATTTTTATTCTGTTAAACGAGAGTGTTATGTGACACAAAATAGTTAATAAATAGCATTACCCACATGTCTACTTTACATCAGCACAATTTTGGAAACAAATTTTTTTTTCTACTAGGAAGTTATAAGGGTTAAAATTTGACCAGCGATTTCTCATTTTTACAACTAAATTTACAAAACCATTTTTTTTAGGGACCACCTCACATTTGAAGTCAGTTTGAGGGTTCTATATGGCTGAAAATACCCAAAAGTTACACTATTCTAAAAACTGCACCCCTCAAGGTGCTCAAAACCACATTCAAGAAGTTTATTAACCCTTCAGGTGCTTCACAGCAGCAGAAGCAACATTGAAGGAAAAAATGAACATTTAACTTTTTTGTCACAAAAATGATCTTTTAGCAACAATTTTCTCCTGAGTACACTGATACCTCACATGTGAGGGTAAACTAAACCACTGTTTGGGCACACGGCAGTGCTCGGAAGGGAGGAGAAAGGAGCGCCATTTGACTTTTTGAATTAAAAATTAGTTCCAATCGTTAGCGGACACCATGTCGCGTTTGGAGAGCCCCTGTGTGCCTAAACATTGGAGCTCCCCCACATGTGACCCCATTTTGGAAACTAGACCTCCCATGGAACTAGTCCAAAATAGAGAAATTGAGGCTGACAGCACAACTGACAAAATGGATGCCCGTCCTAATTCCACTGGACCCAAGTGGAGGAGTACATACCATGAAATGAAGTGAGTGAAGGACAGCATCCAATCCAGGTGAAAAAATCTTACTTTATTGTGCCAAAATGCGACGTTTCAACCACAAGATTTTTTCACCTGGATTGGATGCTGTCCTTCACTTCAACTCATCTACCATGGAACTAATCTAGATGTGCGGTGACCACTATAAACCCCCAAGTGCTTCACAGAAGTTTATAACGCAGAGCCGTGAAAATAAAAAAATCATTTTTCTTTCCTCAAAAATTATTTTTTAGCCCGCAATTTTTTATTTTCACAAGAGTAACAGGAGAAATTGGACCCCAAAAGTTGTTGTCCAGTTTGTCTTGAGTACGCTGGTACCCCACATGTGGGGGTAAACCACTGGGCACACGTCGGGGCTCGGAAGGGAAGTAGTGACGTTTTGAAATGCAGACTTTGATGGAATGATCTGCGGGCGTCACGTTGCGTTTGCAGAGCCCCTGATGTGCATAAACAGTAGAAACCCCCCACAAGTGACCCCATTTTGGAAACTAGACCCCCCAAGGAACTTATCTAGATATGTGGTGAGCACTTTGAACCCCCAAGTGCTTCACAGAAGTTTACAACGCAGAGCCGTGAAAATAAAAAAAATCATTTTTCATTCCTCAAAAATTATGTTTTAGCAAGCAATTTTTTATTTTCACAAGGGTAACAGGAGAAATTAGACCCCAATAGTTGTTAACCAGTTTGTCCTGAGTATGCTGGTACCCCATATGTGGGGGTAAACCACTGTTTGGGCGCACGTCGGGGATTGGAAGGGAGGGAGCACCATTTTACTTTTTGAACGCAAGATTGGCTGAAATCAATGGTGGCGCCATGTTGCTTTTGGAGACCCCTGATGTGCCTAAACAGTGGAAACCCCTCAATTCTAACTCCAACACTAACCCCAACACACCCCTAATCCCAACTCTAGCCATAACCCTAATCACAACCCTAACCCCAACACACCCTTAACCACAACCCTAATCCCAACACATCCCTAACCATAATCCCAACCCTAACCCTAATCCCAACCCTAACCACAACCCTAACCCCAACACACCCCTAACCCTAACCACAAGCCTAATCTTAACCCTAGTTCCAACCCTAGCCCTAATTCCAACCCTAAGGCTATGTGCCCATGTTGTGGATTCGTGTGAGATTTTTCCGCCCATTTTTGAAAGATCTGCAGGTAAAAGGCACTGCGTTTTACCTGCGGATTTACTGTGGATTTCCATTGTTTTTTGTGCGGATTTTAGCTGCGGATTCCTATTGAGGAACAGGTGTAAAATGCTGCGGAATCCGCACACAGAATTGACATGCTGCAGAAAATACAATGCAGCGTTTCCGCACGGTATTTTCCGCACCATGGGCACAGCGGATTTGTTTTTCCATAGGTTTACATGGTACTGTAAACCTGATCGAAAACTGCAAGGAATCCGCAGTGGCCAATCCGCTGCGGATCCGCTGCCAAATCCGCACGGTGTGCACATAGCCTAATTCTAACCCTAACCCTAGTTCTAATCCTAATTCTAACCCTAGCCCTAACCGTAACCTTAACCCTAGCCCTAACCCTAGTTCTAACCCTAACCCTAGTGGAAAAATAAAAGTAAATATAATTTCTTTATTTTATTATTGTCCCTACCTATAGGGGTGATAAAGGGGGGGTTCATTTACTAATTTTATCACAGGTTTTATCACAGTGATCAAAATGTACCTGGAACGAATCTGCCGGCCGGCAGATTTGGCGGGCGCACTGCGCATGCGCCCACCATTTTGGAACATGGCGGCGCCCATGGAGCAGACGGACGGACACCGGGAGGCTCGGTAAGTATATGGGGGGGATCGGAGTATGGGTGGAGGATCGGAGCCCGGGGGGAGCGGACAGGAGGACGGGGGAGCGAACAGGTGGATGGAGGGGAGCGGAGCACAGGACGGAGGTCTGGGGAGGAGATTGGTGGCGGTGGGGGGGGGGCAGATAAGGGTTTCCAGCCATGGCTGATGATATTGCAGCATCGGCCATGGCTGGATTGTAATATTTCACCAGTTTTCATAGGTGAAATATTACAAATCGCTCTGATTGGCTGTTTCACGTTCAACAGCCAATCAGAGCGATCGTAGCCACGGGGGGGGTGAAGCCACCCCCCTGGGCTGAAGTACCACTCCCCTTGTCCCCGCAGATCTGGTGAAATTGGAGTTAACCCTTTCACCTGATCTGAAGGGACGCGATCCCTCCATGACGCCACATAGGCGTCACAGGTCGGATTGGCACCGACTTTCATGACACCTACGTGGCGTCACAGGTCGGGAAGGGGGTAAAAGCTCTTGAAAGACTCTTTCGTCTGATTCATTTCAACTTTAAAAACACTGTTCTTTCCATATGTTCAGTCTACTGAGTGTTTTTTTTTTTTGCTTCAGATTTTGAAATAAGTTTGGTTGGAAAAAAGAAAGTAGCCATGTGCACACTGAGTTTTCCAAGGCGTTTTTGGAGCAGAATGTGGAAACTCCAAGTTTTTGAGGAGGATTTGCATAGTCTCCAGCTCCAAAAAGACTCCGTGTCCACACATTCACTTACTATTACTTCCTTGAAGCAGCTCCTGATTAAATCTGCTAAAATCTAGCAAAAACACTAAATACCTATGTGAATACAGAGTTTTCAAGTAGTTTTTGCAGCAGAACCTGAGCAGAAAGTGAGTGAAAACTCTTCAAATCCTCCTCAAATCCTAAAAAACTGATCAAAAACGGACGTTCTACTCAGTTTCTGCACTGAAATCTCAGCAAAAAGACTTTCTGTGAAAATAGCCTTGGAAGAAAGTCATCAAAAACTTTTTAAGAAAAGACAAACTCCTACAAAAATTCCTCAATCTGGATGCACAACACAGTCTCTTGAACCTTCAGTCCCAACAGTTTCTCACCTGTAATGAATTAGTTCAACATCTCTACTGACAGGTCTACACAGAAAACCAGGCTCGGAAGCAGAATTTACTAATGCTCTTAGCAAAAGAATACTTTGCTATATAGTTAATGGAGCTTAGTAGGATTATTTGGGAAATTTAGCAATTCCCAACCATCTGTCCTGTTACTGTCTCTGAGTATGTACAGGAAAATCCAGTAATTCATCATTTTGTCAAAGTTTCATGTCTATTAAACTTGTAAAACAAAAACTCACACACATTATAAATCTAGAACATTTCTTCTACATCCCTTATTTCCCCCTTTTGGGAGCATGGCCCAATCAGAGTTTCAAAGCGAGGCCCTACAATTATTATTTTTGATTTTTGGAGTTCCATTAATTCCATGGTATTGTACATGTGAAAAGAGTTTACTTACAAAATACCAATATAAATTACAATGGACAAACTAACAATAACCGTCTGGACCAGAGAGGCAGAGGGCCCTGACCTTGTGGGCTTACAGTCTACAGGGAAGGAGATAGTACGTTGGGGGACAGGCAGCAGCTCAGGTGGTGGTGAGGTGACAGCGGGGCTACTGCAGACTGTAAGCTTTCTTGAAAAGATGGGTTTTCAAGTTCCATATGAATGTGTTGAATAATCAGACATGTTGTGACATGGAATTCCAGAGAATGGAGGATAATTGGGAGAATTCTGGGAGGCAATTAAGTAAGGGATGTATAAGTGTGGAGGAGAGAAGATATATGGAGGAGACAGATTCTGGATGGCGTTGTAGGTCAGTGTTAATAGTTTGAACTTGATTTGTTGTAGAACTGGCAGCCAATGGAGAGATTGGTAGAGGGGAGAAGTGAAGGAGTAAAGAGAAGGTGAATTAATCGGGCAGCAGCGTTAAGGACGGACAGGAAAGGTGAGACAGTGTTAGACAGGAGGCCACAGAGGAGGAAACTGCAGTAGTCAAGATGGGAGATGATGGGGGCATGCATTAACACAGTGTTCTCCAACTCCAGTCCTCAAGAGCCACCAAAAGGTCATGTTCTGTACTTCTGGTACAGGGGAAAGAGTAATGTCAGTTATTGTGATAGATAGATCGGGTAGAGGAGTTGAGTGGGATGAAGGAATTATATCCCATTGCCATATACTAAATGGATTTGCGATTTTCTGATTGCTTCCCTACTAAACAGGTAACAAGATGTTTGGGGATATTTGGCCTTTAGTTTGAGCTAAGAACTCTGATTAAATGACCACAACTTATAATGTTGGCCAGCTGACCGGGAACTCTTCACATCCTTGGCGCCATCTGAAGACTGAAGCAGCAGGAGATCATACAGAAGACAGAAGTCAAGTTTGACTGTAAGCTGGAAGACAATGTAAGGATTTGGTTACTTGTTTACTTGGGAGTTTAGATGTGCGTATTGGATAGAAGTGAATGTATTGTGTGCTTCACATGTAGGTCCGACATACGTGTAAATGACCTGTACCATGTACTGACACATCATCTTGTTTCAGATCCTCCAGGCTGACATCTGAAAAGGTTGCCGGCACCGATGTCTTCCTCGCTAGCTTATTCCGGCTGACCTTTCTTTGTAACAGTGTCACTTGCAGTATATGCAGTTGTGGATCCTCCTGAGATTTGTCTCAATGGAGATGGTTTGATGTGAAGTGACATCCAGTCGAAAAAAAGGGGAGCATTAACTCAATTTTTGCCAGGTTTTATTGTGATTGGGAATAATAAACTACTGTATGACATCATTCAACTCATCCTTTACATTGCCTGTCCCTTTATGTATGCGTGATAAATTAAATTGGACATTTCAGATGGGGTTATTTTGCACTTATTGCTGTAGGCATTGCCTACATGATAAAGTGTTAAGGTAGAGATAAGGAAGATGAACAGGAGAGAGTAAAGGAGAGAGGACAAGGAATGTGTATGGGAGAAGTAGAGAACTTAATGGTCCTCCAGGGGAAAAAAAAGAGACCACAACATCTCTGGCTGCAGATTGTGCAGGCACCTGTCATAAACTGAAAGACGCCCGGCAAACCCAGGAGACTCACATACCTTCAATCTAATAGTAATGAAACCTTTCCTACCTATCCCTTTAAAGCACTGCATCCCCCTGTCACAATACGATGTCAGCGGTGAACTGATTTCTGACGCACCAGTAAAGCAAGTTGGGATGAGATTTTAAAAAAAAAGAGAGAATTAAATGAAGAAAATATAATAAAGTCTTTTCTACACTTTAATAAATAATTGGGAGAGGTGAAGATTAAAGTTATTTGACAAAAAGATATTTTCTGAAATTATTATGATCTTGCAAAACAGAAGACAAAGCGTCTAGGATGAGCGCTGGCCCGGATCCTAATCATAACTCTATGGGGAGAATGGAAAACTCCACAGTCATAAATCTCAGCCCACACTCAGGCAGCCTTGTAATCAATTCCTGCGAGCTCGCATCCACTGAATAAGCAGCTCTCATCTGCACTGTTACCGTACACACCAAGCATAAAGAGAAGAACGGTGGAAGGATCACACCATATTCAGGGTTTTTTGCAACCATTATGAAATGCCATTCTTAGTAAATTACCCATGTGGTGGTTTTTTTTGGCAACCAAATATTACATAAACATCAATAGTGAAAAAAAAGCACCCACATACAGTGCTTTTTTTTTTCTTTTTGCTCTTTTGGCACTTTTTTTAAGGGTTAATCTTTTGGAGGTTTTTATGTTTGATTTGAAAAATTTTCTAAATCAGGGTTTCAGGAGATTGCCAACAATTTTCTCTTAGGATAAGGTCACACTAGCATATTTTCTCTTATCTGAGAGAATCGGGACAAATATGCTAATCACTCTGACCAGACTGTGATTTGATTTTCTCAGATGAAGATAATATGAAAAAAAAAAATTCTTCATCTTCTCCATTCTGTCAGTCCATGAAAATCGGACTGCACTTGGATGTCCAATTTTCACGGACCCAACAGCTTGCATGTCTAAATGTGATCCAACAATTGTATCCAACTCGGACACGCTGCAATTTTTTTCTCGGGCTGGCAATGTTGGAGTGAAAAAAATCTGACATTTGCACAACCCCATAAAATAACATTGGTCGGAGTGCGATCAGATTTTTTCTCAGATCATACTTGGACCGAAAATACAGTCGTCTGCATGAGCCTTCAGGCTTCTCTATTGGACTTGATAAATGTATGGTTTACATGTAGCAAATATTGTTCGAAATTGCAGAAAAGTTCCCAAATTCCTCATTTTCAAATTTTATAAGGAGTACGCTCATTCCCTACTCGGCGCTTTAAAAGTTGTGGCAATTTGAAGGAAGGGAACATTGAATCCTAAAGCTCTGGACCTGAAACATAAATCAGGGCCATGGCAGCACCTCCTCTTATTTTTGTTATACTACAGTACGTTTATGAGGCTTTTTTTAGTAGTCGCACATATATCTCAGACCTAACGTGACGCGAGAAGAGCAGAGACTGCAATATGTTATATCCCAATGCTTGACAGGTATCATCAAATACAAATTCTACATCTAAACTTCCTCCAGAGATGTATTTTACACCACTATAGCTGACACTTCTGCTCCTGCAGATAATTTCTTGCAGAACGTTGTGTCATTCCGCTGTACATCTGCTACAAATCTACTCGGTCAATAAATAAAGAGCCAGGCTACACGGCACTAATAAAAACGGACTTTCGGATAAGAGATTCCACCACCAAAATCAATCCAGAAACTCTGTAGGATGAAAAACCCCAGAAGTTCTTCATCAGGTACCTATTACCTAGTGGTGTTTTTCCAGCGCCACACATCGCCCCCTGTCCGTCACCAGCTCTAGTCATCTCGTCTTCTGGTCAAGTCACCCTGCTCATCAAGTGACTCCTGGTACGTAGACGATAATGCGATGTGACATATGTGGTCGATCTGATGGGGCAGCCGGTGACACAACTGCCATCTTATCAGCTGGCACTGTACATATGGTATCCCACATCTTCTCCCTGCAGACCAGCTGCTCCCCACTTGACTCCTTATCCCCATGCTGTCATCTCTTCTTTCTGTCACTATGATGCCAATTAACCTGTGTACTGGGACACTGCGGGAGAGAAGACCCTCAGCGAACATGCACTCTCGGCTGATTTATTCCTCCCTCTACTCAGCCTCTTAGCACCGTGACGGCTGTGACAGCGGGCACAACCGAGCGACATATCTTAGAGGTATATTAATAATTAATAAATATACGCAGTATTGGATGCAACTTACCCCCAAAATACATATTTTCACTCGGCAAAAAAAATAAATTCTAGTTTTATCATGAATATTTCCAGTATATCCAGCATGTGTAAACTATACAATAAAATTCATGCAGTTATTTCAGGTTTTTTTTTTTTTTTCATTTTTGGAGTTAAATATGAATTGAGATAACTAATTGGGATGAGATAATGCGGCAGATCTCTGTGGAGTCCCATGTAGCCCCCCGATATAGAATATGATAATGAACTGCGCCTTAGGGTCTGTCTACCAGGCCTGATCGGCAGCACTAAATATCTACCGATTGACGGTTGTTTATTTGCCTGTTTACATAGGCAGGCCGCCTACTAAGATGAGCACTGAACAATAAATTGCTCTTTGCCCACAGGCTACTATTGTTCTCGGCAGCACAATTCTTATTTACATAGGATGATGTGCTGCCGAGAACTATTATTTTTAAACCTGCTTATTTATCATTTCACCAGATAGTTGAGCCTTTTGCTCATTTAGAGGGTGATCAGCAGCCAGTTCTCACTGCAAGATTGTCATGAACAAGCATTCCTTGAAACGTTTGCGATAACCTTTCAGCGTAAGTGCACATTAAGTGATCTACTAAACATAACTGGCACTTATACTGTATGCTTAAGGAAATAAACCTTAAGATCAGCTGTAAATGGTCTGTCTAATTTCAGACAACTTGATCTCAATTGATAGAAAATGTGTTAAGTAGGTAATCGGTAAATCACTATATGTAAATGTAATGTTGCCTTACCCCAGAAAATTCCATCCAAAGTGCCGATCACTAAGTGTTCCCCACTGTCTACCTGGTGGTCCACTGATTGCTGTCAAGTCTAATCTGTCTACACCAACACAGACCCAAATACAGATTACAGGAAGTTGAGAAGAGTTTCATCTCTTTACAGGAAGTAGGATGGATCTCTTTATCTCTACAGGAACTGGGATGGACCTCTTTATGTCTACAGGAAGTGGGATGGACCTCTATATTTCTACAGGAAGTGGGATGGACCTCTATATTTCTACAGGAAGTGGGATGGATCTCTTTATCTCTACAGGAAGTGGGATGGACCTCTTTATCTCTACAGGAACTGGGATGGACCTCTTTATCTCTACAGGAAGTGGGATGGACCTCTTTATGTCTACAGGAATTGGGATGGACCTCTATATTTCTACAGGAAGTGGGATGGACCTCTATATTTCTACAGGAAGTGGGATGGATCTCATTATCTCTACAGGAAGTGGGATGGATCTCTTTATCTCTACAGGAACTGGGATGGACCTCTTTATCACTACAGGAAGTGGGATGAATCTCTATTTCTCTACAGGAAGTGGGATGGATCGCTTTATCTCTACAGGAAGTGGGATGGACCTCTATATTTCTACAGGAAGTGGAATGGATCTCTTTATCTCTACAGGATGTGGGATGGATCTCTATCTCTACAGGAAGTGGGATGGATCTCTTTATTTCTACAGGAAGTGCGATGGATCTCTTTATCTCTACAGGAAGTGGGATGGATCTCTTTGTCTCTACAGAAAGTGGGATGGATCTCTTTATCTCTACAGGAAGTGGGATGGATCTCTTTATCTCTACAGGAAGTGGGGGACTAGTCGTTCTCTTTCTGCTCCTGCTCTCCTGTCTGTCAGACTGCATCAAGGCATAACATAGAGGCAGGCTTTTAGTTCAGGGTAGACATGCCATTGGATTATGCCAGTAACAATGCATGCTGGGAAGTAAGGGAAAGGAGGTTCCTGCCCCTATAGTGCTGACAATATCTTGACCAAGGAAAGCCCATTTAAAAAGACTCAAGGTCAAGTTACAGAGCTTTAGAATTTGTGACATTTCCTGTACATGTCAGACAAGTATGTGCACCAAAAGTAGTTTTAACTTGTTAGGGGTGGTGGAGGCAACAAGACCATGCTTTTCTGCAAATTTTGTGTGAAAGGACATGAATGCTTTAAATGGGGCACACCATTCTACCTGCAGTCTACAACACATATTGTCTAGACCAGCGTTTCCCAAACTCCAGTCCTCATGGTCCCCCACAGGTAAAGTTTACAGGATTTCCATAGTGTTGCACAGGTGAGAGAATTCCTGATGCCTGGATATCACCTGTGCAACACTAAGGAAATCCTGAGAACATGACGCTGTAGGGCTTTGAGGACTCAAGTTTGGGAAAAACTGGTTTAGACAGAGCCTTGATCCCATTGTTTCTACCATCCGGCTCATCATTATTGGAACCCATGAAGTTTACGTGCATAATGTGGAATATCTCCTGGAAAAAATGAGTCAAGTGAAGCAGTTTTTTTTTGTATAGAGCACTCGTGTTAGGCACAAAAGAGCAAATTCTAAACAATAAAGTAAAATAAAAAACATTGGCATTGGCATTTTACATTTACATTTACTTAGCATTAAATTAGTATGGAAACACATTTTGACTTGCCTGTGGTAAATCACAAATTAGTGATTAATTATCGGTGCCCATGTGATATGAATTAGCCAATGAATGATGACTTCAGAGTTTTAAAAAGAAACATGGTAGGTCATGTTCCTTTGTTACAATGATGAAGATAAAGAAGCTGTCAGAGGACATCAGATCTGTTATCATTAGCAAATACAAGACTTCCAACGGGTATAAGGCCATTGCCAAAGACACTGGTATCCCAGTTTCAAAAGTGAGCAATGCTATTAAGAAGTTTGCCAAGCATGGAACCATCAAGAACCTCTTTAGACATGGGGGAAATTGGAAAATTGAGAAGAGATGTCTTTGCAAGTTGGTGCGAATGGTGAAAAAAATATCATGTCACACATCCAAAGACCTGAAGGCCAACCTGAAACAGTCTGGGGTCATGGTTTCCACAAGTACCATATGCCACACTCTAAACCAAGCAGAGCTTTATGGGTGAAGACCAAGGAAGACACCATTGCAGAAGAATCACAATCCTTCTGGGAAAATTTTCTCTGGACAGATGAAACAAAAATGGAGCTTTTTGGCAATGCAAAGCAACAGTTTGTTTACAGACGGCACAATGAATAGTGTTGAGCATTCCGATACCGCAAGTATCGGGTATCGGCCGATACTTGCGGTATCGGAATTCCGATACCGAGTTCCGATATTTTTGTGATATAGGAAATTGGAATCGGAAGTTCCCAGTGTATGGCTCCCAGGGTCTGGAGGAGAGGAAACTCTCCTTAAGGCCCTGGGATCCATATTCATGTAAAAAATAAAGAATTAAAATAAAAAATATGGATATACTCACCCGTCCGGCGGCCCCTGGACCTTACCGCTGTTAACCGGCAGCCTCCGTTCCTAAGAATGAGGAGTTTAGGACCTGCGATGACGTCGCGGCTTGTGATTGGTCGCGTGAGCGGTCACATGAGCGGTCACGCGACCAATCACAAGCCGCGACGTCATCGAAGGTCCTAAACTCCTCATTCTTAGGAACGGAGGCTGCTGGTTAACAGCAGTAAGGTCCAGGGGCTGCGGGACGGGTGAGTATATCCATATTTTTTATTTTAATTCTTTATTTTTTACATGAATATGGATCCCAGGGCCTGAAGGAGAGTTTCCTCTCCTTCAGACCCTGGGAACCATCCAGGATACCTTCCGATACTTGAGTCCCATTGACTTGTATTGGTATCGGGTATCGGTATCGGCGATATCCGATATTTTTCGGGTATCGGCCGATACTATCCGATACCGATACTTTCAAGTATCGGAAGGTATCGCTCAACACTAACAATGAAACGTATAAGGAAAAGAACACCCTAACAACAGATAAGCATGATGGAGGATCCATAATGCTGTGGGGATGCTTTGCTGCGTCTGGTACTGAAGGCCTTGACCGTATCATAGGAATCATGAAATTAGAGAATTAGCAAGACATTTTAGAGTGAAATGTCCTTCCCAGTGTAAGAAAACTTGGTCAGAGTTGAAGATCATGGGTCTTCCAGCAAGACAATGACTCAAAGCACACATCCAAAAGTACACAGAAATGGTTGAAAAATAAAAAAATGACTGTTTTAAAATGGCCAGCAATGAGTCCTAACCTCAATCACATTGAAAATCCTTGGGGTGAGCTGAAATCTGCCATTGGGAAAAGAAAACCTGCAAACATTCAAGAGCTTGAACAAACTGAAAAAGGAAGAGTGGGAGAAAATACCAGCTAAGAAGTGCAAGAAGCTTACAGATGGGTACAACAAATGTTTGGAGGCTGTCATCAGTGCCAAAGGGTGGGCAACAAAATATTAATTAGGGGTGCCTTTATTGCTGCACAAGTTAGTTCTTCTGTGCAGATTGAAATCTCGGCGGCACTCGGCTTCAGGAAAATGGCTGCCGAGATATTCTGCACACGCGCGGCCTCCGGCAGCCATTTTCCTAAAGCCTCCAGTGGCCCACGGCTTCAGAAAGATGGCCACAAGGAAACCGGTGATGCACTCTGCTCACCTGGACACCTTGCTTTGGCACCACCACATTTCTGCCTCCAGCATCCTGATGAAGGGACCTGCACTCCGCACCGCCCACCTCCGCAGCATCGCCACACCCCCTCCGCTGCCGGCATCCTGACGATGGGACCCTGCTTCAGCTCTGCCTCACCATGGACACCGGACGCCGGGACTGCAGCATTGCCCCACTTCTTCCGCCGCCGGCTTCCTGAGGAAGGGACCCTGCCTTCTGTGACCCCGCTGTACCACCGCCGGCTCTCAGGTTAGATACCTTAACCCCTTTCTGACATCTGACGTACTATCCGTCGAGGTGGGGTGGGCCCGTATGACCACCGACGGGATAGTACGTCATATGCGATCGGCCGCGCTCACGGGGGGAGCGCGGCCGATCGCGGCCGGGTGTCAGCTGCCTATCGCAGCTGACATCCGGCACTATGTGCCAGGAGCGGTCCCGGACCGCCCCCGGCACATTAACCCCTGGCACACCGCGATCAACGCGATCAAACATGATCGCGCTGTACCGGCGGTACAGGGAAGCATCGCGCAGGGAGGGGGCTCCCTGCGGGCTTCCCTGAGACGATCGGTACAAGGTGATGTACTCACCTTGTACCGAGCATCTTCTCCCTGCAGGCCCCGGATCCAAAATGGCCGCGGGGCTGCATCCGGGTCCTGCAGGGAGTACTTCCGGGTCAGGGTCCGGAGCAGGCTGCAGAGCAGCCTGCTCCGATGAAAGTAAGATCGCCCATCTGACAGAGTGCTGTGCAAACTGTCAGATGGGCGATCTGTGATGTCCCCCCTGGGACAAAGTAAAAAAAAAAATTTCCACAAGTGTAAAAAAAAAAAAAAAATACTAAATAAAGAAAAAAAAAAAATATTACTCCCATAAATACATTTCTTTATCTAAAAAAAACAATAAAAGTACACATATTTAATATCGCCGCATCCGTAATGACCCAACCTATAAAACTGTCCCACTAGTTAACCCCTTCAGTGAACACCGTAAGAAAAAAAAAAAAAACGAGCCAAAAAACAACGCTTTATTATCATACCGCGGAACAAAAAGTGGAATAACACGCGATCAAAAAGATGGATATAAATAACCATGGTACCGCTGAAAATGTCATCTTGTCCTGCAAAAAACGAGCTGCAATACAGCATCATAAGCAAAAAAATAAAAAAGTTATAGTCCTCAGAATAAAGCGATGCCAAAATAATTATTTTTTCTATAAAATAGCTTTTATCGTATAAAAGCGCCAAAACATAAAAAAATGATATAAATGAGATATCGCTGTAATCGTACTGACCCGAAGAATAAAACTGCTTTATCAATTTTACCAAACGTGGAACGGTATAAACGCCTCCCCCAAAAGAAATTCATAAATAGCTGGTTTTTGGTCATTCTGCCTCACAAAAATCGAAATAAAAAGAGATCAAAAACTGTCACGTGTCCGAAAATGTTACCAATAAAAACGTTAACTCGTCCTGCAAAAAACAAGACCTCACATGACTCTGTGGACCAAAATATGGAAAAATTATAGGTCTCAAAATGTGGTAACGCAAAAAATATTTTTTGCAATAAAAAGCGTCTTTCAGTGTGTGATGGCTGCCAATCATAAAAATCCGCTAAAAAACCCGCTATAAAAGTAAATCAAACCCCCCTTCATCACCCCCTTAGTTAGCGAAAAATAAAAAAATTTAAAAAATGTATTTATTTCCATTTTCCCATTAGGGCTAGGGTTAGGGTTAGGGTTAGGGCTAGGGTTAGGGCTAGGGTTAGGGCTAGGGTTAGGGTTAGAGCTAAGGTTAGGGTTAGGGCTAGGGTTAGAGCTAGGGTTAGAGCTAGGGTTAGGGCTAGGGTTAGGGCTAGGGTTAGGGCTAGGGCTAGGGTTAGGGATAGGGTTGGGGCTAGGGTTGGGGCTAAAGTTAGGGTTAGGGTTGGGGCTAAAGTTAGGGTTAGGGTTTGGATTACATTTACGGTTGGGATTAGGGTTGGGATTAGAGGTAGGGGTGTGTCAGGGTTAGGGGTGTGGTAAGGGTTACCATTGGGATTAGGGTTAGGGGTGTATTTGGATTAGGGTTTCAGGTAGAATTGGGGGGGTTCCACTGTTTAGGCACATCAGGGGCTCTCCAAACGCGACATGGCGTCCGATCTCAATTCCAGCCAATTCTGCGTTGAAAAAGTAAAACAGTGCTCCTTCCCTTCCGAGCTCTCCCGTGCGCCCAAACAGGGGTTTACCCCAACATATGGGGTACCAGAGTACTCGGAACAAATTGGACAACAACTTTTGGGGTCGAAGTTCTCTTGTTATCCTTGGGAAAATAAAAATTTGGGGGGCTAAAATTCATTTTTGTGGGAAAAAAAAAGATTTTTTATTTTCACGGCTCTGCGTTGTAAACTGTAGTGAAACACTTGGGGGTTCAAAGTTCTCACAACACAGCTAGATAAGTTCCTTGGGAGGTCTAGTTTCCAATATGGGGTCACTTGTGGGGGGTTTCTACTGTTTGGGTACATCAGGGGCTCTGCAAATGCAACGTGACGCCTGCAGACCAATCCATCTAAGTCTGCATTCCAAATGGCGCTCCTTCCCTTCCGAGCTCTGCCAAGCGCCCAAACAGTGGTTCCCCCCCACATATGGGGTATCAGCGTACTCAGGACAAATTGGACAACAACTTTAAGGGTCCAATTTATCCTGTTACCCTTGTGAAAATACAAACTGGGGGCTAAAAATAATTTTTGTGAAAAAAAAAGAATTTTATTTTCACGGATCTGCGTTATAAACTGTAGTGAAACACTTGGGGGTTCAAAGCTCTCAAAACATATCTAGATAAGTTCCTTGGGAGGTCTAGTTTCCAATATGGGGTCACTTGTGGGGGGTTTCAATGTATAGGCACATCATGGGCTCTCCAAACGCAACATGGCGTCCCATCTTAATTCCAGTCAATTTTGCATTGAAAAGTAAAATGGCGCTCCTTCCCTTCCGAGCTCTGCTATGCGCCAAAACAGTGGTTTACCCCCACATATGGGGTATTGTCGTACTCAGGACAAATTGCACAACAACTTTTGTGGTCAAATTTCTTCTCTTACCCTTGGGAAAATAAAAAATTGGGGGCAAAAAGATCACTTTTGTGAAAAAATATGATTTTTTATTTTTACGGCTCTGCATTATAAACTTCTGTGAAGCACTTGTTGGGTCAAAGTGCTCACCACACATCTAGATAAGTTCCTTAAGGGGTCTACTTTCCAAAATGGTGTCACCTGTGGGGGGTTTCAATGTTTAGGCACATCAGGGGCTCTCCAAACCCAACATGGCGTCCCATCTCAATTCCAGTCAATTTTGCATTGAAAAGTAAAATGGCGCTCCTTCCCTTCCGAGCTCTGCTATGCGCCCAAACAGTGGTTTACCCCCACATATGGGGTATCGTCGTACTCAGGACAAATTGCACAACAACTTTTGTGGTCAAATTTCTTCTCTTACCCTTGGGAAAATAAAAAATTGGGGGCAAAAAGATCACTTTTGTGAAAAAATGATTTTTTATTTTTACGGCTCTGCATTATAAACGTCTGTGAAGCACTTGTTGGGTCAAAGTGCTCACCACATATCTAGATAAGTTCCTTAAGGGGTCTACTTTCCAAAATGGTGTCACTTGTGCGGGGTTTCAATGTTTAGGCACATGAGGGGCTCTCCAAACCCAACATGGCGTCCCATCTCAATTCCAGTCAATTTTGCATTTAAAAGTCAAATGGCGCTCCTTCCCTTCCGAGCTCTGCCATGAGCCCAAACAATGGTTTACACCCACATATGGGGTATCAGCGTACTCAGGACAAATTGAACAACAACTTTTAGGGTCCAATTTATCCTGTTACCCTTGTGAAAATAAAAAATTGGGGGCGAAAAGATCATTTTTGTGAAAAAATATGATTTTTTATTTTTACGGCTCTGCATTATAAACTTCTGTGAAGCACTTGCTGGGTCAAAGTGCTCACCACACATCTAGATAAGTGCCTTAGGGGGTCTACTTTCCAAAATGGTGTCACTTGTGGGGGGTTTTAATGTTTAGGCACATCAGGGTCTCTTCAAACGCAACATGGCGTCCCATCTCAATTCCAGTCAATTTTGCATTGAAAAGTAAAATGGCGCTTCTTTCCTTCCGAGCTCTGTCATGCGCCCAAACAGTGGTTTACCCCCACATATTAGGCATCAGCGTACTCGGGACAAATTGTACAACAACTTTTGGGGTCCATTTTCTCCTGTTACCCTTGGTAAAATAAAACAAATTGGAGCTGAAATAAATTTTGTGTGAAAAAAAGTTAAATGTTCATTTTTATTTAACCCCTTCATGACCTTGGGATTTTTCATTTTTCCGTTTTCGTTTTTCACTCCCCTCATTCCCTGAGCCATAACTTTTTTTATTTTTCCATCAATTTGGCCATGTGAGGGCTTATTTTTTGCAGGACGAGTTGTACTTTTGAACGACTTCATTGGTTTTACCATGTCGTGTACTAGAAAACGGGAAAAAAATTCCAAGTGCGGTGAAATTGCAAAAAAAGTGCAATCCCACACTTGTTTTTTGCTTGGCTATTTTGCTAGGTTCCCTAAGTGCTAAGACTGACCTGCCATTATGATTCTCCAGGTCAGTACGAGTTCATAGACACCTAACATGACTAGGTTATTTTTCACCTAAGTGGTGAAAAAAAATTCCAAACTTTGCTAAAAAAAATAAAATAAAAAATAAAAAATTGCGCCATTTTCCGATACTCGTAGCGTCTCCATTTTTCATGATCTGGGGTCGGTTGAGGGCTTATTTTTTGAATGCCGAGCTGGCATTTTTAATGATACCATTTCGGTGCAGATACGTTCTTTTGATCGCCCGTTATTGCATTTTAATGCAATGTCGCGGCGACCAAAAAAAACGTAATTCTGGCGTTTCGATTTTTTTTCTCATTACGCCATTTAGCGATCAGGTTAATGCTTTTGTTTTATTGATAGATCGGGCGATTCTGAACGCGGCGATACCAAATATGTGTAGGTTTGATTTTTTTTTTTATTGATTTATTTTGATTGAGGCGAAAGGGGGGTGATTTAAACTTTTATGTTTTTTTTATTTTTTTCACATTTTTTTTAACTTTTTTTTTTCACTGTTACCATGCTTCAATAGCCTCCATTGGAGGCTAGAAGCAGGTACAGCACGATCGCCTCTGCTACATAACAGCGATCATCAGATCGCTGTTATGTAGCTAAAATGCAGGTGTGCTGTGAGCGCCGACCACAGGGGGGCGCTCACAGCACGCCGGCATCAGTAACCATAGAGGTCTCAAGGACCTCTATGGTTACCTTCCTGATGCATCGCCGACCCCCGATCATGTGACGGGGGTCGACGATGACGTCATATCCGGCCGCCCGGCCGGATGCGGTAGTTAAATGCCGCTGTCTGCGTTTGACAGCGGCATTTAACTAGTTAATAGGTGCGGGCAGATCGCGATTCTGCCCGCGCCTATTGCGGGCACATGTCAGCTGTTCAAAACAGCTGACATGTCCCAGCTTTGATGCGGGCTCACCGCGGAGCCCTGCATCAAAGCAGGGGAGCTGACCTCGGACGGTATAGTATGTCCGAGGTCAGTAAGGGGTTAAACATTCCAAAAATTCCTGTGAAGCACGTAAAGGGTTAATAAACTTCTTGAATGTGGTTTTGAGCACCTTGAGGGGTGCAGTTTTTAGAATGGTGTCACACTTGGTTATTTTCTATCATATAGACCCCTCAAAATGACTTCAAATGAGATGTGGTCCCTAAAAAAAAATGGTGTTGTAAAAATGAGAAATTGCTGGTCAACTTTTAACCCTTATAACTCCCTAACAAAAAAAAATTTTGGTTCCAAAATTGTGCTGATGTAAAGTAGACATGTGGCGAATGTTACTTATTAAGTATTTTGTGTGACATATCTCTGTGATTTAAGGGCATAAAAATTCAAAGTTGGAAAATTGCGAAACTTTCTAAATTTTCGCCAAATTTCTGTTTTTTTCACAAATAAACGCAAGTTATATCGAATAAATTTTACCACTAACATGAAGTAAAATATGTCACGAGAAAACAATGTCAGAATCGCCAAGATCCGTTGAAGAGTTCCAGAGTTATAACCTCATAAAGGGACAGTGGTCAGAATTGTAAAAATTGGCCTGGTCATTAACGTGCAAACCACCCTTGGGGGTGAAGGGGTTAAATTTGGACAATAAAACAGACCTCCATCTTATAAAAATCTTTTTTCTGCTATTTTCCACCCCAAAATTTGGGGTACGTCTTATGGTCCGGTGTGTCTTATAGTTAGAAAAATATGGTAGATTTATTTCTGAAGATATTGTACAGTCTGAAAAAATGAAGGGGTGCCAATAATGGAGACCAGCACTGTATCTATCCATATTTGGGCAGATGGAAGGGAAAATGCTAAGTTCCCCTGTGCCATCTGGGGGGAGCTGTAGCATAGCAATCCCCAGGACAGGCCATTTTGCTGGAATCGCGCCCTAACAAATATAGTTAATACCACGAATATGGCTAAAAGGAAAGTATGAAAATATTAGTCTTTAAAATTGATTAATTTAGGAAAATATATAGACTAATCTGGGGAGAGATCCCATTATACATTAGGATGTGCTGAACCTACAGCTGCACAGTGACAAGTCTTATCCATGTGCACGAGCATAATGGAGGATCGCACGTGACATAATTGATGTCGTACTCATGTGATGACATGGATAGGTACCTATTCTTTGATAGACTGAACCTAAGACCTGACTTTATACACCAGTCTATAGATAAAGGTAACGTCTCCATCCACCTGACCGCTCATACCTCCAAACAGCTCGTCAGCTATTTAGCATTTCAATGTGGTGACAAAGGCTCGATAACCTGAGGGGTCAATAATTAATTAACGCTCAGAGTGATTAATGGGAGCAGCTATAGAGCGCAGTATGCAATATGAAAGGAGGTAGGACCTGAACATCGATGTCCATATAACCTGATGACACGGACGCAAGGTTGTTGGGATTGATGGGAAGTTGATGTAGCAAGGGGGCTGGGAGACCCTAATGGAGTTGCAAGGAGAATCCCAGGAGACTGGTAGTAGGTTTAAAGTGCAAATTGGAGGAATTAAGCTGAGAATATCTGCATCGGAGCATGAATCTGTAATGAGCCCTGGGCCACCTACAGCCGTATGGGCGTACAGGAGTGTCGGGTCAATGTGTAGAGAAGAATGATCCATGGCTGTACTCTTCCTATGGCGAGATAAAGATCACATTAATACAATAGGATGCATGTGAACAGGAGACGTATACATTTATATTCTGTATGCACCGCACATGTAGTGCCGCCATAAATCTAACGTCCGGCCTACAAATCCCGGTAAGATATTCTGGCTTGAATGAATAAAAATGATAATGAAGCCAGAGGGTGCTGGTTCATGGAGGGGGGTAAATTGAGCATGATCTCATAAATCAGTGGGCAATAATTTATTTTTACTCATTCTTCCTCACATTACAAGCTTCCTGGAGATAGAAAAAGTCATGCTGACATTAGAAAATGTGCGGATGGGGGGTGATAATGATTTTGGTATTACTTTGCTTATGGTCATTCACTATGTCACCTTAGTCTCATTATTTCTGTGCAAACATTTCCCCTAGTATGACAATCCACATATTGTCTAGCTGATCTAGATCATGAGTAGATCAGGCTTATACATGTTTCCTGATGCATTGTGCAGACACTGTCAGGCTTGGTATGTTACATCTACTTACACTTGCAATACAGAATGGATTCATTGTGGGACCAGTGATGCGGCCATAGTGACCCAGAAGCCATTTTTCAACATGGGAACGCCATGCCACATGTTACTTGTGCTACCGTTAGCAGTCTACATGACATAAATGGGCTACCATGACCTGCAGCATCTACGGATTTGTCTCCTCTCGAGCACATCTTGGACGTCATTGGTCGGAAATTGAAAACGGAAGCTGCCAGCAGTGGATCTTGATGATTTGCCCAAACACATTCCGTGTGGCAGGACATTCTCCAGACAACCAATAACAACATTATCGATAGCAGTCGGTGTGTGTAAGTGCAGAGATTTCTGCTTGTTTGCTCATATTCGAAATTGAAAAACATTATTTTGAAAATGTTGTTTCCATATTTTTTATCATTTACATAATATTAACATGTCTATACATACTGTGATTTCCTTCTTGGTGTTGGCAATTTAATGTTGAGAAGTGTGGTTAATTCATTAGCTATCACACTAGTCAATGTCCCAAGTGTGGCTCACAGAAGCACTCCGTGGGAAGCCAATAACATGCTTAGATCAGTCTTGATAGGTGGTCTCCATGCTGTGGCCAGAAACCGTGCTTAGATCAGTCTTGATAGGTGGTCTCCATGCTGTGGCTCCCCAGCAGTTGTTAGCACCCGACATAGCCAAAGAATGATTGACTCTAGGCTCTTCACATGTGTTAAGCGTACCTCAGTTGGCACAGTACATGCCATGTCTCAGGGGGGTACACTGTCCACAATGTCTGGTTTTCATAGGTACAGAACAGTATACAGATGTCTCCTTTCTTAATATGGCAAAGATATCAAGAAGTGTAACACGACATCTGCCTTTTTAAGCCTCAATCAGACATTCGCGAAACATGGTGTGAATAAGGCCCACGGTGCACAGACCGACAGACCCGAATTTGACAGCTTCTTTGGCATATACGAGGCTGTTGACTTCAGGTAAGGAGACCCGTGGTCAGTTACTGCATCACCATCCTTATTCGGACCATGTTTTCCATACATCTGAATTTGGCCAAACTCTGGTACACTATGGCATTTTATTGCAAATGTACGCTGGGAAGTCATCCAGGGATTATGTCTCTGCTTACTAGGACCCTGGTTGTTTATCACCGTCCCGCTCCCTTAGGGTGCCAGCAGACAAATGGATAAAAAATCGTCCAAGTTTCATCCAGAAAACTCAGATTACTTTTTTCCGATTTTTGCCCATTTGCCATTTATGTGTCCATTTTTTTATGTCCTTGTGATATCCTTGTATGATCCGTTTTCATACAACTACATTAAAACATGTACATGATCACATACAGTTTCTAGTTTTTAAACAATCTATCCGTAAATATTGGATGCCACTCGGATGGTCAATACGGGATCCGATTTTTTTCTCGCACACATAGACTTGAATGTGTGAGTCTCATCCAAGACTCAGAAGAAAGAAGCGCATGAGGCGATATTTTCCTAACAGACACTCAAACCGAAAAAAGAATTCAATCATCATGGGTCAGTGTGCTGTCCGATTAAAAATGGACATTCTGTGATAGAGAGAACTTACTTTATAATATGTGGTCCACCCTCCCACCCCAAAAAAGGAAAAAAAATATGGATGGTAACCCAGGTCTTTACCCAACAGTTGTGTCTTCAAGTCATATTCAAGAGCAGAATGTTCAAAAAATGGACTTAGGACACAGTCAGACGGTCGTATAAATTGGGCAGAGATCTGACCGGTGGCTATCCCGACCCGAGCGTGACAGCTGCATAAAAATTCATGAAGTTGTCAGGAAAGCCGCGGGCCAGTCCATGCATTGCTGTCCAGTCTCGTCCGATTTGTACTGCCGTCTGTGTGAGGCCTAACAAGGATAAATAAGAGAGTATAAGATCATGTAATATCTGATCGTGACCTAATTAGATCCTGGAGGAGGAATACAAGCATTTGAGATCTAGAGATCATTCCATCTTTTTACGACCCAGCGACAGAAAGAGCATGTAATCTCCCGCTGTGTAATACAGAGTAGTGTTCACATCGCCGATATCATTGCAGATGAAAATCAATGTAGATATAACCAAGCCGAGGTGCTGGAGAAGGGTTAACGGCCCCCACCATGACATCTGCCGAATACTGACTGCGTTTCTGCCCATAATTGGTAATTAAAAACCTCCATTAAAAGTTCATTGCACTCGTCTTAAACTGGTACAAAAAAAAGCTTTATTCTTGGATGTCTGCCTTGTGAAATTATGACAGCAGTTAATGGGAATCTTAATTAAAAAAAATTGTACGCCTTTTCTATTCCCCTTTTTTTTTTTCCATCTGCATTACTGTGCCAACTGTTTATTGTGTTTGACTGTGGGGCTTCATCGGCTGGAGTGAGGATTTCATAAGATCAAAGCGAAGCGGGCCACCCTCCTTTCTCCTTGCACATCGGAAGGCTACTTGTATTCGAGCCATGCCTATCACATACGTATTGTACGTATTACCACAGACTTCCAGTTTACCTGCTCTGAGACTCAGCAAAATCATTAGCCCAAGCCTGGAGGTGCGGACGCTGGCACAGCAGATACCTGCGAGCTCACATATAGGGCAGTTTTAGGTACATTAATCCTTCATATTCTTGTGGAATTCAGGATTCAGCTTTGTGATAATGAGCAGTTCTTCTAATATCTTATATACCCTCCAAGCCATGATTTTTATATCAACTGTTTATTTTTATATGTGATTTTAAAGGGTATTCTCACTAAATACAGGGTGGGCCATTTATATGGATACACCTGGGTGGGCCATTTATAAAGTTGCATTAGAAAATAGCCCACTTCAAAATGGCCGCCATGGTCACCACTCATCTTGAAAAGTTCCCCCCATATACTAATGTGCCATAAACAGGAAGTTGATATCACCAACCCTTCCCGTTTTATTTTGGTGTACCCATATAAATGGCCCACCCTGTACATTTATGACCCATAACACACGATATGTGACAAATGTATGATTGCTGTGGGATCAACAGCTAACCCTAACCTCCACCAATCATGTGAACATGGGTCTAAAAGTCCCAGTTTGGTAGTGTATACGCTCAACTATCACTCCATTCACTTCTATGGGATTGACAGTACAGCTATTCTATCTCTAGCAGTCCTATGGAAGAGAACATAGCTGAGGTCGAGCATGCAAACTGCAGTCCCAGTGATCATACACTTATACACCAATCCTGAGAGATGTATTTAGTGGTGAGAAATGTATTTAGTGAGAGAACTCCTCAACTTAAGCCGGGCTTAACATAAACTGGTTGAATTTAAGCAGTGCACAGCTCCATTAACTCTGTAGTGGCCACTCATGGGTACTGCAACTCATCCCTATCTAATATATAAAGCTGAATGTGTGTGTGTGTGTATGTATGTATGTATGTATGTATGTCCGGGATTGGCATCTGAACCGTAGCAGCTACAGCCACAAAATTTTGCACAGTCACACGTCTGGACCCCGAGAGCGTCATAGGCTATGTTGTGAGGTGAAATTTTAACCCCGCGCTTTCCAATTCACCAAACAATTTTGCCCCTATCTACATAATGGGGAAAAAGTGAAAGGAAAAGTGTTGGAGGCGTCGCAGCTACAGGCACAAAATTTTGCACAGTCACACGTCTGGACCCTGAGAGCGTCAAAGCTATATTGTGAGGTGAAATTTTAACCCCGCGCTTTCCAAGTCACCAAACAATTTTGCCCCTATCTACATAATGGGGAAAAAATGAAAGGAAAAGTGTTGGAGGCAAATTAACAGCTGCCAGATGTGAACAAGGGGGACTTAAAGAATGACAGCGATGGCACCAAAGAGTATATACTGTACAGTTGCTAAGGTGGGGCCCCAACATGGGATAATCACACCACCACGGGGATATGAACACACACACAAAATGCGCCACACACTACCACGTGCTCGAACACATATACCACCCTCAGTGCACATTTCACCACACATACACCAACCTCGCCACATAAAAGTAGAAACACAAAAGTCGCCGCTCAAAACTCGCCACGCGCAAAACTCTCCACATGCAAAACTCGCCACACGTGCAAAACTCGCCACACGCAAAACTTGCACACGCAGAAAAATTGCCACACGCAGAAAAATTGCCACATGCACAAAAGTTGCAACACATGCAAAAGTTGCCTCACACAAAACTTGCACATACTCAAAAGGCACCACACATAAAACTCGCCACGCGCAAAACTCGCCATGCGCAAAACTTGCTGCACACAACTTGCTACACTAACCTGTCACATGCAACTCGACACACAAAAAGTTGCTACACGCATGTCGCCACACAAAACTCATCTCACAAAAGTCCCTACATGCATGTCGCCACACGCAACTCAACACACACAACTTGACACACGAAACTCGCCCTAAAACACACACAAGTCTGGTATCCTTCAAAAATAAAAATCTGATTAATAAGCAGACAAACTACAAGAGCAACAAATGTACCATATAGGAATCCGGCAGCTGTCAGTCACATGACCAGTCTATTATGTGTATGTGTGAGCTAATATATACTGCCAGGGGGTGGGCTTACTGTTGGCTGGGGATTTATCAGGCTGCCATTTTAGCTTACAAATACTGAGGTAAAAATACTGACCAAATAACGTGTGAACGAGGGCTAATACAGGAGGAGATGGCATACAGCTATATACTATATACAGGAGATGACACACAGGTATATACTATTTACAGGGGAGATGACACACAGGTATATACTATATACAGGAGGAGATGACACACAGATATATACTATATACAGGAGAGATGACACACAGGTATATACTATATAGAGGAGGAGATGACATACAGGTACATACTACATACAGGAGGAGATGACATACAGGTATATACTATATACAGGAGGAGATGACACACAGGTATATACTATATACAGGAGCAGATTACCTACAGGTATATAGTATATACAGGAGGAGATGACACAGGTATATGCTATGTATAGGAGGAGATGACATACAGGTATATACTATATACAGGAGATGACACACAGATATATACTATATATAGGTGAGATGACACACAGGTATATACTATATACAGGAGATTACATACAGGTATATCTAATATATAAAGCTGAATGTGTGTATGTATGTATGTGTGTATGTCCGGGATTGGCATCTGTACCGTCGCAGCTACAGCCACAAAATTTTGCACAGTCACACGTCTGGACCCCGAGAGCGTCATAGGCTATGTTGTGAGGTGAAATTTTAACCCCGCGCGTTCCAATTCACCAAACAATTTTGCTCCTATCTACATAATGGGGAAAAAGTGAAGGGAAAAGTGTTGGAGGAAAATTGACAGCTGCCAGATGTGAACAATGAGGACTTAAAGAATGAGAGCGATGGCGACAAAGAGTATATACCGTACAGTTGCTAAGGTGGGGCCCCGACATGGGATACTCACCACACACGGGGATATGAACACAAACACAAAATGCGCCACACACTACCACGTGCTTGAACACATATACCACCCTCAGCACACATTTCACCACACACACACACCAACCTCGCCACATAAAAGTCGAAACACAAAAGTCACCACTCAAAACTCGCTACATGCAAAACTCGCCATATGCAAAACTAGGCTCACGCAAAACTCGCCACACGTGCAAAACTCACCTCATGGAAAACTCACCTCATGCAAAACTTGCACACACAGAAAAATTGCCACATGTACAAAAGTTGCACCACATGCAAAAGTTGCCTCACACAAAACTTGCACATACTCAAAATGCACCACACATAAAACTCGCCACGCGCAAAACTCGCCATGCACAAATCTTGCTGCACACAACTTGCTACACTAACCTGTCACATGCAACTCAACACACAAAATGTTGCTACACGCATGTCGCCACACAAAACTCATCTCACAAAAGTCGCTACATGCATGTCGCCACACGCAACTCAACACACACAACTTGACACATAAAACTCGCCCTAAAACACACACAAGTCTGGTATTGTCCTTCAAAAATAAAAATCTGATTAATAAGCAAACTACAAGAGCAACAAATGTACCATATAGGAAATACGGCAGCTGTCAGTCACATGACCTGTCTATTATGTGTATGTGTGAGCTAATATATACTGCCAGGGGGGAGGGGATTTATCAGGCTGCCAATAGCAACCAATCACAGCTCAGCTTCTATTTTGCTACAGTTAATTAACCTGAGCTCTGATTGGTTAATATAGGCAACAAAGACATTCTCAGTATAACAAAGCTAATATATGTTGTGAAATGCTTCTATTTGCTTAGTTTTTGCCTTTTAATAATTACATTTCTATCTATTTGTTTTGTGGTTTTTGTGTGCAGAATAAATTTTTGTTAACACATTCTATTTTGCTAACAGCAGTCATTAACCCGGGCGAAGCCGGGTAGTACAGCTAGTTGAATTATATAGGAGCTGAGCTGCAGTTATCAGTCACTTTACATTGTACAGAGCTCTGGACACTAACTAGACCCAGCCACTGGAAGAGCTGAAAACAGCTGATTGGTTAGGATGCCGCGTGTTGAACCCCCAAGGATCTGATATGACCTATGCCAATAACGTCATCATTCCTATGGACATCAGGATGGATCATGAATATCCAAAGCCCAGACAACCAACTTTAAAGGGAATCTGTCAACAAGTGTTTGCTTTGTAATCTGAGAGCAGCATGATATAGGGGCTGAGAGCCTGATTCCAGGGATGTGTCACTTACTGGGCTGTTTGCTACTGGTTCAATAAAATTAGTATTTTATTAGCAGGAGATCACTATAGTACTTAGGGGTCTTGTGCCTCCTATTCCACTGCTCTGTGTAACTCCACCCCCCACCAAAAGATCTGCCGCAGAGAAAAATTGTATCAAAATGAAAGCATGCAGGCCAGTAAGTGATACATCACTGGAATCAGGGTCTCTGTCTCGACGTCATGCCGCTCTCAGATTACATGACACAAATCTACTGACAGATTCCCTTTAAGCACTATTCAAGAAAAAACATTACACAATCGATTCCCTAGAAAAATTATTCATTTAACCCCTCATATTCTTTCCGCAATCCAAAATCTATTTCAAAGCTCGGCTTTGATTTTTCTAGCTGAGCTTTGATATATATGAAAGCCTTTACAATAACATTACAGAATCATCCCCTACAGCAAGGCGACGAGTATAAATTGTTAATATAGACAGTGCATAATCAAAGTTTATTGCTTATTCCCACACGACGAGCCGACGATGCATTATTCAATTACGGCTGTTTGTACGGTTCTTGGTATCTTGTCCTATTTTATTCCATCCTTCAAAGCTTCCGGATTGTGCTGATTTTTATTACCAAAATATTTCCATTTGGAACAAATAAAAATTTTATTTCTGAAAATATTATTCAACACTAAGCCGTTTACAGCGTCGCCTTATCAGGTCTCTGGATTGGAGATCTTTGTTTTATACGAAGGCTTTATTGGAATCTGGGGGGTTACAAATGTATATAGCGTGGCTGAACTTGTCATTTAGAGGGAAACTGATTTTGGATACTCTGATGATTTATTTTAACAATGGTTCGTGTCATTTTTTACTCTCGATATTTGCTGCCCACACTTTCAGTCCTGAAGAAGATGGTGGACAGTCTTCTAGAATTCTTCTATAATGTTTTTTTTTAATGCACCATTTTGTAGGTGTTGCATAGTTTGATCACAGAAGAAACTTGTGAGAGTAGATTATATGGGGTAATTCAACTTTTATCTACACAGAACATGAGGTACATGCATCAGCTTCTTAATACAGCATAACAGGAAGTCTGAAGGACCTTTTACCAGAGAGAAAGTGAAACCAAAGTACAACAAGTATATGCATTACATTCAACTAAGCATATAACAGTAAAAACATCGCCATCTACTGTCAGAAAAGTGTAAACTCCTCCTGCACACAAATAAGTCTGCATCTGTTACATATCTGCCAACCGTATGGAAGGGAGCGATAGAGAACAAGCAGGGGACGTGTTATGTGTCTGTGATCAGTGATTACTCTCTGAATATGACACATCCATTAAACTTAGTTTGTCGAGGTCCTCGGTACATACTTATCAACATGTCCATTGGTATTGTAAAATGTTTAAACCTCGACTAAGATGAGAAAAGCCTACTTTAGTAAGGTTTATGCAACCGTTACCTTCTTCTTTATGCCCAGTACTTTCCCATATTTGTCAGGAAAGTTTCAAAAAATTTGGAACAGTGCTTAGAAAATTTGTAGAATACAAAAAGAGATTCGGCACTCCAGACGTGCAATGAAGAAAGTCTAGCTTCACTAGAACCCCAATCCAGATTATTATGACGTTTCGGTCTAACAATAAGACCTTCCTCAGACGGATCGCTGATCAGATATTCTAGTAGACAGTGGGACGCAATGTAGCGCAAAATAGAGGACGGGGTGTTGGCACAAATGATGAGCGTACACTAGTCGGGCAGATACCAGTCCTCTATTTTGCGCTACATTGTGTCCCACTGTCTACTAGAATATCTGATCAGCGATCCGTCTGAGGAAGGTCTTATTGTTAGACCGAAACGTCATAATAATCTGGATTGGGGTTCCAATAAAGATAGACTTTTTTCACTACAAGTCTGGAGCGCCGGATCTTTTTTTGAGTTCTGTTTATGGACTTTAGAGTCCTATCCGAGCAACTACAGAGTGACGTATATAGTTTTCCTCCAGAAAATCTGAAAATGTGCTATTGATGTTAGAAATGTCAAAACCTCCATTGTAACTTGATGGACCCAAATTGTAAGTCAACCTGGAAATCACACACACAGTGCCTTGCGAAAGTATTCGGCCTCCTGGAACTTTTCAACCTTTTCCCACATATCATGCTTCAAACCTAAAGATACCAAATGTAAACTTTTGGTGAAGAATCAACAACAAGTAAAACACAATTGTGAAGCTGAATTAAATTTATTGGTTATTTTAATTTTTTTTGGAAATTCAAAAACTGAAAAGTGGGGCGTGCAATATTATTCGGCCCCTTTACTTTCAGTGCAGCAAACTCACTCCAGAAGTTCATTGTGGATCTCTGAATGATCCAATGTTGTCCTAAATGCCTAATGATGATAAATATAATCCACCTGTGTGTAATCAAGTCTCCGTATAAATGCACCTGCTCTGTGATAGTCTCAGGGTTCTGTTTGAAGCACAGAAAGCATCATGAAGACCAAGGAACACAACAGGCAGGTCCGTGATACTGTTGTGGGAAGTTTAACCTCTACACAACATACGCCGTACTAGTACTGCGTATGTCGTGTCTCCCCCTTTGATGTGGGCTCCGGCGCTGGGCCCACATCAAAGTCGCAACATGTCAGCTGTTTTGTACAGCTGACATGTCCGCACAATAGCGGCAGGTGGAATCGTGATCCACCCGCAGCTATTAACTAGTTAAATGCCGCTGTCAAATGCTGACAGCGGCATTTAACTACCGTTTCCAGCCATCGGGCTGGAAATGCGTGCATCGCCGACCCCCGTCACGTGATCGGGGGTCAGCATAACAACCAGAGGTCTCCTTGAGACCTCTATGGTTACTGATGCCGGCTTGCTGTGAGCGCCACCCTGTGGTCGGTGCTCATAGCAATGCAGGAATTCAGCTACATAGGAGCTATCTGATGATCGCTGCTATGTAGCTGAGCCGATCCAGTTGTGCCAGCTTCTAGTCTCCCAAGGAGGCTATTGAAACATGGCAACAGTAAAAAAGAATGTTTAAAAAAATATGAAAAAAATAAAAAAAATATAAAAGTTTAAATCACCCCCCTTTCGCCCCATTCAAAATAAAACAATAAAAATAAAATCAAACATACACATATTTGGTATCGCCGTGTTCAGAATCGCCCGATCTATCAATTAAAAGAAATGATTAACCTGATCGTAAACGGCGTAGCGAGAAAAAAATTCAAAACGCCAGAATTATGTCTTTTTGGTCGCAGCGACATTGCATTAAAATGCAATAACGGGCGATGAAAAGATCGTATCTGCACAAAAGTGGTATCATTAAAAACGTCAGCTCGGCGTGCAAAAAATAAGCTCTCAACCGACCCCAGATAACGAAAAATGGAAACGCTACGGATATCGGAAAATGGCGCAATTTATTTATTTTTCTTTTAGCAAAGTTTGGAATTTTTTTTCACCACTTAGATAAAAAAGAACCTAGACGTGTTTGGTGTCTATTAACTCGTAATGACCTGGAGAGTCGCAAAGGCAGGTCAGTTTTAGCATTTAGTGAACATGGTAAAAAACAAACAAAAAACAAGTGTGGGATTGCCCTTTTTTTTGCAATTTCACCACACTTGGAATTTTTTTCCCATTTTCTAGTACAAGACATGGTAAATCTAATGGTGTCGTTCAAAAGTACAACTCATCCCGCAAACAATAAGCCCTCACATGGCCACATTGACGGATAAATTAAAAAGTTATGGCTCTGTAGGAGAGGAGTGAAAAACGAAAACGCAAAAACTAAAAAGGGCCGCGTCTTGAAGGGGTTAAAGCCGGATTTGGATACAAAATTATTTCCAAAACTTTAAACATCCCAAGGAGCACTGTGCAAGCGATCATATTGAAATGGAAGGAGTTTCATACCACTGCAAATCTACCAAGACCCGGCCGTCCCTCTAAACTTTCATCTCAAACAAGGAGAAGACTGATCAGAGATGCAGCCAAGAGGCCCATGATCACTCTGGATGAACTGCAGAGATCTACAGCTGAGGTGGGACAGTCTGTCCATAGTACAACAATCAGTGATACACTGCACAAATCTGGCCTTTATGGAAGAGTGGCAAGAAGAAAGCCATTTCTCATAGATATCCATAAAAAGTGTAATTTAAACTTTGCAACAAGCCACCTGGGAGACACACCAAACATGTGGAAGAAGGTGATCTGGTCAGATGAAACCAAAATCAAACCTTTTGGCAACAATACCAAACAATATGTTTGGCTTAAAGGCAACACAGCTCATCACCCTGAACACACCATCCCCACTGTCAAACATGGTGGTGGCAGCATCATGGTTTGGGCCTGATTTTCTTCAGCAGGGAAAGGGAATGTTAGGGCTAGTGGAACGCACCAAGTAATAGGGTGATAGATACAAGGTGCGTTCGCAGCACGGGGTCCACCGTGCAGAGATACATGCTGCAAGTAATGGCGTATGGACACTGAGCTCACACATGGGTTAAACTTCGCCCCATGTGAAATGAAAGTGAGCTCTGTTGCCTCACAGTCACGCTGTGCACAGGGACTAAAACCCTAACTAAAAGTTGTGCTTGCTCTGGAACTCTTCTGTGCTAACCGCACACATGAAGGAACCAGATGCTAAGCCAAGGCTAATTGCCCCCACTGACGCTAGTTGCCTGCCTGAGTGTACAGCCCCAAGGCTAAACAGACTCACACCACTTATATACAGTGTGGCAGAGTATCCACTGGCAACTGCCAAACACAAATGATACTAGCGCATGGCCGTGCGGCCATGCAAACCTTTTATAGCTGTAGCAGTTCAGGAGCTTCCTAGTGGACCAATTGGAGCTTCTACAGGACCTGAGCGTGTGACCCCCGGTCTCCAATGAGAGGTCTTCCCCTGGGCATGCTCAGGAGGGGAAAAGCAGGACTTAGTCCCAGGAGCGCCTGATCGCCGCCGAACAGCACTAGTTATAATGGCTGAACCTGGAAGGGCAGCAGTAACCAAATGTGCAGTATCTGTCCTGGCCAGGCGCTGGGACCGACGTCTCCGCTGAGCAGGCTCCACTGTGGCTGGAGAAGAATGGGAGAGCGCAGCGGAGATGGGTCGAGATTCCCCCTGTGCAGCGGCAGGAACTCGATGCCTAACAGGGAAGATGGTTAAAATTGATGGGAAGATGGATGGAGTATTTTACAGGACCATTCTTGAAGAAAACCTGTGGAGTCTGCAAAAGACCTGAGACTGGGACAGAGATTTGTCTTCCAACAAGACAATGATCCCAAACATAAAGCAAAATCTACAATGGAATGGTTCACAAATAAATGTATCCAGGTGTTAGAATGGCCAAGTCAAAGTCCAGACCTCAATCCAATCCAGAATCTGTGGATAGAGCTGAAAACTGCTGTTCACAAACAATCTCCATCAAACCTCATGGAGCTCGAGCTGTTTGCCAAGGAAGAATGGGCAAGAATTTCAGTCTCTCGATGTACAAAACTGATAGAGACATACCCCAAGCGACTTTCAGTTGTAATCGCAACAAAAGGTGGCGCAACAAAGTATTAAGTTAAAGGGGCAGAATAATATTGCACTCCCCACTTTTCAGTTTTTGATTTTCCACAAAAATTTAAAATAACCAATAAATTTCGTTCAACGTCACAATTGTGTTCCACTTGTTGTTGATTCTTCACCAAAAATTGACATTTGGTATCTTTATGTTTGAAACATGATATGTGGGAAAAGGTTGAAAAGTTCCAGGGAGCCGAATACTTTCGCAAGGCACTGTAGCTGTCGATTATAAGTGGAAGCCTTGGTGCTAATGTAAGCAGAACTATACATATACTGATATAGGACACCCTACATATGCATTGCGAAGAATACCAAATACACGTGTCTTAGAGATATTTGCTTCCTTTTTGCATGTAGATCAACAAAATACAAGTTCTGCTCCCAGTCACCTCCTCACCTCATAATGAGCGCCTCCATGCTATGCTCCCCAAATGAACACGACTTGTCAATACAGATCAATGAGAACCCAGTGATGCCGAGATGAGTCTCCAACAGTGATGTCAAAGTAGACTAGTAAACTCAAGAAGCCGTTAATGGACTTCCCGCTGCACAATTCAGCACTGATCCCCATACACTATCAATACATAAGCTACGAGCTGTTCGAAGAGCTTCAGAATAGTGTGCCGGGACGTACAAATATGTTTACATCTCTAGATAGGGAATAGCGTCCTGGGTGATCCAGAAAATTCTAACATGTCTATATTACATATTTGTACCCATTTGTGGGCAATGGCACATACATAATAAAAAGGAGGTCAAAGCAAGAGCAGAATGGGCGTCCTCCATGACCAATGAGGCTACTGCTGCACAGGTCCTCACCATCCGGTAGCAGAGGAGACGGGCCAGCCATGCTCTTCTCTACATGCGCCACACAACAGTTTCATCCCCTGACTCTTATTCCTTCTGCAGTTATAAAGCTTTTTTTTTTGCATAATAGCAAAATATGAATTTAATAAATCTGGAAATACTGAGGTAATTACTGTGGAATCTCCAATGGCAAAAAATATTAATGCTCATCTATCTTTTTCTCATATAACTATGGGTTGTTGCTAAAAGAGGACAAACACTTACTGAACTTAATTTTTCTTTTTTACTTTTTTATAGTTTAGACTGTTCACCCAATGGTGCCTATTAATCAAAGCTTTTATGCCAGAGGACTGGGGTTAAATTGCTCTGAAAAGTTTCAACATTTTTTGCTAATTTGTTTGAAGCAGCTCCGCCACAATGGATGGAGCTGGGGAGAAGCTAGGGTGGGATGGGGGCTGTGGTGTGTTGTGGCATGGCAAAAGTGCCAGCGTTTCTTATGCCAGATATGCTACTCCAGTTCTGACTGGCGAAGGCACGTGCCACCAATAATTCACTGGTTTTAAAGGGAATCTGTCGCCCTTTTGAGGTTTTTGAGTTAATAATATGGGCATACAGGTTCAATTATTCATACCTGTATGCCCCCTGGATGTGGCCTTGTTAAGTAAAAATCATCTTTTGCACCTTCTATCATCCAGACCATGGGATGTATGCTGCCCGGAAGATAAGACTGCCTGATGAGTCTTCATTATACAAGTTTTCTCCTCCCCTTCTCTTCAGACGTCCCTTTCACGTCATGTGCAGAAATCCCACGCCTATGCATTCTGCCTGCCGTCGCTCCCCTGCTCTGTGGGGAATTCACCTACTGTTCAGTGACCCTCCGCTGCCTGCACACATCAAAATTGGAGACAGCGCCCACAGAAGGGTGGAAGAGTGCTCACCAGGTTCTGTATGTACATTGTCTATCGACAGTGAGATGCTTATCACAAAAGAGGGCGAAGTAGGACAACTTGGCACAAGGCAGCTAGTCAGGGCAACGATAATGTCCTAGTGATAAAACATTTATTGTAAGTAAACAACAGCACACAACCTAATACATGACACATCGTTAAATTCAGCATTTTAACCCCTACATCATGCTGACCTCAAATTACATAGCAAAAACCTGCTGTCAGATTCCCTTTAACTGTCAATAATCAGGAGCGCACCGCCCTACGTACAGCCTGAAGCCTAACAGATCATGCTAAATGACAAGTGCCGCTCTAGTAGTTTGCCCATCAGGTCTGAATATGAACACTTGATGGTACTTTTTATTGAAATAAATACATTTTGCAGGTTTTATAAAGCATTTCTTCCACCGCATAGATGATTTCATACTAAGCGAATTACAACATTTTGCACCGTGTGTTCAGCTGCTAAAACAAGGTAGATGTGAACCTTTACACATCCCACAGAGCAGCAAATAGATTTTCTTCCTATCTTTAATAACATTACCCTATTATCTTCTCTACCTCATCAATTCTGCGAGCCGTTCGGCTGATATGGTAAAGTAGGGGAAAGAAAGAGATCTTTATTTAATGAATATAATAAAGGCACATAGCAGTTAGTGGACATAATAATATTAGGAGCTTAATTCAAATTACATATTAACCTTTGCAAGGTTTAATATTTTAATTGCAATGATTCATGTTAAATTGTTGGCATGGATCCAGGCGTGGGCCAAATAGCCATTAGGTTTCTCTATTGTTAAATTAAAATGGTAAAATCAGCCTGGTCAGGGGCGGACATGTCATCTTTGGTGCAAACTGAGCAGCTGCCCAGGGGCCCTAGAGGTAAGGGGGCCACTACCACCTGCAGAACAAGTGGAGTGGTGCATTCAGATCATCTATGGGACAACAAAGGGCCCTTTTCTATTTCTGTCCGCCATTGAGCCTGGTACATTGCAGAAAATACTAGAGGAGATGACGTTCTTTTAGGTTTGAATGTTCAACCCATGAATACTGATTATAAAGGAATAATGGTGATTTTGTGCCTGGGTACATAGAATGAAGCTATAACACCAGCGACTCACAAATGGAGCATACAGTGTAGTCACATCAGCTGCATTTTACAATATAGGTGCATCAGATAACAATTCTCAGGCCCAATGTCTTCACATGGAGGGGCACAGGGTCAGTCTCCATGCATTCCAAATTCTTAGTGTTCCCAAAATGTCAAAGAAAAAAAAAAAGAAAGTGGTACTGAAAAGTGGCGTCGCTATCACCAAAGTTCCAAGAAAGTACATTTTCCCAATATTTTTGGGTAAGTGCATCGGTTTCCAAGCGAGCGCCACTTTGATTTTTCAACATGACGCCAAGACAGTTGGTTGTTTTGGTAGAGCAGAGAGCCATAGCCTCCCAGTCCCACCACTCCATGCCCTGTACACCGCAGGCTGCAGTAAGCCCACCGCCAACAAGACGTCAGTGTCGTGGTACAATGATGTCACAGCATTGTGCCGTCTGTGCCCGCTCTGTGTGCAGGAGAGAAGAGGACTTGTCACTTCTATTAGGGGAATATAAACGTTATTTTTCATGGATGTGACACAAAAGAGGCATTATTATTTTTTGAGGGTGCATCAGTGCTATTTAAATGGGCTTTAAGAGGGGCATTAATACTTATTGCTTGTTTTAAGGGGGAACTTTGGAGGCATTATTACTGGGATAGACCCTGGGCACTGTCAACCAATGCTACGCCCTTCTGTGTGTATTGAAATAAGCTACAGATACACAGACATGGTAGACAGCTATGATACAGCATGCTGCCCATTGCCATGGTAGAGCAAATCGCAAGTCTCAAATCCTTGAATTAACCTATATGGTTATGCTGGCTAATTGTTGTTGGGTGTTTTATGTTTTTTTTTAAAGATTCCAACTGGTTTCAATGAATAAAGGAACAATACTCATCTCAATCGTTCCCCACCACTCTAGTACCAACATATCCCAGATCCAGGCTGCTCTTTGCTTCCTGATCCCTCTTAAATGGTTTGTCCACTTTGGAGTATCATCTTGAACAATCCTAGAGGGGCATTCAGTAGAAAGTGTTCAATTTCCCTGCAGCTCCCCCACAGTAGAAATGAAGCATTACAGCAGTCGTATTGTAAGAGAAGGTGTAGATGACGTTTTCTCTCCATCCAAGAAAATCGGTCACATTATGCTAATCACTCTCTGATCACAGTGGGGTCCAATTTCCTCAGAAGTAGAGACGAAAAAAACTCTCTATACTATCTAGCTAATCTCCAATGCTGATAGTGTCCACAAACATATAATGTATTATCTCAACGCTAACGCTCTCTAAGCCTCTTTCAGGCCCTTGTAGGATTCTCCAGTTTTTCCCATTTGGCCGAAAGTCCTTCTAACAAAGTCAAGCAATATTCACTGGGCCTTTCTCACACTGGCTGGTCCCTGCTACACTAGCCCAGACTGCACCTTGTACTTTATGTCAGTGCTGGAAGTAATCTACTATATAATTGTCTAAGGGGTACTTCCGTCTGTCCTTCTGTCTGTAACGGTTATTCGTTCGCTGATTGGTCTCGGCAGCTGCCTGTCATGGCTGCCGCGACCAATCAGCGACGCGCACAGTCCGGAAGAAAATGGCTGCTCCTTACTCCCCGCACTCCCTGCCCGGCGCCCGCATACACCCCTCCAGTCTGCCCTCACACAGGGTTAATGGCAGCGGTAACGGACCGCGTTATGCCGCGGTGTAATGCAGTCTGTTACCGCTGCTATTAACCCTGTGTGACCAACTTTTTACTATTCATGCTGCCTATGCGGTATGAATAGTAAAACAATCTAATGTTAAAAATAATTAAAAAAAATAAAAAATCGTTATATGCTCACCGTCCGTCGGCCCCCTGATCGACAACAGGCCTTTCCCGCTCGTGACACTCTGCTGTCCGCTCCATGCTGCGATCTCGCGAGATGATGACGTAGCGGTCTCGCGAGACCGCTACGTCATCATCTCGCGAGACCGCAATGCACTCTTGGGACCGGGGCGCACCAGCAGCGTCGGTAACCGCTTCGCTGGAAGGTGAGTATATAACTCTTTTTTATTGTATTTCTTTTTTTTAACAGGATATGATGCCCTTTTTAACCTGTGTCATGCGTGGATGGGCAATATACTACATGGGCTGTGCAATATACTACGTGGCTCTGTGCTGTGTACTACGTCACTGGGCAATATACAATATAACTGGGCAATATACTACGTGGCTGGGCAATATACTACGTGGGCATGCATATTCTAGAATACCCGATGCGTTAGAATCGGGCAACCATCTAGTTATAAACATAAGGGTGAATGACCTTGGGGAGATCAAAACATCCAACACCGCGGAGACACCATCACGTGTTTGTCAACGCAGTGATCCAGAACACTGCCCCCATCCTTAACCCCTTACTGACATCGGACGGGATAGTACGTCCGATGTCAGCTCCCCTGCTTTGATGTAGGGCTCCGCGGTGAGCCCGCATCAAAGCCGGGACATGTCAGCTGTTTTGAACAGCTGACATGTGCCCGCAATAGCGGCGGGTGAAATCGCGATTCACCCGCCGCTATTAACTAGTTAAATGCCGCTGTCAAACGCAGACAGCGGCATTTAACTACCGCATCCGGCCGGGCGGCCGGAAATGACGGCATCGCCGACCCCCGTCACATGATCGGAGGTCGGCGATGCTTCTCCATTGTAACCATAGAGGTCCTTGAGACCTCTATGGTTACTGATCGCCGGGAGCTGTGAGCGCCACCCTGTTGTTGGCGCTCACAGCACACCTGCATTTCTGCTGCATAGCAGTGATCTGATGATCGCTGCTATGTAGCAGAGCCGATCGGGTTGTGCCTGCTTCTAGCCTCCTATGGAGGCTATTGAAGCATGGCAAAAGTTTAAAAAAAAGTTTTAAAAAATTTGAAAAAAATAAAAAAAATATAAAAGTTTAAATCACCTCCCTTTCGCCCCAATCAAAATAAATCAATTAAAAAAAATCAAATCTACACATATTTGGTATCGCCACGTTCAGAATCGCCCGATCTATCAATAAAAAAAAGCATTAACCTGATCGCTAAACGGCGTAACGAGAAAAAAAATCGAAACGCCAGAATTACATTTTTTTGGTCGCCGCGACATTGCATTAAAATGCAATAACGGAAGATCAAAAGAACGTATCTGCACCGAATTGGAATCATTAAAAACGCCAGCTCGGCACGCAAAAAATAAGCCCTCACCCGACCCCAGATCATGAAAAATGGAGACGCTACGAGTATCGGAAAATGGCGGAATTTTTGTTTGTTTTTTAGCAAAGTTTGGAATTTTTTTTCACCACTTAGATAAAAAATAACCTAGTCATGTTAGGTGTCTATGAACTCATAATGACCTGGAGAATCATAATGGCAGGTCAGTTTTAGCATTTAATGAACCTAGCAAAAAAGCCAAGCAAAAAACCAGTGTGGGATTGCACTTTTTTTGCAATTTCACCGCACTTGGAATTTTTTTCCCGTTTTCTAGTACACGACATGCTAAAACCAATAATGTCGTTCAAAAGTACAACTCGTCCCGCAAAAAATAAGCCCTCACATGGCCAAATTGACGGAAAAATAAAAAAGTTATGGCTCTGGGAAGGAGGGGAGTGAAAAACGAACATGGAAAAACGAAAAATCCCACGGTCATGAAGGGGTTAAAGGGAAATATGCAAATGCATGTAGAAAAGCCGCGGAGACACCATCACGTGTTTCTCAACGCAAGCAATGAATAGCCAGGTCTTTCACCAGGAAGGAACAACCACGGGAAGGGCAGCATCCAATAAAGGAAAGTGCTGGAAGTAATGGCCTGGTCACTCATTCCTGTGATTCACCTCTACAAACATCCACTTTTGGATCAGGGCCCCCACCAGATCTTTGGTGCTTTACCTGCAATGATCGTCTATCGGGCCTAAACGAACGAGGGATGGACCCCGAGTCTTAACCGGCGCAAATTGATTCTTAGATCTTGCCTGGTGAGAATCTGGACTTCAGGTGTTAACTGGCATGGTCTGGTTCACTAATCTTGACCAGCGTCATCTGGATCCTGCTCACCGGCACACCATAACACACTGGCTCAGGCCTCTTGGCTCGTTCCGAGATCTACAGCGTCTCCCTGTATATATTGTATGTTCTGCTTGTCTCACTGATTGGTGCGAAAACTCTTACTGCCTTGCCTCTTATAAAAGGAAACTGCGTCATCAAGCCCACATGACCCGGTGCTCCATCTAGACTCTTCTTCCCCAAAGCTCTTCCTCTTCCTGTTGGCTCTGCAGGTTCAGATTGGACAGAAGTGGCAATTTTCAGACACAAATGCCGCATAGCGCAGGGGAATGTTATCTTTTACGGCACACCCTCTTACTCAGTCTGTAAAGATCGTACTGAACTTGGATGTCACAGACTTTTTTCATGGACTCATAGACGAATGGACGACTGCCATCCAATTCTTGAAGGCATATCGTGCATGCTGCGATTTGTTTTTCCTCGGTCGGAGAAAAAAAATCAGACATGTGCACAACCCCATAGACTAACATGGGTACAAGTGCGATCTGTCAAAACTACGATTTATACAGTCCTGTGCACGAACCCTAACACATGTGGGGTCCTCCAGACTGAGAGGTCCTCTGAGGAGACAAAGAAAGAGGATTGACAGCAGTGGCAGGAAAACGAATGTGAACGATAGATGTCATCCAAAAAGTAGTGGGCAAAAATATCTGATCCATCCTTCTACAGTCTTCTGGTGAACATTATGGTGTGGACTTTTTGTATGCAAAAGTCATGTAGATATATTAGCCTGAGACTGTTCATCAATTTGTACCTAATTTATATGAGGATTTTTCATAACAAGTTTGACTGCAACCAAATTAATTTGCAACTCAGGGCTAAGCTGCAATACCTGACGTGGCCTATGGTCAAGAGTGGCAACATTTCTGGAAAATTGCTGATGCTTCAGTCTAAACTCTGATGCGTAGGTTGAAATGTCAGCTAGCAAATCTGTTAAAAACTAATGAAGCCTTCTGTACCTCCACCAGCCTGCAAAGGTCACAATTTTGGGATCCTCCGAGACAGAATTGATTCTCCCTCTTATCATGACCCTACATTGCCAGGAAGGATGATTTTTAGGAGAGCACAGAGTCGTATGAAATCCAGTTAACAGTCAGAGAGCAAAATTGTTTAGAGAAATTTTGCAGTTCATCGGAGAAAATTGCATCGCTTTTAATATGACAGCTTTTCGCGTATAAAAAGGCATGAGTTCTGTAACCAAGGGCTGAAGGGCATAACGGCAAGACAGTGAGCAAATAAGAAATTAAAGAAAAGATGAAAGAAAAGACTGCAAATCCATCAAGAAGGGAGGGCTGCCCAACAAAGAGCAATTACTTTGATCTACTGTAGAGGTAGAGGGGGAAAAAAATCAATAAATAATTCAATTTCCCAGTGAATGAAGGCCGACCGCAGCGCTGAATGGATGAAAATGAATAAAGTCAACATCACCTTTGACTCTGACAAGACGATCCTGCACTTAGAGATTTTGGTTCCCCCCTAACGTTTAATCTGTCAACAGCAGAATCTGTAGATTTAACCCCTTAATGCGAGGTGACGCCGCGCTGTCAAATATGCACAAAGTGTGACTTTTCCCGGCGAAATAAATCCGCTCTATGATTTCTCGATCATGCTCATCTTTATTATACAGTGCACAATTTGCTATAACAGAAGACCGTTACTATATGTGTATGTTCACAGAGGGGTTTTTTTTACACAGATTTTTCTGGCTGCAAAAATCCACATCTAAAAAAATCACTTCCAAAGGACGTGTGGTTTTTGTTATGGTTTTGTAAGAACACGCGTTTTTCGGTGCTGTTTTGATGTGGCTTTTGACCTTATTTTTTTCCGTGTGGCTTTTTATGAGTTTTCACTTACAATATGAGACTTGTCATGAGATAATTTTTGGCATGCTTCTGCTGAAAAAATAATTAATTGTATTTTGTTTCCAGTCTGTAACAAAACTCCCCATCTACCCACATGTCAATTACAAAACAGAGGGATTTTTCTAGTTTCTTAAAGGGAATATATGTTTAAAGAAGCACTCCTAATAATGTTGTTATCCTCTTAATATATTTCAATCATCATATCATACAGCACTGTTTACTTACAATTGCTCATTTTGCCTTTCCACCCAGCTAATAATTCTTCTCTTTTCTCTGCTCTGCAAAAACAGGAAGTCTCTTTTCCCTGCAAAAATTATTCCCCTCTTCAACTTCTGACACAGCTGCTTCCTCCCCCCAAAAAGGAACTTTTGCAGTGATGACTCATGCAGGGAAAATTGACCTCCTGTTTCTATATAAAGCTTAGAAGGATTAAGCTAGTCAGTTATTAATCATGTGATGTCATAGATCTAATGGAAAAGAGAAAAAATTAGCTGGGTAGAAAGACAAAATGAGCAATTGTAAGTTCGCAATGCTATATAATATGATGACTGCAATGCATTAAGCGGATAAAAATTAGGATGGGAGTGCTTCTTTAAATCAAAAGAAAACAGAAAGAGGCACCCTCTGTGTAAAAACGCCTTGTATTTGGGAAGGTGGTGGAACAAGAACCTCTCTCCTGGGTAAATTGTGTGTGGCACAACTCAGTTATAAGTTAGGAAACAAGTGCTGAATGGCTGCTGCTCTGACCCGTGTGGGTAGAAAGGGAAATAGAGGATATTGAAAGAGAATCAGCGGTGCAGTCCCGACACTACCAACAATATCACAGGTATTGATGAAAATAATTTCTTTAAAATAACACTTTCTGGAGTTGGTTCAATTCCTTCCTGAATGAAGGGGCTCAACCAATTCCAAAATGTATTGTTCTAAATAAATTGTTTTTATCAACACCTGTGACATTGTCGGTAGTGTCCATACACCACCACCGATCTTCTTTCAATATCCTGTATTGTTTAAATCAGGTTTTTACATGAAATGTTTAAAATATTTTTATAATTATTACTTTTATTTTTCCATATTACTATCTACAGTAAAATAAAATTATGGAAATTTAACACTGGCCACTAAGCTTTACACTGCACTCATACTTCCTGTTCTGTACAGACAAGAGACAACAAAGGATCCATGGTTAACAATAGGTGAGGTCACAGCTCACCTCCTCCTCCTCTCTTCACAATGATCGGGTATGCTCAGATTGTAAGCTTTCATAAGGTTTTCTACGAACAAATAGGATGTGAATTAGTCTCATGCTGCTAATGTCCATGCGCCCTTCAGGAAGTACGGGGCTACTATTAGGCCTAGTGTAGTGACCGGTCACAATAGGTCATTTTCTGATGACACATTCCTTTTAAGCCCCAAGATCTGGATCCCTGTAGCTATGTCCCTGACCAGGGCTGGACTGGCCATCTGGCAATTCTGGCAAATGCCGGAAGGGCCTGTCTGGTCATGGGCTGCCTTGTCTGCTACGTTGTTAGCAGAATCAGTGTTCTCAAGACACCCATACTGTTAAGAGTTGTGATGGAGCACAAAGTGGCTGACTCCGTCACTTACCCCAGCAGGCCACGGGTATTATTAGAAATATTGGTCTTGTAGAAAATCTTCCTTTGCTCTAACCATGGTAATATTAGGAATATATCCCCACCTGGTACTTGGGTATAGAAACAATATGAGCCTGCGTGATTTCAAATGCCAGGGCTGAATTTCAGCCCCAGTCCGTACCTGTCCCTGACTCCACAGTTGCTCGCCTCTCGCGCCTACGTAGATATTAATACGCGCAGCAGGTTGCACATGTTAATGGGAGGTTTAATGGTGTCATTTCTAGATGAACGATAATTTGCCCAGCAATTTCCCCATGTCTGTGTCCAGCTTTTAGGCCTTGTTGATATTCATGACTTTTTATATTGGCTTTTTTTTTTAAACTCTTTAGGTAATGAAAATAGCAATTAGCACGGCCATTGTCTTAGGACTGAGGCCTATTAGGACATCTTGGCTTGCACCATAGTGCGATGTCGCGGATTTCTGAAAGGATAAGCATAAAACACTTAAAGGCCTTAAACACAGTTACAAAAGGAATAATTGTGTAACGTCGCTCTCTTTTTTCCTTTGTACTCCATTTTCTAGACAATGGAGGTTTTCATTCCTGTTGCCATGGTTACGTTCAGGGTCACGTATGTATATAGACATATATATGTATATATGCAGTTTCTTTACAATTTCCAAGCTATTTAGAAGAGATAGAATAATATACTGTAGTACACACGCCGAAGGAGCATAGATGTCTTCTGTGGCCTAACACAAGGAGCCCCATTACAGAAGATCTGACTTTGCTATAGCAATCCGGAGGTCAACATTCACTGTTCACATTTTTAGAGCTCGATTATACGAGTGTATATCACGGCTGAGTGCTATCTGATGTTTTATCAGGTAGCACTCGGCCCAATGTTATTCTATGGGGCTGAGGACATCTATGATTTTTTTGTTCATGCCAATGCGGCACGAGATAACAATCCCAGAATGCTGCGGGAGCAGCCGATAATCAGATCCCGCAAACCCATACAAGTCTATGGTGTGTGAAACATCGGACTGCACCCATCTGATACAGACAATGGAGAAGATGGAGAGATTAGGTTCTCCATCTTCTCCACACCTGTGATACGATTGTCTCATGCGAGAGAATCAGATTGCACCAAGGTGACACAACCTCTGTCAGTTGATCCGAGTGACATTTCCATTGTCAGCCCGATTCTCTCGCATGAAAGAATACACGCTCGTGTGACCCGGCTTTACACACATCCTGAGATCGAAAAGTGAGGGCGAAACAGAAAGGATGTTTATATTACACATTAACCTTGTGCTAAGAAGGCTAATGAAAATGGCAGCAGGTACTACTGCAGGGTCAGACTACAAATGAGCTGTTTGTAGATGGTAACCATGGAGACACATAGGTGCGTGCAAGTGCTGTATACATAAAATAATTGTACACTTTTAAACAAGACCAGCTCATTTAGCTCCATTCCTGACCAGACACATTTTTTTGTGGTACATGTGGTTTAAAGGCCTACTGTCTAAAAATGTTAGTGTTCAGATATTTAAGTAAATTTTGTCTTTTTTTGTGATACATGTCGCTTTACTTTTATATGTCACTGTCATATTCCCTCTTTATTTTATGGATATCGGTGGAAAAATAAAGCAAATAAGTTTTAGTTTTTCCCTTTTTATATTTTATTTTATGACCACACAGGACCAATAAAATATATTTAAAGATTTGCTCCCCATACTGCAACAAATATATCTGTATATCGGACACTTTTTTTTTACAGGGGTGGTGGGTGGAGGGGGTCTAGTAACAGCGATTTGGATTGACAATGGCATTTTTATTAATTTTTTAAATTTATGTATTTTTTTCTGTTATTTTTCATTAATTAATTTATTAATTTATTTATTTATTTGTCATTTATTTTACACATTGTGCCCCCTGTAAAGTATTTTTCTGTTCATCTTATTTTCTCTGTAACTGGGCTGTTGCATTAGCCCCAGTTACAAGGGAAATACAGGATGCTGTCTGCAACTTCAGTGCTTCCTATTACTGCATACACAGCGCTTGTTTATATACAGTGATAGAGAAGGCACAGACAGTAATAAACCATCTCTGCCTTCTCTAAGGAGATTTCGGGACTATGGCTATCTCTGACAGCTGGATTTCGCTTCCGCAGCTACATTATAACATGTTGCTGCGCTAATATTGCAGGGTACGAGCTGGACCGCCCGGACATTTAAAGTTTATCGGTGGTCCAGAAACAGTCAAAGGTGGTGGCGAAAATAGCAGTTAAAAATTCTGGAAAGTAGCGATGAGCAAATTTAGTAAAACTTAAGTTCTGCAGGTTTTCTTGAATTTGGTCATTTCACATTAAATTTATTAGATTAGAATGGAATGTGTGTTATTATGCTCTGAAATCTCTAACTCAGCAGTGGAAGTGTCGACATAAATGAGCCAGCAGAGGATAGGTAGGGAACTGCGGTGGCACAGGTGAGCGGTGAGGTGAGGAAACAATTTTTTTTCCATTTTTAATTTCTTTTCCGCCCTGCCTACAATCCAGCAAAATGTTGGCTGGCTGGTTTTGCACAAATCGAATCGCAAAAATATTGGATTCAGACAAATTCAAGTTTATTTTAAATCTAGTCGTATTTCAAAAGACGTATTTGATTTGTCTCAAATTGATTCGCTGATCTCTCCTGAAGAGTTTGAACTCCCCAAAAAAGAGGAAACCAACAAAGTTCCCTAAAGGGTTCCTTCAACTTGACAGATTGATGGTTTTCGATCAGACTGAGGCCTAGTGTTGAAGATACAAATTCAGAGGTTGGCAGTATGAGGGATGTAAAACAGGATAGTTCTGCAAAAAAAAGGGCATGGTTATGTAAAAAAAAAAATTGGGGGCTGTAAGAGTAGCTGACAGACACCTCTGGTGACTCCTGAATGACCATTTCCAAAAGTTGGCAAGTACCTTTATAACTACTGTGATCTCTTTTCTCACTTTAAGTTCACCCTAGAAACATATTGTTCCATCTTGATGTACAGTGTACAGGGTGTGCGTGATGGTAATAATGTAGTCTGTGAGATTACTTTACAAATGTGCGATTATCATAATGTGTGCAAATATGATGCCACAATGTTCTGAGCCGAACCCCTGCTGCAAAGTGCTTGGCAAATATGGTGCAAGATAAGCTGACAATCTGCTCACCATCTGCACCAGTTTCCGCAGAACACTAATATTACTATTAATTAGAAATTGACAACCTATAATTAATAGAGCTTATTATTTTGTCCATTAGTTATAGACCAAACGCCATCACTGGCATAGCCATGGGGCCCAAAGGTTTCAGACACACCCAATTCTGGAACTTGTGGGGTCCAAATGTTCCTCCAGACCAGTTTATCCCAAATTCCAGTCCTTATGGTCCAAACAGATCATGTTTTCAGTATTCTCTTAGTACTGCATAGATGATGAAAGTATCATCAAGGCATCAGCAATTCTCTCACCTGTGCAATACTATGGAAACATGACCTGTGGGGGGCCGTGAAGACTGGAGTTGGGAAACACTGCTCTTGAACATAAAAAGACCATTGGACCCTAGATGACGAAATAAGTAGAGACCCTGTTACTCTATGTTCAGGGGTGTGACTAGAATAGGTGCAGGGGTTGCAGTAGCATCGGGCCTTTGAGACTAAGGGGCACAAAAGAACTCTTTGAATATACAAGAATACTAATACTATTAGAGACCAGTTGTTATGCCACAAAATTGGGGATTACATTAGTGTTTTATAGTGTGAAGTATTTTATGTATGCCTTTGAACTGTTGCACTGTTTTTTTTTGTGATATGCAGTACATTTAGGCCTCTTTCACACTTCCGTCGTTTGCAATCCGCTGCAATCCGTTGTTTAGGGCAAAAAACGGATCCTGCAAATGTGCTCGCAGGATGCGTTTTTTGCCCATAAACTTGTATTAGCGATGGATCGCGACGGATTGCCACACATCGCGTCCGTCGTGCGACGGATCCGTCGTGTTTTGGCGGACCGTCGTCACAAAAAAAGTTCAATGTACGGTAACTTTTTTTTGTGCGTCGCGTCCGCCATTTTCTCCCCGGACTGCAGAATGGGCAGCGGATGCGTCGAAAAACTGCATCCGCTGCCCAAGTCGTGCAAATAATTCACATCGTCCGCTGGTACGTCGGCCCGAGGCATTGCGACAGCCCCGTACCGACGGAAATGTGAAAGAGGCCTAAAGCGTTATTCCCACCACTTAGCTATCAGACAAGAAAAACAGCTAGGTGGAGCTTTAGTTCATAAAATACTGCCATGGTGGTTGCTAGGTTAGGGTTCAGTCAGAGAAGAGCAGAGTGGCAGCTAAAGCAGAGTAGACACCATCAACAAGTAGGAGATTTAGCTCTCCTTGTTCCAGCAGGCCACACAGAGCAGACTAATGTGCTGAAAATGTGAGGCAGCTCATAGCACACTTCAAATAAAGAAAAGGAGGAATGCCCTGGTTCCCCAGTGCACACAGTCTAAGGCCGGCCTCACACTCAGCGTATGTAAATACGGTCCATTTTTTATGGCCGTAATACGCAGAAAAGTCCCCAAAGTAGTGGTCCGTATGTCATCCGTAGGCAGGGTGTGTCAGCGTATTTTGCGCATGGCATTCTCCGTATGTAATCCGTATGGCATCCGTACTGCGATATTTTCTCGCAGACTGGCAAAACCGACATCTAATAGATTTATGTGCTCAAATGTTCGTTAAAACATATATACAGTATGTATATATATATATATATATATATATATATATATATATGTCATTGAGACACACATATATATATATATATATATATATATATATATATATATTCTGTATTTATATTTAATTCAGCACGATATATGTGAAAAGCCGGTAATTCAATTGCCGGCTTTTCATTTCTCCTTCCCAAACCCGACATGATATGAGACATGGTTTACATACAGTAAACCATCTCATATCCCCTTTTTTTTGCATATTCCACACTACTAATGTTAGTAGTGTGTATGTGCACAATTTGGGTGCTGTAGCTGTTAAAATAAAGGGTTAAATGGCGTAAAAAATTGGCGTGGGCTCCCGAGCAATTTTATCTGCCAGAGTGGTAAGGCCAGTGACTGAGGGCAGATATTAATAGCCTAGAGAGGGTCCATGGTTATTGGCCCCCCCTGGCTACAAACATCTGCCCCCAGCCACCCCAGAAAAGGCACATCTGGAAGATGCGCCTATTCTGGCACTTGGCCACTCTCTTCCCACTCCCATGTAGCGGTGGGATATGGGGTAATGAAGGGTTAATGTCACCTTGCTATTGGAAGGTGACATTAAGCCAGATTAATAATGGAGAGGCGTCAATTATGTCACCTATCCATTATTAATCCAATTGTATGAAAGGGTTAAAAAAACACAATTTTTTGTGCAATACGGTGACAAACGCAGCATGCTGCGATTTTCTACGGCCATACAAGACCGTATATTACGGATGCGTAATATACGGCAGATATGAGCTGGGCCATAGAGATTCATTGGGCCGTGTGTAATGCGAATTTTACGGATGTAGTTTATGCGCTCATACGTCCGTAAAACTCACTAGTGTGAGGCCGGCCTAATTGTAAAGTGTGCCGTGGATGCAGGAGAAGTGCTTACGGATGGAAGTAAGTCACCCATAGTGCAAATGGGGACGTCAGCTACCTACATTAAGTAAGGATTAGTGGGAACTGGGACACTGAGGCCAGCTAGGAGTCACTGCCCTAGAAGGTTGGATAACCTCCATAGTGCTAGGCCTGGACTCCAGCCTTAGACACTCCAGCTTTAGACACTGGATGACTTACTGCTGTGCACTCCTCATGTACGCCTAGTTTCTATACCTGCTGGTACGTCCTCTGAGACAATCCAAAGCAATTCCCGGAGCTGTAGATACAGCCAGCCTGATGCTTGAAAAAAGGCCCACTCCCAAAACATTGCAACAGTTGCATGGCTGCACACCCATTTTTTCTCTCCATGACGTCTGCATGAAAGGCTGGTTGTATCCGCAGCTGATACAGCTTACTACACGAACATGCTCTGGATTGTCTTACTGGTGATACCAGCTCTGAAGGGTTTTCTATGCAGCAAGTATCTGCCTTGCATCCATGTAATTATCCGTAAAATATGTTTTCTTGTATTTATATTGTCTTGTTGGAATGCTTACAAGAAAATAATAGCAGCTTTGAAAACTAATCGGTCTTGTGTCCTTTTCATTATACGTTGCATATGTGGTTTTTTGAGTATATGAACGCCACTATCACTGTGAGTTGTACGCGACAGGCATCGCATAACATTGCACTAAATGTTTTACAATTTTAGTACTCCAATTTTTTTTTAGTGTCTATTTTACCGCAGCCATGACGGAACAGTAAAGCCGACATCATCCCTGCACACACTCACTACCATGTGCCCATCAGTGCGCCAGGAACCGGGCATGGTCACCACCGATGATGCTATGGATTCGGCCCATGGCCGATGTACTGGGGTCCCCGTGCACGGCGTGTCACATATTGATAAGGTGGGCCCTGTTGGAAATTTCTCATATCAGGAATCATAATTGCAAACAATCTATATATGGCACATGAAATCTAATAGCTACACCCAAGAAATACTCTCCTCTCGAGAAAAACAAAAAGAGGCGCCATGCTGTGTGGATTCTGTGGTCCTGATTCACCATACAGATGTTTCCCATTTTTTGTATTGTTTTTCTTGGGGGGGGCTAGAAGATTTTTGCATCAAATACATCAAAATGAGTAAACTGTGTTTGACAAGTTGGCGAATATTCAAAGAGGTTTTTGTCTTTTTAGAGTAAAAAAAAAAAATCACACAATCCTTTCAATAACAATGAAACTGTTGCACGTGAGTCTTCAACTGCACAATCAAAAAATTAAAAATTAAAAATTATTTACACAGATTTGTTGGCTCCATTAAGGTACTGGAGTGCAGTACAACTTTGGGGGCATTTCTAAAAGTTGCAAATGATGAATTAGGATAAAAATATCTGGATAACCAAAGCCAAGCTCAAATTGTCATGCAGGGAGGAGGGACAAAAAAGCAGAGAAACCCAAGTAAGGTAAATAACAAAAAAATGTGCAAATTTAATAATTAGTAAAGTGCAAATAGAAAGTCGCTAATAAACCCATATTTATTCGAATAAAGGCGCTAAAGCAATGATGAGTCTGCCTATCTGTATACTTCGTTTCTCCTTGTTGGACCCAGGATGAAAGATAGGAAAGTCTCCAGATGTCAAAAAAACAACAACAAAAACAACTAGATGGGTATTTCCTGAAGGAACTACAGATAGTGCTTTGGAATGGTGCCCGGGCTGCCCCTGCAAGACTTTCACACTTGGGTGCCCCTCAGGCGGTCCGATTTGGTGGGTTGGGTCAATCTGGGTCTGATTTTGTGGGCGGGGTAAATCTAGGTCCGATTCGGTGGGCGGGGTCACTTTTGGTCCGATTCTGTGGGCGCGGCCACTCTGGGTCCGATTCGGTGGGCGGAGCCACTCTGGGTCCGATTTGGTGGGCGGGGCACCTTAGGGACCAATTTGGTGGGTGGGGTCACTCGGTCCGATTTGGTGGGCTGGGCACCTCAGGGTCTGATTTGGTGGGCTGGGCACCTCAGGGTCCGATTTGGTGGGTGGGGTCACTCTGGGTCCGATTTGGTGGGCGGGGTCACTCTGGGCCCGATTTGGTGGAAGGGGTCACTCTGGGTCCGATTTGGTGGAAGGGGTCACTCTGGGTCTGATTTGGTGGAAGGGGTCACTCTGGGTCCGATTTGGTGGGCGGAGCCACTCTGGGTCCGATTTGGTGGGCGGGGTCACTCTGGGTCTGATTTAGGGGGCGGGGTCACTCTGGGTCCGATTTGGTGGGCCGGGCCCCTCGGGGTCCGATTTGGTGGGCCGGGCCTCTCGGGTTCCGAATTGGTGAGCGGGGTAATCTACTATCTAATTATCTAAGGGCACTTCCGTCTTTCTGTCTCACAACACCGCTACGTCATCATCTCGTGAGACCGCAATGCACTCTTGGGACCGGAGCGCGCAACAAGCATCGGGTACCGGCCACTCCAGGTGCAACAAGCATCGTGTACCGGCCGCTCTAGGAGGTGCAACAACCATCAGATACCGGCCGCTCCAGGAGGTGAGTATGTAACTTTTTTATTTTAATTCTTTTTTTTTTTAACAGGGATATGCAGTATACTATGTGACTGGACAATATACTACGTGACTGGGCAGTATAACTACGTGGCTCTGCGCTGTATACTGCGTGGCTCTGTGCTGTATACTGCGTGGCTCTGCGCTGTATACTACGCGGCTCTGCGCTGTATACTACGCGGCTCTGCGCTGTATACTGCGTGGCTCTGCGCTGTGTACTGCGCGGCTCTGCGCTGTGTACTGCACGGCTCTGCGCTGTGTACTGCGCGGCTCTGCACTGTGTACTGCGCGTTCTGCGCTGTATACTGTGCGGCTCTGCGCTGTATACTGCGCAGCTCTGCGCAGCTCTGCGCTTTGTACTGCGCGGCTCTGCGCTATATACTGCGTGGCTCTTCGCTGTATACTACGCGGCTCTGCGCTGTGTACTGCGCGGCTCTGCGCTGTGTACTGCGCGTGTCCGTGCTGTGTACTGCGCGTGTCTGCGCTGTATACTGCGGGGCTCTGCACTGTATACTGCGGGGCTCTGCGCTGTATACTACGCGGCTCAGCGCTGTATACTGCGCGGCTCTGCGCTGCATACTGCGTGGCTCTACGCTGCGTACTGCGCGGCTCTGCGCTGTATACTGGGTGGCTCTGCGCTGTGTACTGCGCGGCTCTGTGCTGTGTACTGTGCGGCTCTGCACTGTGTACTGCGCGGCTCTGCGCTGTGTACTGCGTGGCTCTGCGCTGTGTACTGCGCGGCTCTGTGCTTTATACTGTGCGGCTCTGCGCTCTGTACTGCGCGGCTCTGCGCTGTGTACTGCGCAGCTCTGCGCTGTATACTGCGCGGCTCTGCGCTGTGTACTGCGCGGCTCTGCGCTGTGTACTGCGCGGCTCTGCGCTGTGTACTGCTCGGCTCTGCGCTGTGTACTGCGCGGTTCTGCGCTGTGTACTGCGCGGCTCTGCGCTGTGTACTGCGCGGCTCTGCGCTGTGTACTGCACGGCTCTGCGCGGTATACTGCGCGGCTCTGCGCTTTATACTGTGCGGCTCTGCGCTCTGTACTGCACGGCTCTGCGCTGTCTACTGCGCGGCTCTGCGCTGTGTACTGCTCGGCTCTGCGCTGTGTACTGCGCGGCTCTCCGCTTTATACTGCGCGGCTCTGCGCTTTATACTGCGCGGCTTTGCGCTGTGTACTGCATGGCTCTGCGCTGTGTACTGCGCGGCTCTGCGCTGTGTACTGCACGGCTCTGCGCTGTGTACTGCACGGCTCTGCGCTTTATACTGCGCGGCTCTGCGCTGTGTACTGCACGGCTCTGCGCTGTGTACTGCGCGGCTCTGCGCTGTGTACTGCACGGCTCTGCGCTTTATACTGCGCGGCTCTGCGCTGTGTACTGCATGGCTCTGCGCTGTGTACTGCGCGGCTCTGCGCTGTGTACTGCGCGGCTCTGCGCTTTATACTGCGCGGCTCTGCGCTTTATACTGCGCGGCTCTGCGCTGTGTACTGCGCGGCTCTGCGCTGTGTACTGCGCGGCTCTGCGCTGTGTACTGCACGGCTCTGCGCTTTATACTGCGCGGCTCTGCGCTGTGTACTGCACGGCTCTGCGCTGTGTACTGCGCGGCTCTGCGCTGTGTACTGCACGGCTCTGCGCTTTAAACTGCGCGGCTCTGCGCTGTGTACTGCACGGCTCTGCGCTGTGTACTGCGCGGCTCTGCGCTGTGTACTGCGCGGCTCTGCGCTTTATACTGCGCGGCTCTGCGCTGTGTACTGCGCGGCTCTGCGCTGTGTACTGCGCGGCTCTGCGCTGTGTACTGCACGGCTCTGCGCTTTATACTGCGCGGCTCTGCGCTGTGTACTGCACGGCTCTGCGCTGTGTACTGCGCGGCTCTGCGCTGTGTACTGCACGGCTCTGCGCTTTATACTGCGCGGCTCTGCGCTGTGTACTGCACGGCTCTGCGCTGTGTACTGCGCGGCTCTGCGCTGTGTACTGCGCGGCTCTGCGCTTTATACTGCGCGGCTCTGCGCTGTGTACTGCGCGGCTCTGCGCTGTGTACTGCGCGGCTCTGCGCTGTGTACTGCGCGGCTCTGCGCTGTGTACTGCACGGCTCTGCACTGTATACTGCGTGGCTGTGCAATATACTACGTGGACATGCATATTCTAGAATACCCGATGAGTTAGAATCGGGCCACAGTCTAATAATCATAAGACTACGGATAGTGGTTTGGAATTGTGCTGTACTGTCACTTTAAGAGCTGATATTATCTGACAAAACTTGTGACCTGGTGAGCTGATGTAGACTTCATAGGCGTTGGCATAGTAACTGTGTCTGACTGCGCATATCAATGAGCTAATCAGCCAGGTGGCAGTTATTTTTAGAAATTGCCTCAGAAACCAGCCCATTATAAACGTATAGGAAAATTTCTCCATTGAAACGCATTGAAAGACTTTTTTCAAACACAAATTGCGCAAAAACTACAAATCCGATCGACACGAAAAATACTTAGCACACCTCTCAGGAACGCTGGCTTCGAAATGACACCTCACTGGAGTCTGTGAGTTTAGCGGTTCGGGCCGCATTACGTGCGGACTGAATAATAAGAATAAGAAGAAGTTTACCACGGTGGAATAACAGTATAGTGCTTTGTTCCAAAGCACTATAAAAAACATTCCCTTGGGCGCTAAGAAAAAAGCTGAGAGTGTAATGATGTCATTTTCTAACTGAAATACGTTCAGGGAGCCTGGACAGCGTTTTGAAGTAGTAATTGCTATGTGAACCAGGAAAATGGGAAATTTGTCACCATTGAGCCCCAAATCTGGCTATAAGTCATTTATAGCAATGGACCACAGACTGTCATAAAAGGGCACATGTCTGCTTTTGGATTATCAAGGCAATGGCGAGGAATTCAAAATTTGATGAGGATTACTGTAAAGCTCTGGCTGGTACGGGGAGTGATTACCGATACTGTATATTCCCTAATGTAGACACGTAGGTGAGCTTACACTTTAATGGGTACACACTGTGGAGTGAAACAAGGCTGCCGGATAAAGAAAAATAACTGAGCAAGAAAGACTGACTAGGGGAGAGCAGACGCACAAAGTGATTGTAGACTATGGCTGGCTGTGTCGGAGCATAGCCCTTGAGAGTTGCTGATGAGTGCCGTGTTTTGCTGTGCCGATGCACTAACACATGTTCACATAGCATTTCAGTAATTTACGGGGACACCTGCCGAGCACCGGCCCCCTGTGGACCATTTTGTAATCTCACTCTCTTTTATTACAGCCAGTAAGAATATTACGCCATTGCCTTCCTGCGTTTCTAAGTTTTCCCCCACCCAAGTCTGACCCCAATCTTCTCTTTAAGGACAATACAATTTAACAAGTAACAATCCGGCACATAAAAATGGCAAATTTTAAGGTGAGAGCAGAGTTTCTGTAACATATCACATTGAAATGTACTATAGGGATAATAGGGGGTTGATTTCTCTTGTTACAGTGAGTCAACCAGAAGTAGTTTCAGTCACAGCCCCCCAGAGATCAGTCACAAAATGTTTCATAGTTCTCAAAATTCAGAGTCTTTTTATTGAAAACTGCAATTTAATAGGAGAAAGCTTTGGTACATATGTTTATTTTTGTCTATTAAAGTGCCCTCAGTGGAGTTTCGGATAAATATATGTCTCATATAAATAAGAACACGTAGTACACGTACAACTCAAAATGCAATGAATTAAAATTTGATGCCAGGGAACTGTGCCGTAGCTAGGCTTTCAATCACTTATAGTCCATGAGCCAAGAACCAAATTTGACGATATCGGTACCAAGCGGAGTGACTAATTCTCTTTGGTATTTTTAGGTAGATGCATGTCTGTAGTTTATTTTTTGATATGATAGCCCTTACATATACGTAGCTTATTAACCCCTTCAGCCCTAGGCCTATTTGTACCCAAGTGCCTAAGCCAATCTGACCTGTGCCACTTCATGGGCTAATAACTTTGGAACGCTTTCACCTATCCAAGCCATTCTGAGATTGTTTTCTCGTGACATATTGTACTTCACGTCAGTGCTAAATGGGAGTCAATATATTTTACCTTTCTATATAAAAAAATGCTAAATATTCGGAAATTTTGGAAAAATCGGCAATTTTTTAACTTTGAAATTCTCTGCTTTTTACAAAAATACTGATACCCCCCATAATAGTTATTAATTTACACTCCCCACATGTTTACTTCATATTGGCATCATTTTGAAAATGAAACCTTATTGTTTTACGACGTAATAGGGCTTATAGTTTTATGCGCAATTTTTCACATTTACAGCAAAACCCACTTTTCAAAGGACCAAGTCACTTCTGAAGTCACTTTAAGGGGCTTACATAACAGAAACCACCCATAAATTACCCCATTTTGCAAACTACACCCCTCAAGCTGTTCAAAACTCATTTTTAAAAACTGTTAACCCTTTAGGTGTTCCACAGGAATTTTAGCATGAGCCAAGAACCAAATATGACGATATCGGTACCACCCGGAGTGACTAGATGTAGTATTTGTAACAAAATTTAATCCAAGTTATGTAAATACACACTGAACATGTCATGTGCATATATATATATATATATATATATATATATATATATATATATATATATATATATATATATATATGTTACTCCATAATATCTTCAACATCGGACTCTGAATCTGACTGTTGTTCTACTGGCTCGTCTTCAGTACCCTTGTTCTGGCATGTCTGTAATCTGCACATGTCTGTGCACTTCAGGCCATTGCTGAGGCAAGTACACTGAGGAAGTTCACATGACCGCACACACTTGCAGGACAGTAGCTGTATAATAGCTTCTGGTGCTGGTGCCCCTTGCATCCACTTGACAACAAGCTTTCCGTCGTTATCTATCATCCAACCGCAGTCTGTTGGGTTTGCAACCCATGGCTGGCTCTGCAGACTTCTCCTCCAGATCGCAGCCTGGTAGTTTGCACGCAGTGCATGCATGAAAAGGCAGTCCTGGCAAGGAGGGAGTTGACTTGACTCTACCACTCCACGTCTGGCACAGAACAGCTGATAACGGAGCCTGTTTACCTCAGTTGTTTGGGTAGTTGGCAGGTACATGTGGCAGGTGATTTCCTGTAACTTCTCAAAAAGTTCGGTAGACACTTCCCATGAACGACCAACTTCCTGAAAGGCATCCTGGTATGTCTTGTTCATCTTCAACTGCTTGAGTGTCGTCATCTTCCCACGGCCAGCGAATGCACTGACGGTGTCACAGCCTGTAAATGCATGCATACCAATCAATGAATCACATACGCTGCCTCCCAATGTTCGGCTCAGAGTGGTGATATCCAGGAATCTTGTCCGGTTCTGTGTACCGCATTTCTGGAACAGGTGGGATGGGATTTTGTGGCACATGCCCAGACACAGGACCATGACATCAGTATCCTCCGAAGTGATGATGACCGACTTGTAACCAGATTCTGCTGCATGAAGAGCATGGAGAAGGAGGCGTGTGTCTGCTTCTTCTTGATTTGACTTAAGGTCAGCAGCCTCTTCCCACTGTTCTTTGGTGATCTTAAAGCAGAGCTGCTCACATGTGACATACAGCTCCTTCTCCTCAAGCTTCTCCCTGTGGTGTTTCGCCTTCCATTCTTCTACCAGAAACTTTATGAGACTTGCCTTGTTGGAGGAACTACTTAGAAGCTTTTTCCACTGCTGGATGTTGTGCCCATGTTGAATGTTCTTGAAATGGATCCCTGTGCCTTCATATCTGTTGACTCTTTCTGTATCTTTGATGGATGTCTCCTTGTAGACGTCAAAGACAATATCAATGCGCTTGCTCTTAGCACCCTCATGGATAGCGCGACTCATTGCTGTGCCTGCTAGCTGGCCAAATGTTGCATTGTTTCCCTTCAGTTTCTGAACCAGGCTCATCCCATCAATGATGGTTGCAGAGGGCTCGGGGATCACTTCTGCAGGACGAGCATTCCTCTCCAACTCCCTTGCGAGGGCAGCCTTGTTGGTCTTGCGGATAGACCCATCACCATTGGCAAGTGCCCATGGCAATGGACCCAGGGGATGAGTCAAGACATCACTCATTTGTAGCTTTCTGTTCTCAGCTACAAGTATCATCTGGCCAAATAGGTTTCTGTCAGCCTTCAAAATTACCTCCTTGCCAAGACCTTGTCTGCGTGTCTTCATTTGGATGTTAGAGAACGTTTTAAGTTTGTTCTTCGTCATCTTGTCATGAAACAATGTAGTTGGCTTATCGGTACCCAAACGCTCATCCTTGAATGTTTGATATGCATCCTCTCCTATACTGTATGCCCCTTGAAGGTCTTTGGCTACATCTGGTGGTGCTACAGTCGCTGTTGACAAACTGATAAGTTCACCATTATGCTCTTTGTTGAAGGGGTTCACCCAACCTGTCTCCAGCAGTTGAACGAAAGATTGGACATCGGCTTCATCTCTTCTAATCCTAGACACCTGTAGGTCTGAATGGCTGAAGTCAGTATATTGTTGGCCTACCAGGGCCCTCAGCTGCCTCAAGTACATACTGCGGTACTCTGATGTCAGGTAGAACCTGGAAACAGCTCCAACTTTGAGGCTGAAGCCTTTTGTGCCCCCTGGTGTCTGGGTGTCTTTGTTGATTGTCTCTTCAATGGTCTGGTCCACAGGAATTCGTCCAAAAGGATTCTTGCTACCGATCTGGACCGAAAAGCCACCTTGCATGAAGTATTCATGGACCTCTGGGTGTTCTATGGGCAGCCGAGACATTGTGGCATAGTAATAGGTTAGGTATCGGGCATAGTTGACCTTGTCATAGGCAAAACACCATGGTATCATCTGTCGGATTGCTCCTAGGTGAAGCATCCAGTTGCCTTCTCTTGAAGCTCGAACCAGGGCCAGCATGGTCTCGACCATGTCCAAGTATGACATCCAGAATGCTGAGAGTTGTTCATTTCTGAGGGTCTCAAGATAAACTTGAAAGAGCTTCAGGGTAAGTGTGCAAGATTCATTATCCAAGAGCTTTTCGAAGGATCCCTGCGACACACTGATGCGAAAGTTTGTGATGTTCTTCAGTGTTTCATCCAGATGGTGAAGGTCCCTTGCATGGTTTTCTTCTAGCCATGGAAGGAAGTTTTTCCATGCAAGCCTCATAAGTGCTTCATAGACCAGCTTGTGTAGTCTCACTGCTCTGTTGTACCTCCGGCCGTCCATCACTCCAGACACTGATCCTTCAGCGATTACACCGGATTCAACACACAGATCTCTAAGGCCTGCATCCTGAAATCTGTTCCCTATGATAGAGAGGAGATTACAGATTGTGTGGAAGACACCCATTCTAATTATAATGTTCTTGAACTTCTCCTGTTTCCAGATAACCTCGGCAGCTTTGGCATAGAGTGCTTGATCAAAGCCATTATACTGTGAAACACTGGTTGGGTCAAAGTGGTCACTATACCCCCTAAAAGATTCCTTGGGGGTGTAGTTTCCAAAATAGGGTCACTTTTTGGGGTTTCCACTGTGGGGGTACCTCAGGCAGCCTTCAAATGTGACATGGCCCCCTAGATTTCTTCCAGTGAATCCGCCACCCAAAAACCACATAGCGCTCCTTCCGTGTTGAGCTGTGCTGTGTGCCCATACTTTAGTTTACGAGTACATGTGGGGTGTTTCTATAAACTGCAGAATTAGGGTAACCAAGTTTGGGTTTGCCGTTAACCCTTGCTAGGTTGCAGGTAAAATTGGATTACAATGTAATATCTGGAAAAAAAATGAAATTTTGAAATTTCGCCTTCATTCTGCTAAAATTCCTGTGGAACACCTAAAGGGTTAACAGTTTTTAAAAATGAGTTTTGAACAGCTTGAGGGGTGTAGTTTGCAAAATGGGGTAATTTATGGGTGGTTTCTGTTATGTAAGCCCCTTAAAGTGACTTCAGAAGTGACTTGGTCCTTTGAAAAGTGGGTTTTGCTGTAAATGTGAAAAATTGCGCATAAAACTATAAGCCCTATTACGTCGTAAAACAATAAGGTTTCATTTTCAAAATGATGCCAATATGAAGTAAACATGTGGGGAGTGTAAATTAATAACTATTATGGGGGGTATCAGTATTTTTGTAAAAAGCAGAGAATTTCAAAGTTAAAAAATTGCCGATTTTTCCAAAATTTCCGAATATTTAGCATTTTTTTATATAGAAAGGTAAAATATATTGACTCCCATTTAGCACTGACGTGAAGTACAATATGTCACGAGAAAACAATCTCAGAATGGCTTGGATAGGTGAAAGCGTTCCAAAGTTATTAGCCCATGAAGTGGCACAGGTCAGATTGGCTTAGGCACTTGGGTACAAATAGGCCTAGGGCTGAAGGGGTTAATAAGCTACGTATATGTAAGGGCTATCATATCAAAAAATAAACTACAGACATGCATCTACCTAAAAATACCAAAGAAAATTAGTCACTCCGGGTGGTACCGATATCTGGCCCGGCTCATGGACTATTAGGGTAAAGGTTCAGATCATCGGCAAAACCTTTGTGTATAAATACCTTAGGCAAGGCAAAGAGGACTGCTGACTACTTACCTCTCTAGTTTGCCCCCAAGAGTTCTCATCTCATACGTGCAAAATTGAGCCATACTGATAAAATAATTTAGCATTACACCAATGAGAAATATTCCTACCACAGAGCCCTAAACGCTGCATACCAGACAAAGGAGAACAGTTCTCAAGTCTCCTGGAATGTTGCCTACAAAAGAGGACAACACCTGGTCTTCTCCAAAAGTCAGCAAATCTCCTGGGTCCATCTGAATGCTCCCAGAATCCAACCATTCGGAAAGAATTCATATGTTCCAATGTTTTCAGGACATAGGAAATTGGGCATGGAGTAGGTGGAGAATGTGAGGGGATTAGTTGAGAACAGGAAGAGAATGGTAGAGGAATGGCCTTGAAAAGGGGTATGGTTACGTCCAAAACTTGGTGATGATGTGCTGCTCATCTATATATCGCCTCAATACAGAAACTTGATGATGATGTGCTGCTCAACCATATATCTCCTCGATACGGAAACTTGATGATGATGTGCTGATCATCTATATATCTCCTCAAAACTAAACTTGGTGATGATGTGCTGATCATCTATATATCGCCTCAATACAGAAACTTGATGATGATGTGCTGATCATCTATATATCTCCTCGATAAAGAAACTTGGTGATGATGTGCTGCTCAACCATATATCTCCTCGATACGGAAACTTGATGATGATGTGCTGATCATCTATATATCTCCTCAAAACTAAACTTGGTGATGATGTGCTGATCATCTATATATCGCCTCAATACAGAAACTTGATGATGATGTGCTGATCATCTATATATCTCCTCGATAAAGAAACTTGGTCATGATGTGCTGCTCATCTATATATCTCCTCGATACAGAAACTTGGTCATGATGTGCTGCTCATCTATATATCTCCTCGATACAGAAACTTGGTCATGATGTGCTGCTCATCTATATATCTCCTCAAAACTAAACTTGGTGATGATGTGCTGATCATCTATATATCGCCTCAATACAGAAACTTGATGATGATGTGCTGCTCATCTATACATCTCCTCGATACAGAAACTTGGTAATATTATTCTGATCATCTATACATCTCCTCGATACAGAAACTTGGTAATATTATTCTGATCATCTATATATCACCTCGATACAGAAACTCGGTGATGATATTCTGATCATCTACAGTATATATCACCTCGATACAGAAACTTGGTGATGATATTCTGGTCATCTATATATCGCCTTGATACAGAAACTCGGTGCTGATGCGCTGATCATCTATATATCGCCGTGATACAGAAACATAGTGATGATGTGCTGAGCAACGATATATCACCTCGATACAGAAACTTGGTGATGATATTCTGATCATCTATATATCGCCTCGATACAGAAACTTGGTGATGATGTGCTGATCATCTAAACATCTCCTCGATATGGAAACTTGGTGATGATGTGTTGCTCAACTACTGTATATATACCCTCGATAAAGAAATTTTAGGCTATGGATCCATATCTATTATCTTGTAAATAGCATTTTCAAAAAAACAACAGCACTCCGACCAATGTTAATCAATAAGGTGGTGCAGATAAGCAATTTTTTTCACTGACTGAACTGGAAAAAAAAAAATTACACTATGCACTGGTTTCTTCCTTAAATTGGATGAGCCGCATCCATTCAAGTCTATGGGTGCGTAAAAAAAATCGGATGTCATATTTAGCCGCAGTACAGCATCTGATTTTTACCGATAAATTCCATAACATAGGAAAGTGTGAATGGACTCTTATTGATAGCTGCTGCCATAAAAAAAACATTGTGCACGGATGACAAGTGGGAAAAAAAAGAGTATTCTGGATGAAATCCTGAGCGATTTTTTTTGTGCGCTCGCGTGAACCTACCCTAGTAGTGAATTATCCTGTTTGCAGATCATCAAAGAAGCAGATTTTCAAGTTCTCACCCGGGAGTAATATTTCAGAGATTTTTCCACATAAAAGCATTGACCAGATGGGCTGATATGGGTCACTGTACTAATTTTCTTTGCACAGGTTTTTATAAATCTCATACAACATCCTTAAAAGTCACCTTGCAATCTCCAGCGCCAGATGGTAGCCTGGAAAATCATTACTGGCTGTCGCATTGTAGTAGACATATAAAGCAGACGTTACTGTCACATATAAAGCGCAGCTCTCGCCAGGAATGAAAACGGCCCGACAAGCTCAGCCCAGTATTCCTGACTATATACTGTGATAGTTACTGCTACTAACGCCAATATGTGGAATTATTTTATTCGCTTGATAGGAGTAAATAGTGACTTATTTTTCCATTATTTACTACATTACGCACTACATCCACAGAACTTTCGTTTTTGCCATTTTTGAGCTTTCTGTGTTAACATTTTCAAAAAATGTTATCTTTTTCAAAACACAGCATGCTCTGGGTACAGTGCTTTTTTTTTACTAGAATTTTTCCTATAAACTTCTCTATAGGACTTAAAAATCACCCCCCAAAACACATAAGTTTAAAAAATATATAGAGTATATTAAAAGACTGTAAAAATGCCACAAAAATTGCTTAACGCCAACATATACGAAGGAAATGTAAAAAATGTCAGAAAATGTTTCACTGCTGACAGTTTAATGCTACCTGTCACCAGATTTGATGATACACACTGTAAATTGTACTACATTGATCTATTATACCTGATGAGGCTGTTGTACTTACTTTGAAACCCAACTTTAAATGGCCCCATGATACTTTTTCAAAAGTTTTCCATTAAATTTTCACTTTATGAGTCCGAAAGGATTATACAGCCCATTCTGACATGGAGGTTTCTAAGTCAGTACACCAACATCATCAGGTCTAAGAGATCTATTTAATAATGTATGCAGTTCAATTTTGAGCTTTTCCCTGTCACCAGATGTGACTAGATCGGAATCCATTGTTGGACACAAGGGGAGTGTATGATATGTGTCAGCATAAAATGACTGTTCAAACCAAGCACTGGCACTCAGTGTACCTTTAACGTGGTCACACAGTTTAGTGCTTCTTCCCATCTACTTGTTTTTCATCTATCTCCATCCTCCTCGGGGTCAGAGCTGTCAATCAAGGAAGAGGAGGGCAGAGAAAGATGCAGGGAAGGGGCAGTGACCTAGCGCCTGTGCTTGGTCTGAACAGTCATTATTTGCTGACAGACTCCCTTTCATTTCTCACCCAGTCGGCAAACAAAGCAGTTACTTCACATTTCTTAACTTTGTGTTCCAAGTCTTCAAAAGTTTAGGCAAGACACATAGACAAACAGGCAGATCAAGGATGGCATGAGCCTGCCTACCCGCATCTGCTGCTTCAGGAAGGGAGCGAAACGCCTGACTTCAAAAGGATTGTACGAGTCTTTCATGTTTCTCTTTAATTGGTCGGTGTAAAGGGAACTCTGATTAGTGCCGCAGTGATTGATGCGCTTTTCTCAATGCGCAGCACTTTCTCTGTATATGGATCACTCGGTGTCCTGACCAACTACTTACTAAGCTGCAGAATTTAACACTTTGAGATCTGCTGAGTAGACGAGCCCGTCAGACACCATTTACTAATAATAAGGCGACTGCTGCATTATGGAAAAGGGGGAAAGGAGAGCGCGACTCCGACATGTAAAGCATGAAATAAGACTATGATATTTTTATTACCCTGTTGTATCCCCCGCTAGTGATGACCTTCATATCCCCAACCCAATGTTTATTGTCAATTTTCAAACCTAATGGTAATGGGATTATTCTTCTATGAACAGCACCACACCTGTCCACAGGTTATGTCTGATAATGCAGCAGTTGTCTTATTATTAGGAAATGGTGTCCGACAGGTTCGCCTACTCAGCAGTTCTCAAAGTGTTAAATTCTGCAGTGAAAACAGTCTTAAAGCCCTTCTGTCAGCACAAAACGACGATTCAAACCAAGCACCTACTTACTGTAATTATATCAGTCTGCTCCCTCCTCCGGTCCCTGCAAAGCCAGATCTGTCAGTCAAAGACTAGGGGGGCGGAGGTAAAAGCAAAACATGTAGGTGGGAAGATCTAGCGAACTGTTTGGCAATGCAAAGGGAGCGCCAAGAGTCCGTGCTTGGTTTGACCAGTCATTTTTTCCTGCCATACTCCTTTTTTCTTTTTATTCCTGTACAACCTCTTTAAAGAAGCCCTCCTCCTCCCATCAAAGTTTTTATCTTCTTAATATATTACAATCATCATATTATATAGCACTGTGCACTTGCAATTGCTCCTTTTGCCTTTCTACCCAGCTAATTCTTTTATTTTCTCTGCTTTATGTAGAAACAGGAAATCTCATATCCCTGCAAAATTCATTCCTCTCTTCAACTCCTGACCCAGCTGCTCCATCCCCATTCTGCCAGGGACTTTTGCTGTGACTCATGACTCATACAGGGAAAATAAACCAAGTTTCTACATAGATCTGAGAAGGATTCAGCTAGTCAGCTTTTAATCATGTGATGTCATAGACCTAATGGAAAAGAGAAGAATTAGATGGCTAGTAAGCAATGGTAAGTGCACAGTGATGTATAATATGATGGCTGCAATATATTAAGAGAATAAAAACTTTGATGGGAGGAGGAGGGCTTCTTTAAATATGTGGGAAATATACAGAAGACAGGATCCCCATTGAAAAATTAAAGTTTTTACGTCTTTCTATTCCCCTGACCAAAACCATCCGTTGTTTAACTTGTGTTTGCCCTTAACTAGCAATCAAGGATTGGTATCAATCAAAAAGTTGTATAAAGTTACAGAGCTTAGAGGTGGAAAGGTGGCAGTGTTTTAGGACCAGTGTAAGGGTTCATGCAGATGACCATTTTGCTATCCTTTGTTCTGACGGGCAGCACTCGTATCCATGTTATTCTATGGGGCTGTGCACAGACCACTGGCACAATTTGCCTCCGAGAATCAGATGGCACTTGCCCATTCATGTCTAATGAATTCACAAAAAATAAAAAAAAATCGGACCAAACTCAGATTACATCCGAGTGCAGTCCGATCTTCCCAAACTGACATAATGAAGAAAGTTATGAACTTTTTATTTTTTTCTATCCACCTCGGAAAAAATTGGATCCCACTCTGATAACATTCTGGTCAAACTCTGATCACAGTGTGATTAGCATAACTGGTTCAATTTTCTTGGTTGGATCGAAAACTGTCATGTGACCTCAGCCTTGTGTGAAGCTCCTAGGCCACATGTCTGTCCATAAAGGGATTGTCCAGTACTTTGACCTCTCCTGCCAGAGTGCCCCGAGTAACGTAAGAGAAGCTTCTACTCACCTCCTTATTGGGGCTGTTCCAGCGATGCCGGCGCTGGGTCTTCTGACACTAACATGACATTGTAGTCAGAAGAGTGCTGCAGACAATCAGCGTTCACTGATCGGCTGCTGCCTTTACTATTTCACACAGGCGGATATCTGCTCTGATGGAGTTTATGACCAGCAGATGATCAGTACCGACTGTCTGCAGCTTTCATGTGAGATGACAATGTCATGAGAGCACCAGGAGACCCCGCACTGACATCGTTGGTATGATACTCTTATTTTCATATTTCGGGGGACTGTGGCATTTAACAATGGGTTGTCCAAGCAGCAAATAGCCCCATTAATGGTTGAAGTGAATCTGTTCGGCGGAGAAGTACAGTACCTCAAGGTGGGATAGACCTGAAAGGTCACAATGAATGTTTTTTACAAACGGGAGCAAAAAGAGGCAAACAGCCATGGACTACAGACATGTATGTCCATCTGATGGGAATACCCCTTTAGTCAACTGCTCCTGCATTAATGGTGGTATAGGATGAGTTGTCTCCACTGAAAATCAGTGCCCACCTGAAATTCTGAAACCCTAAAGCTCACTGATATTTTCTGACCTATTCTAAGGATTTAATGAGAGTATCAGTCATAACCTGGGGTTTTAGAGGCTACGATCCAGCAATTCAATGTACGCTGAATCACGGTGCCATCTTCAGCTGTGTCGGTAATATGAAGTGACAACGGCCATGCACAATAAACCACAGACCTGTCTTTATTCTCTAATCCAGGAACCATTGCAGGTTTAGCTACTTTGCCGAGAAATGAATCAATTTTTAATAACCTCCCTACTGACACCATCGTTATGAGAACTCAGCATGCCATACACTCCGCCGGGCCCCGCATCGGACATCACTGAGGCAGTGTGGCAGAACCTTGTGCAATGTTTATTCTTATTAAATTGATCGTGTCAGGTTGTTTTCGGCATTGAGTGCCTGTATGCCTGCTGAGATCTCTTCCTTCTGCCAGTGTCTGAAATCCATCTTATGTCAGGGCAAGAAAGACATTTGTTCTTGTCTCTCCTGACTTGTCGTCGTAACCCAGGGTTGTCAACCATTTATAAATTTGCCCACGACTTACACCTTACTTGCTGCATTTCCTGATTCCCAGCTCCTGCTCCACACAGGTCCACCTTGACATGGAAGAGATCTTACGATTTACGTCATTGCTCTACCAGATTTCTGCCTACCTGCACCCGCAACAGATGTCCTTGATAAAGACCGATCCCAGTCAAAACGTTGGACCATATCTGTTTTTGACTTCTTGCTGGATCAAAATAAATTTACACTGCAGCAAAACCTACAGTCTCATTTTCTTCTGTGGTGCTGAGGTTCCTACCTTAATTAATCTGGACCACATGGGGAGCATGTATGAGGAAACAGTACTAGGCAATGGGGGGCATGAATGAGGAAACATTACAGGGGAATGGGGGGCATGTATGAGGAAACAGTACTAGGCAATGGGGGGCATGTATTAGGAAACAGTACTGGGCAATGGGGGCATGTATGAGGAAACAGTACGGGGGAATGGGGGCATATATGAGGAAACAGTACTGGGAAATGGGGGGCATGTATGGGCAATGGGGGGCATGTATGAGGAAACAGTACGGGGGGGATGGGTGCAGACAGTATGGGGAGCGAACGGGGGAATGTAAAGTATGTGGACACAGTATGAGTAGCAATGTGAAAAATGTATGTGGACAGAGTACAGGGAGTGACGGTGATGGGATGTGTGCAGACACAGTATGGAGAGTCAGGTGCACAGGCAGTATAGAAAGCGAGGGGGTAAATATATGAGGAGACAGTATGGTGAACAGGAGGGATATGAGAGGAGACAGTATGAGGAGGTAGGGGAATAGTGTGATGGGACAGTATGGGGGGAGAAAAGTAAGTGGGCACAGAATAGAAACTGAGTAGTGGGTTCGTAGCATGGGGGGACAGTGTAAGGGCACAGCCAGGATGGGACAGTATACAAGGAGGGGGAGTGTGATTAGAGAGTACAGTATAAATACTGGGCCCTATAGGGGGGACACAGTGTGAGTGGACAGTGTGTAGAGGGGGCCGGTATGGAAAGGAGAGGTCAGTGTAAAGAGCATGTACCATAAGAGGGACAGTGTGGGGGTCATGTTTTGTGCAGACAATGTAGTGAGGGGCAATTTTTCATTCAGGAGCATTATAATGACACTTGTATCTTTAAGGGCGTCATGTGGAGATTTTCTGCAAAACAGCAGAGAAGATGGAAGTCTGCAGAGACGGCTGTGGATGAGAAAACTCATCATGGGGTCTGGACAAGATGAAGAAAAGAAGAACGGCTCCAGAGGCGACGTCATCTATCAGTTACCTGGATGTAAATGTTATTTGTGATACTAACTAACTCTTATGTTTTATTTATGTTAGGAGCATTAAAGGGAATGTCCAGGTTTGTAATGAGTGAGTCTGCAGTCATTCTTTGTGACTGCAGACTTCTGACTTCTCACAGTGCGCACTGCATGCTGTCAGGATTCTCTCATGATGGCGATTTACATACATGCGGTCACGTCCCGATTAGACATGTGTGGCCTCACTCTACGAAAATGAACTGAGCGAGGCCGGGAACGTCTAGTCGGAATGTGGTCAGAAGTATACAAATCGCATGCTTGTGCTGACATGACTGTCCACCGGCAAGGGAGAATCCTAAAAGTGTGCAGTGCATTCGTTGTGAGAATTCAGAAGCTGCGATGTCAGGATTCAGCTCTGCAGGTTCCAGCAGTCATCACGTGGACACTTCACTCATATGTGACTTTCATACTTGTGGTCCTGTGACAATGAGCTTCTCTTCTGCTTCTGTTTTTCACTGAACATTGAGAGCATTAGGAAGAGCAGCTCGTGGGTACATGACTAAGTGTGCAAATCGCATGTGTGGTGGGGGGAGCGCCAAAATGAATTCTTACCCCGGGTGCCAGAAACCCTAGATACACCTCTGCCGGTATGCTACTGTGAGCCGCGATTCCGGGTCTGCCTGTGTACAGTGCAGCACAGGCAGTGAGGCAGGGACTGAGGGTGTGCACAGCGAGAGATTGGAGACCCGGAGACTGCCTGTCCCAGTCTACGCCGTAGCCTGGAGCCTCATTATCATAGGAATATCCCAGTTAATAAATTGTTTTTCTAAAGCTTTATAGTGTAGTTTTAGGTCAGGGAGGGATGGTTAGGGATGAGCTAGCAAGGTGCAAACCAGGTAGTGATGGCTACTTGCGGACATGTGCGGCACTTGCGGTGAGACAAAAAAACACTGCTAGCAGCATTTTTTTCCATTGCTGCAAGTACCGCATTTGCCGGATCGCGGCAAAACTGCAAGTGCCGCACATGTCCGCAAGTCCCATAGGGAATGAATGAGGCCGAACGCAGTGTTGCCGTAAGTGTTCCGTTACATGGCAGATGCGGAAAAACTGCCGGATCTGCTGCAAAAGGCTACTCTCACATCAGCGACTTTTGCCAAAGTCACTGCCGATAGTGTCATACTCACCAAAGGGGGAGGCAGCACCAAAAGTGCCTAGGGCAGCAGAAACTCTAAATACGGCCCTGGTTATATCGGAAAAAAACTGGTGACAGGTTCACTTTAATTATTCTTACTTGTAGTGATCCTCTTATTCATTCTCATCTGGACTACAACTCTCCACTGATAGGTTTGATTGGAGTGGAGAAAGTTTGGTACAAGGGAGACCAGAGTCAGGCAGGGTTGTATTTCTGTCCATTAGCTATACAGATGCGTCCGCTTTGGGCCAGCCATTGCACTGGTTGCCCATTCACCACAGAGAAGAAGACAAACTCACCACTCTCACCCACAAAGCTCTCCACAGTTCTGCCCCACCCTATATCTCCTCCCTCATCTCTGTCTATCACCTTAGCTGTGCACTCTGTTGTGCAACTAATATAACACTAACATCCTCTGTAATGCTCCCATTTCCGTTTCCAAGACTTCTCTTGTGCTGTGCCAGTTTTTTGGAATGAACTACAAGTGAAAAGCCGATTAATACCTAACTGCCATATTTTTAAGCGTGCTTTAAAAACACATTTATTTAAACAGGCTTATTACATCACTTCACTAATTTAACTCTCCCTTGTTCTCCCTTCTAATTTTTCCTTAAAATTTGGTCTTTCTTATTCATCTGTGTCCACATGCTTCATGCACCCAATAGCCCACCGAAAATCCACTTAGGGCTCATACTCACTTGCGTGAAATACGGCCGAGTCTCGCATGTTAAAACCCAGGTCTGCCGCCGGCACTCCAGAGCAGAGCGTGCGGCCGCATAGCAAAACATGGAGCTGCACGCTCGGCTCCCAAGTGCCGAGCCGGGTGTTACCATGCGAGACTCGGCCGTATTTCACGCAAGTGAGTATGAGCCCTTAGCCAGATATGGGCTGATGACCGGATCCTGCAGTTTATTTGTAATGCCCTATTTATAATACTGATGGCCGGACCGTACATGATAAGTACGTTCTACTTATTGTGTCCCTGCTATTTCCTTATAGATTGTGATCTTGTGCGCAGGACCCTGACTCCTCCTGTAACAAGCAGAGACTTGCCGGGGATCGGGTAACTGTCAATACAGCAGGTCTTGGGGATCAATGTAATATGTATTTTATTTAAGCAGCCTAAAAACGTTAAGCAATAATTTTTATTCCGAGGAGCGCCTTTTTAAATGGTCATCGTGATTTCAACAAACTGAATAAATCAATAGTACAAGGAAATATTAGAAATATTAGAAATTTTGTAATATATCTTATAAAATAAATCTGTACCACTTATGAGCTACTTCTACCCTTACCTCCTGCCTCCTGATCTTACCATCCACTCTGAAGAAAAAAACAGCTCAAACCCATTTTGGCCAAAACATACGGACTGCCCGCACAGTGAGATGACGGATTACACATCCAATTATATTCTATGGAGAGGGGAGGGGAAGGTAGAGTGAGGAGCACTTAATGAAAGACTAGGCAGACACCAGTAACATCAGTGCTGGACTCACAGCCACCCAGCCCAGTACTGCTGTATAATGCCCTCCATGCTGCTGCAGATTAATTTGTGTACATGCTATAAGGAAAAAATAGCAGAAATCCATTACTCTCTGAGGAGATGAGCATCAGCTAGTTTACACCCACCAGCTCAGAGACAAATTAAAATTAAAGATAGAGTCTGCATGGGGTGAATGGCTGAATAATGCAGGTCCTATTATAGCCCAAAGTAGCACCACTTCCCGTGTACATACATGACAGCTTAAAGAAAATCTCTCAGCACGTTATTGCTATTTAATCTGAGAGAAGCATGATGTGCGGCAGAAGATCCTAATTCCAGATATGTGTCACTTATTAGGCTGGGTGCTGTAGTTTCCATACAATCAGTTATTTATCAGCAGAAGATTATCACACCAGGACTACATCTCACGTGCAGAACAGTCAGGCTAATCTGTGTAACCCCGCCCCTACCACTAATCGGCAGCTTGCTGATAATGTACTATGAACAGAGGAGGCTGCCAATCAGTGGTGTGGGTGGGTTATACAGAGCTCAGCATTCTGACCACTGCTACATCTACAGCTGAGAAAACAGGGATTTTATCAAAACTACAGCAAGCAGCCCAGTAAGTGATACATCACTGGAATCAGGCTTTCTTCCCCTATATTATGCTGCTCTCAGATTATATAGCACAAACCTGGGTCTAAGAACTTACATACATGTTTGCTAAATACCTGCATGTGGTGCCAGCGCCGATCTCTGCTGGCTCAGAGCAATCATGGACCACTCTTGCTGGCGATTCTGCCGCTTCTGGTGATGTCACTGTGACAGAGCAGCTGCTTCTCTTCCTCTCTGACCTGTTGACGGGACGTGATTGCCGATGTCATGCTGATTGACAGCTGGTTCCCCACTTTGGGGATTGGATGTCACGCCCCATCAACTGAGAAGCCTGGAAGAGGAAGCGCTGCTCTGCTGATATGAAACAGCAGAATCGTGGGCAGGAGCGGTCTGTGATCTCTCTGAGCCGGCATTGGGCAGTACAGGCAGATGCTAGCCCCATGAGAAAAAATAAAATAGTCCAGGTAGCCCCTTTATTTGGGAATGTTATCTAAAGTGACAGGTACGCTTTAAGCTAGAGACATAAGTTACTTATAATCTTTATTTTTCATTTCAGTTTTCCAATTGTATTATAAAAATATTCAGATAAATTGTCCAGGAAATGGTCAAACTCTGGCCGGCAGCCATGCTGTCACAGCCCACAAGCGCACATGCTCTGCTCCGTTTGGATTGTGTTCCGTACAATTATTTTTATGGACTGGACTGAGAAATTTTCTTGACTGTAGAATTCCTAAACCAAGCCGTTCATCCCTGAGTAGGCTGTAAGTAAGGTAATCCTGGATTTAGCCAAATATTAACATATTTTCCCGCTGCCAATTACTGGCGCGCATTAATAGCACTCAGATTGGTTTGTTCAGACCTGACACAGATATTAGAAAGTGGGAAATTCTCAGAACTGAGAATTCTACAACTTTCTCCGGATGTGGTTCCGCTAACAGGAACCGTTCTTATGCACAAATCCGTCCATTTCTGTATTTTCTCCAATATTTGCTATGTGAAGTATATTCCTGGTTTATTCACGTTTCCCTCTTCTCTCATTTCCTGTTTAGATGCCGTAGACTTATTTACATCCATATTCTGGTATTTCCGTATGTATCATTAATAGATATACAAGTATATACACAGGAAGGATGGAAAAATCAGTTCTGCTGAGAACAGTTTGTACATACAGAAATGTGAGAGAGCAATGTCATGGCGGCTGGCAGGACGGAGGGCGCTTACAGAGAGGTGAAGTCGGTGCTGTCAGATCATCAGCCGGTCTTGTAACACAGCAGTAGGACACTATAGGAGATGGCCAATTAGAGAAGAACCGCCATTGTGCGGACAGTCAGCGAGCGATCCTGCCCTGTGGGTGCGTGCAATGTGCACAGTGGGTGCCAATGTCACAATGAATGCTTCCAAACATTTCAGATCGCCACAGAGGGACACTACTGATAGCCGCTAGTCTCATCACGAGTAGCAGCCACATTTTCAAGTGTTTTTTTCTTCTTTTTTACAGTGAGGAAAAAGCATTGTCAGACACAAAGCAATGTTTATTTTAATCCCTTCCAAACCTGGTCATTTTTCGTTTCTGCACTTCCATATTTTCCTATCATGTTTTTTTTTTTTTTTCCATTGACGTGTCTATTTACTGGATGAGTTGTCTTTTAGTGCATTTATTTTACCAAATAATGTAACAAAAAAACAACTGGTGATTCCACTATTGTTCTTTTGGGGTGTTGTTATTACGACATTCATTGTTCATTGTGCGGTAAAAATGGCCTAGCAACTCGATCATTCAGGTCAGTATGATTGCGACTGTACCACCATACCAAACTTGTAAGGCTTTTTTTATATCTTTGTGGTTAAATTTAAATATATATATATATATATATATATATATATATATATATATATATATATATATATATATCTGGCAAAAATTAAGAGACCACTGCAAAATGTCCAGTTTGCCTGAACCAGGAGTTCAGACACACACAATCCTTTCTCCAGATAGGATTGTATGTCCGAATCGCCGCCACGCCGTTGGGCATTAAAGATCACCTTTTTTTTAATCTCTTGTGCTGTTTCCCCTTTATTGCTAATTATATATATATATATATATATATATATATATATATATAAATGGAGAGATGTAAAAAAAAAGAGCACTCATCATTTGTTATAGGAAGGTAAGCTCTGCTTAGCGTATCTGCAATCAGTAGGTCTCTTCCTGGACAGTACCTGATGTCAAAATCCTATTTTTGAAGTCATAACAGCATGCGCTGTAGTCTCTTTGGGGCATTTTAGTAATGGTTTCTTTGTAATGCTCGCCGCCAAAGGTTTGTGATCTGACTGCACTGTTACCCATTGACCATAGGTGTACTGGTGAAACTTCTCCATCCCAAATACCACAGCCAGTAGTTCCTTCTCAATCTGAGCATATCCCTGCTCTGTTGGGCCGGGGTCACACTAGAGAGGAATACGGACGTATGAGAGGTGCAAAAACTACGCATTGCACACAGACCAATGTTTCTCTATGGGGCAGCTCCTATCTGCCGTATATTTCTCGGTCATATTTTACGGGCTGAGAAAATCACAGCATGCTGCGTTTGTCAGCGTATTGTGCAAAAAATCCGCCAATGAAAGTCTATGGGGGCGAGGAAACTACGGATTACACATGGCCCATGAGTTTGACTTGCGAGAAATACGCACCGGTGTTAGAGAGAAAAGCCGGTAATTCAGTGCTGTGTACAGTAAAATCACACTGACAGATTAGAAGAGAATAGGTAGAATAAATGTCTACACATAGATTAGGGATATATATATATATATATATATATATATATATATATATATATATATATATATATATATGTCATTGACACACGCACATATATACAGGTCCTTCTCAAAAAATTAGCATATAGTGTTAAATTTCATTATTTACCATAATGTAATGATTACAATTAAACTTTCATATACTATAGATCAGGGCCGGCCTTTGCCCTGTGCGACCTGTGCGGCCGCATAGGGCGCCGATTTGAGCCTTTGATTTAATTAGCAGTTAATCATCGGCTGGCCCGAGGGCGCTCGCACCTATTGTGGCGCCCGCCGCCGCTGTCCCACTCCCAGCGGGCGCTCGGCTTTGTGCATGTGACGTTATGTCACACGCACAAGCCTTTCTCCCCGCCGGGCAGGGACAGCACGTAGGTAGGGAACTTTAGTTCCGCCTACTGCTGTCCCCAGCGGGGAGAGATTGGCTGTGTGCACAGCGTGTGACATGACGTCACACGTCCCTGGGCGCCGCCGCTCTGTTCCCGGAAAGGAAGAAGAGAACAGAGCAGAGGAGGACCGAAGAGCTGAGCTGCGCCTCTGTTCCGTATGGCTGCCCGCCTGCTTTCTGTGCACAGGACCTGTGATGAGGTCACAGGAGGGGAGGAGTCAGGGGTCACATGATCGTGACCTCCGAAGTTGTGCTGGTTGGCAACTTGCCGCTGCAGGATGAGGTAAGTAATGGCTGTGTGTGGGGTCAGGAGGTGTACAGTGTGGATGTAGCAGAGCTGTGTGTGTGCGAGGTGTGGGGAGCGGAGCCGTGTGTGTGCGAGGTGTGGGGAGCGGAGCCGTGTGTGCGAGGTGTGCAGAGCGGAGCCGTGTGTGTGCGAGGTGTGCGGAGCGGAGCCGAGCCGTGTGTGCGAGGTGTGCAGAGCGGAGCCGTGTGTGTGCGAGGTGTACGGAGCGGAGCCGTGTGTGCGAGGTGTACGGAGCGGAGCCGTGTGTGCGAGGTGTGCAGAGCGGAGCCGTGTGTGCGAGGTGTACGGAGCGGAGCCGTGTGTGCGAGGTGTACGGAGCGGAGCCGTGTGTGTGCGAGGTGTACGGAGCGGAGCCGTGTGTGTGCGAGGTGTACGGAGCGGAGCCGTGTGTGCGAGGTGTGCGGAGCGGAGCCGTGTGTGTGCGAGGTGTACGGAGCGGAGCCGTGTGTGTGCGGAGCAGTGTGTGTGCGAGGTGTGCGGAGCGGAGCAGTGTGTGTGCGAGGTGTGCGGAGCGGAGCAGTGTGTGTGCGAGGTGTGCGGAGCGGAGCAGTGTGTGCAAGGTGTGCGGAGCGGAGCAGTGTGTGTGCGAGGTGTGCGGAGCGGAGCCGTGTGTGCGAGGTGTACGGAGCGGAGCCGTGTGTGTGCGAGGTGTGCGGAGCAGTGTGTGTGCGAGGTGTACGGAGCGGAGCCGTGTGTGCGAGGTGAGCGGAGCCGTGTGTGTGCGAGGTGTACGGAGCGGAGCCGTGTGTGCGAGGTGTGCGGAGCGGAGCCGTGTGTGTGCGAGGTGTACGGAGCGGAGCCGTGTGTGTGCGAGGTGTGCGGAGCAGTGTGTGTGCGAGGTGTGCGGAGCGGAGCAGTGTGTGTGCGAGGTGTGCGGAGCGGAGCCGTGTGTGCGAGGTGTGCGGAGCGGAGCAGTGTGTGTGCGAGGTGTGCGGAGCGGAGCAGTGTGTGCAAGGTGTGCGGAGCGGAGCAGTGTGTGTGCGAGGTGTACGGAGCGGAGCCGTGTGTGTGCGAGGTGTACGGAGCGGAGCCGTGTGTGTGCGAGGTGTGCGGAGCAGTGTGTGTGCGAGGTGTGCGGAGCGGAGCAGTGTGTGTGCGAGGTGTGCGGAGCGGAGCCGTGTGTGCGAGGTGTGCGGAGCGGAGCAGTGTGTGTGCGAGGTGTGCGGAGCGGAGCAGTGTGTGCAAGGTGTGCGGAGCGGAGCAGTGTGTGTGCGAGGTGTACGGAGCGGAGCCGTGTGTGTGCGAGGTGTGCGGAGCAGTGTGTGTGCGAGGTGTACGGAGCGGAGCCGTGTGTGCGAGGTGAGCGGAGCCGTGTGTGTGCGAGGTGTACGGAGCGGAGCCGTGTGTGCGAGGTGTGCGGAGCGGAGCCGTGTGTGTGCGAGGTGTACGGAGCGGAGCCGTGTGTGTGCGAGGTGTGCGGAGCAGTGTGTGTGCGAGGTGTGCGGAGCGGAGCAGTGTGTGTGCGAGGTGTGCGGAGCGGAGCCGTGTGTGCGAGGTGTGCGGAGCGGAGCAGTGTGTGTGCGAGGTGTGCGGAGCGGAGCAGTGTGTGCAAGGTGTGCGGAGCGGAGCAGTGTGTGTGCGAGGTGTGCGGAGCGGAGCCGTGTGTGCGAGGTGTACGGAGCGGAGCCGTGTGTGTGCGAGGTGTGCGGAGCAGTGTGTGTGCGAGGTGTGCGGAGCGGAGCCGTGTGTGCGAGGTGAGCGGAGCCGTGTGTGTGCGAGGTGTGCGGAGCGGAGCAGTGTGTGCAAGGTGTGCGGAGCGGAGCAGTGTGTGTGCGAGGTGAGCGGAGCCGTGTGTGCGAGGTGTACGGAGCGGAGCCGTGTGTGTGCGAGGTGTACGGAGCGGAGCCGTGTGTATGAGGTGTACGGAGCGGAGCTGAATGTGTACGAGGTGTATGGAGCGGGAGCGCGTGTGTACGGAGCGGAACCGTGTGTGCAAAGTGTACGGAGCGCAGCCGCGTGTGTAGGAGTAGCTATGTGTGGCCATTATATGGTACGAAGTATCATGTGCGGCCAATATACGGTACGGAGCATCATGTGCGGTCATTATACAATATGGAGCATCATGTGCAGCCAGTATACAGTATGGAGCCTCATGTGCAGTCATTATACAGTATGGAGCATCATGTGCGGTCATTATACAGTATGGAGCATCATGTGGGGTCATTATACAGTATGGAGCATCATGTGGGGCCATTATACAGTATGGAGCATCATGTGCAGCCAGTATACAGTATGGAGCCTCATGTGCAGTCATTATACAGTATGGAGCATCATGTGCGGTCATTATACAGTATGGAGCGTCATGTGCGGTCATTATACAGTATGGAGCGTCATGTGTGGCCATTGTACACTATGGAGCGTCGTGTGTGGCCATTGTACACTATGAAGTGTCGTGTGTGGCCATTGTACAGTATGGAGCGTCGTGTGTGGCCATTGTACACTATGGAGCGTCATGTGTGGCCATTGTACAGCATGGAGCGTCGTGTGTGGCCATTGTACACTATGGAGCGTCGTGTGTGGCCATTGTACACTATGGAGCGTCGTGTGTGGCCATTGTACAGTATGGAGCGTCGTGTGTGGCCATTGTATAGTATGGAGCGTCGTGTGTGGCCATTGTACAGTATGGAGCGTCGTGTGTGGCCATTGTACACTATGGAGCGTCATGTGTGGCCATTGTACAGCATGGAGCGTCGTGTGTGGCCATTGTACAGTATGGAGCGTCGTGTGTGGCCATTATACAGTATGGAGCATCGTGTGTGGTCATTATACAGTATGGAGCGTCGTGTGTGGCCATTGTACAGTATGGAGCGTCGTGTGTGGCCATTGTACACTATGGAGCGTCGTGTGTGGCCATTGTACACTATGGAGCGTCGTGTGTGGCCATATTTTTTTTGTTCATAATTATTGTTTACGAAACATTGTGATCAGAAGTGCTAAATGGGGTTGGGGCGTGGCTAGTTGTGAAATGGGTGTGGTCAGAGGTGTGGCCTAAAATTTGCAGCGGCGCGCTACGCGCGCCGCTGACTTTGTCCCTCTTTCCCTTCCTCAAAAGTTGGGAGGTATGAATTAACAAAGCTGCCAATTGTCCGGGGGGGGGGGGGGGCAATGGGGGGATTCATTTGTGGAATTTACAAAGTCTTACATGTTTCTAGTTACTTATCACCTGCTCACCTCTGCCACCCTAGGTTTAAATGAGTAGATAGATGGTGATAGATAGTAGCCTGTGGACTGCACTAATAAGACCTTTGGTCCACACCTAACCTTTTCCAGGGAGGAATAGCATTTGTCAGGCAAGATGAGCCCTAAGAAAGCGTCTGGTGCACAGAACAGGAAGCGAAAGGCCTTAGCAGAGCAGGCAATTCAAAAGCAAGCAGGGGCTTTAAAAAGACTGTTTGTAAAGTCGATTCGACTTCAGATGTTCCGCAGCAAGAATGTGAAATAAGGAGTGGTATGGACACAATTCCATTGGAGCCAGGAGAACCGTCAACGTCATTGCAAATTGCACACGGCACCTGACCTGCTGCCACCCATCCGGAACGCCTCTCCATTCTGGCCGTCATCTCTGCGCTCCGATTGGCTGTGAGCGTCAGGCAGACAGCCAATCAGAGTGCAGGGGTGACTGCCAGCGAGGAGAGGCGTTGCAGACGGACGGCAGCAGGTGGGGTGCGATGCGGACCGGAAGTAAGTGAGCGGCAGGTATGCCGTTCGGGGGTTTGCGAGGACACCCAGATGGTGGGGAAACCCTTAATGGGATGCCCCTGACTCGATAGGGCTGTAGACCGAGAGTCATTTTTTAAACTTTTGGACCGCTTTAAAGCACTTTATAACTCCCGTTATTGCAGTATTAGTGTATTTGGATATTCTTGAAGTGTTTTGCAGGGAAACACAAGTTTTCTAAGTAAACGTGTTGTCAATACTAAAGCGTTATTGTTTTCTTTCAAAGTTTGGGGGGGGGGCGCCGTCTTGCAGTCTCGCACAGGGCGCCTTTTGGGCTAAGTCCGGCCCTGCTATAGATTCATTATCCACCAACTGAAATTTGTCAGGTCTTTTATTGTTTTAATACTGATGATTTTGGCATACAACTCCTGATAACCCAAAAAATCTGTCTCAATAAATTAGCATATCAAGAAAAGGTTCTCTAAATGACCTATTACCCTAATCTTCTGAATCAACTAATTAACTCTAAACACATGCAAAAGATACCTGAGGCTTTTAAAAACTCCCTGCCTGGTTCATTACTCAAAACCCCCATCATGGGTAAGACTAGCGACCTGACAGATGTCAAGAAGGCCATCATTGACACCCTCAAGCAAGAGGGTAAGACCCAGAAAGAAATTTCTCAACAAATAGGCTGTTCCCAGAGTGCTGTTGGAAGGAAACAATGTGGCAGAAAACGCTGTACAACGAGAAGAGGTGACCGGACCCTGAGGAAGATTGTGGAGAAGGACCGATTCCAGACCTTGGGGAACCTGAGGAAGCAGTGGACTGAGTCTGGTGTGGAAACATCCAGAGCCACCGTGCACAGGCGTGTGCAGGAAATGGGCTACAGGTGCCGCATTCCCCAGGTAAAGCCACTTTTGAACCATAAACAGCGGCAGAAGCGTCTGACCTGGGCTACAGAGAAGCAGCACTGGACTGTTGCTAAGTGGTCCCAAGTACTTTTTTCTGATGAAAGCAAATTTTGCATGTCATTCGGAAATCAAGGTGCCAGAGTCTGGAGGAAGACTGGGGAGAAGGAAATGCCAAAATGCCTGAAGTCCAGTGTCAAGTACCCACAGTCAGTGATGGTGTGGGGTGCCATGTCAGCTGCTGGTGTTGGTCCACTGTGTTTCATCAAGGGCAGGGTCAATGCAGCTAGCTATCAGGAGATTTTGGAGCACTTCATGCTTCCATCGGCTGAAATGCTTTATGGAGATGAAGATTTCATTTTTCAGCACGACCTGGCACCTGCTCACAGTGCCAAAACCACTGGTAAATGGTTTACTGACCATGGTATTACTGTGCTCAATTGGCCTGCCAACTCTCCTGACCTGAACCCCATAGAGAATCTGTGGGATATTGTGAAGAGAAAGTTGAGAGACGCAAGACCCAACACTCTGGATGAGCTTAAGGCCGCTATTGAAGCATCCTGGGCCTCCATAACATCTCCGCAGTGTCACAGGCTGATTGCCTCCATGCCACGCCGCATTGAAGCAGTCATTTCTGCCAAAGGATTCCCGACCAAGTATTGAGTGCATAACTGAACATTATTATTTGATGTTTTTTTTGTTTGGTATTAAAAAACACTTTTATTTGATTGGTCGGGTGAAATATGCTAATTTATTGAGACAGGTTTTTTGGGTTATCAGGAGTTGTATGCCAAAATCATCAGTATTAAAACAATAAAAGACCTGACAAATTTCAGTTGGTGGATAATGAATCTATAGTATATGAAAGTTTAATTGTAATCATTACATTATGGTAAATAATGAAATTTAACACTATATGCTAATTTTTTGAGAAGGACCTGTATGTGTATATATATATATATATATATATATATATATATATATATATATATATATATATATATATATATATATATATATATATATATATATATATATATATATATATATATTTATATTTAATACAGAGCTAGATAGCAGAAAAGCTGATAATTCAATTGCCGGCTTTTCCTATCTCCTTATCAAACCTGACAGGATATGAGACATGGTTTACATACAGTAAACCATTTCATATCCCTTATTTTTTTACATATTCCTCACTACTAATGTTAGTAGTGTGTGTGTGCAAAATTTGGGAGCTCTAGGTGTTAAAATAAAGGGTTACATCACTGAAAAAACTGGCGTGGGCTCCCGCGCAATTTTCTCCGCCAGAGTGGTAAAGCCAGTGACTGAGGGCAGATATTAATAGCCTAGAGAGGGTCCATGGTTATAGGACCCCCCTGGCTAAAAACATCTGCCCCCAGCCACCCCAGAAAAGGCACATCTGGAAGATGCGCCTATTCTGGCACTTGGCCTCTCTCTTCCCACTCTCCTGTAGTGGTGGGATAGCTTTTAAGCTATCTAGTGCTGTATGAAATATAAATATATATATACAGTATGTGTGTCTCACTGACATATTTATATATATATATATATATATATATATATATATATATATATATATATATATATATATATATATATAGACTGTATATATGTTGTCACAAATATTTGAGCCCATGGATCCATTCTATGTCCATTTTACAAGCCGTCGAGAAAATCTCGCCCTACAGGTGCCATACGGAGGTTTACATGCACAAAATACGCAGCCACACCCTGCCTCAGGATGACATACAGATCACTGCTCAGGGAACATTTCTGCGTATTTGGTCTGTAAAAAACGGACAGTATTTTTATACGTTGTGTGTGACTCCAGCCTTGGTGTAAGGGATCTGCTTGCAAATGTGAGTGGCTGTTTGTTCTGCATTAATGTAGCTCCAAGGCCTTTTTCTGAAGCATCACATTGTACCATCAGTTCTCGATCCGGATCGAAATACTTTAGGGTTGCTGCATCTGCAATAGCCTTCTTTACTGATCGGAAAGCAGTTTCCTGGCTTTCGGTCCATTCCCAGAGCACATCTTTGTGGGTTATTTGTCTCAGTGGTTCGCACATGTATGACAGATGTGTGCAAAATTTGGAGAGATAATTTACCATGCCCAAAAATCGCTGTACTCCACAAACATCAGTAGGGGTAGGCAACTCTTGTATTGCTCTCACCTTTTCAGGATCCACATTTACACCGTTTGAAGTCCGACGATGTCCAGTGTATGCAACTTCTGTCATTTTTCAGTTTGAATTTGTCCATGTTCAGCTTGATTTGATATTCTTTGCATCTGTACAAAAATTGTATCATCTTCTGATCGTGATCCTTGATTGCAGATTCCATATCTTCACCTTCTCCCACTATTAAGATATCATCTGCTATTGTTTTCACTCCAGGAAACCCTTCCAAAGCCTGCATCAATTTCTGCTGGAACAACTTTGGAGCAGGTTTTAGTCCCATGGGCATTCTCAGCCATTTAAAGCGTTCAAATGGTGAAGAAAATGTCAGTAAACTTGATTCTTCGGCCAGTTCCAATTGCCAGAATGCATTTTTTACATCACATACAGAAAATATTTTAGCCTTTGATAGATCTGGTAGAACATCATCTAATGTCGGCATTGGGTCATGATGTCTTTTCAGTGCTTTGTTGAGTGGCTTGGGATCCAAGCATATTCCTAACTTGCCTGATGGTTTCTGCACTATGACCAAGCTGCTGATCCAGTCTGTGCTCTTATGGACTGGTGCTATCATGCCTCTTCTCTGTAAATCCTGCAGTTCTACTTTCAGTGGCTGCATTAAAGCTACGGGCTCTCTTCTTGCAGGTAGTCTGGTGGGCTGCACGGTGTTGTCAATTTCTAGCCTATATTTACCTTCGAAGCACCACCATCACCTTCAAATAAATCAGCATACTTCGCTTTTATTTTCTGATTATCCAAATTGCTCTCTGCGTTTAGTGTGTTATCTTGTATATATCCTGGGGAACTTCAACAGACATAACGTTCTGAGACTATACTTTTATTAAGTCCATTGCCTGAGCTGCTTTTACTCCCAATATTGGTACATGGTTACCACCACGCAACACGGTAAATTCATCTCTATAACTGTTTCTGTTACATGAGTTCCGTATTTTGAGCTTTCATGTCCCCATCGGTTTCAGAACACTTTAGTTGTATATCACCAGTACCTTGTCAGTTGGCTCAATAGAAACCTGTTTGTTCAGCAGAAGACATGGAATTACAATGCAGCTTGCTCCACCATCCAGCTGACATCTAATGGGCTTCTCATCCAACAAGAATGTTGCATACAGCTGCTTGGCATCCTTGACCACTGACTGCCTGACTACACTGACTTTCTCTGCTGCAGGCCGCAGTCGTAGCCATGTAATGTCCTCTGCACTGTCCATGTCTGGTGTCACAGTGTGGAGCTGTCTGTGCTGTTTGCCTGTTCCCAGCCTGCAGACAGCTGAGAAATGATTTTTCCTGCCACATGACCTGCAGGTTTCCCCACATGCTGGACACTTGTTTTTTTCTCTCTCATGTATTTTCCCACAATTCTTGCAGTGGACAGTGCTTGGTCTTGTTTTCCCTTTCGTAGATACTGCATGGACCTTCTCATCATCTTTCTCACTGGTGCCTGCCATCATCTTCAGGCTGGGTTTTGTCAGTTCAGCAGTCCTGCAGATTTGCAAGCATTTCTCTAAAGTTATGTGTCTTTCTCTCTCAGTAATCTTTCCTTGAGGTGACTGTCTTTTATGCCACACACCATTCCGTCTTTGATTAGACTGTCCCTGATCTCTCCAAAGCCACATGTTTCTGCACGTCTCCTCAGCTCTGTCAGAGACCTGTCCACATTTTCACCATCCTCCTGATGCCTGGTGGAAAAATTATATCTTTCCACTGTCTCATTCTTCTTCAGGTCACAGTGTTTATCAAATGCCTTCACAATATCTGCTAGGAGGAGGTTGTCTGTGTCTGGGAGTAAGGCATACCTCCCAACTTTTGAAGATGGGAAAGAGCGGCAAATTTTAGGCCACGTCTCTGACCACACCCATTCATAATTAGTCACACCCATATCCACGTCCCAACCACACCCATTTAGCACTGCTGATCACACTGTTTCATATACAATAATTATAAACAAAAAAATATGGCCACACAGTGCTCCATACGGTATAATGACCCCACATGATGCTCCATACTGTAAAATGGCCACACACAGTGCTCCATACTGCATAATGGCCACACAGTGCTCCATACTGTATAATGACCGCACATGATGCTCCATACTGTATAATGGCCACACATGATGCTCCATATTGTATAATGACCGCACATGATGCTCCATATTGTATAATGACCGCACATGATGCTCCATACTGTATAATGACCACACATGATGCTCCATACTGTATAATGACTGCACATGATGCTCCGTACTGTATAATGGCCGCACATGATGCTCCATACTGTATAATGACCACACATGATGCTCCATACTGTATAATGACCGCACATGATGCTCCATACTGTATAATGACCGCACATGATGCTCCATACTGTATAATGACCCCACATGATGCTCAATACTGTATAATGACCGTACATGATGTCCATGCTGTATAATGGCCCCACATGATACTCCATTCTGTATAATGACCACACATGATGCTCCATACTGTATAATGACCACACATGATGCTCCATACTGTATAATGACCGCACATGATGCTCCATACTGTATATTGGCTGCACATGATACTTCGTACCATATAATGGCCACACATAGCTACTCGTACACACACGGCTCTGCTCCATACACCTCGTACACACATGGCTCTGCTCCATACACCTCATACACACGGCTCCGCTCCGTACACCTCGTACACATTCAGCTCCGCTCCATACACCTCATACACACACGACTCCACTCCGTACACCTCGTACACATTCACCTCCGCTCCATACACCTCGTACACACACGGCTCCGCTCCGTACACCTCGTACACACACGGCTCCGCTCCGTACACCTCGTACACACACGGCTCCGCTCCGTACACCTCGAACACACACGGCTCCGCTCCATACACCTCGTACACACATGGCTCCACTCCGTACACCTCATACACACACGGCTAACTGCACAGACTTCTCCATACCTGATATGTCGATCTGCAATCACAGCAGCAGAGGCCAGTAACAGAGGAGCCTGTCAGTGTCCATCCCACCCTGCTCAGCCCCACTCATTCCAAGCATGATTAGTTTACTAGCCAGGCATGAGATTAGCTCAGCAGTCCACTGGTCTGCTGCTTATTGCGGCACCCAGGGCTGTGTTCGGCAAATAAGCCCTGGAGGTGGTGACTGACTGTGTTGTAAATTATGTACCTCAAAGAACAGAAGTGTCCCCTCTTAGTGTCTCCCTCTCTGAAGTTCTGTACCGCACGCACACTGGAGACTCACTCAGGAACATACCCGAAGGGGAAGAGGCGTGGTCTAACACAAGGGGGCGTGACACATACCTCATACATTTCTCCTCTCTCCCTCTGAGCTGTACCACGCACACTGGAAGATAAACAGACTGCAGGGGCGTGGCTTAACACAAGGGGGCGTGTCGGTTGCTTCTCCTGCTGTCTGCGGGATCAGAGCGTCATGTGCTGGACAGCGGGGCAAAGCATCAAAACCTGGACAGTCCCGCACAATGAGGGACGGTTGGGAGCTATGAGTAAGGTGTGGGCTAATTCTCCGCCATTTTCCCCAATTAGGTAATAAAACAGCTTTTCTTTCCATTTGTCATCAGTGGGGGCCACTGTCAGATCCACATACAGTGTAAACTCTTCCTTCCAATGTCTCCAGGTCTGGGACAGATTACATGACGTGACATCCAGTATCTGAGGCGGCTTCAGACCAGTCTTCATTTTGCTGTAATGTCAGGGAATCTGCACTTATAGGTGGTGTGATCCTCTGCACAGTCCCAGCCTCACACAGGATTTGCAGGTTCTATGCCCAGCTGCCACCATGTTCTGTTAGTTGGTTCCCGTCATGGATCACACTGTGTTGGTAATTACAGGCTCGTTATTACATGCTGTGTCATCCTCCATTACATGAGTCTCTACAACAACTGACCAACAAGTTCCAACAACAGAACAGAACACACATAAGTAGTGAGACCCCTAGAGGCCAAACCATCATATAACATTGCTACAATTAGCTTATCTCAGGATGTCCTAGTATTCGCCTGCATCGTCTGGGGTTTAAGAAGATTAGAATAGTCCAGACTGACAGCAGCCACTATCAATGCTTGTCAGCAGATCCTGCCAAAATTGGTGAAAAATCGCACAAAAAAGCAGTCTAAAGCTCATGTTGGATGGACTTTTATGCGTCAGCCACATTAAGCAATGTGTAAATGTCCAGGTACTGACCCCATCATGTACGCTATGACTCTGTTCATGCTTTCATCTTTCACATCATTGAACTACTTAGTAAACATGGGCCAGCCTGTCTTTCATCAGAATCTTGGAAGCTGTTGTATTGACCTTGTCTAAATGCTTTCTCACCATTTTATGCTACTCTTTAATCCTCTGAATGAGTAATTGGCTGTTTTTTCCCAAAAGGCCAGGGTGCATTTAACACGAAAATAAAGAACCACTTTGCATTATGCTGAAGTCACACTGCAGCGGACAGGATTATAGATGGAAAAGCACTTTTTTCGTCTTGTCCCGAGAGGTTAAGAATGAGGTGAGACCTTGGCTTGATTAAGGTTTGAGTGCAGAACCCTTCTAAATAATAAGTATTTGTATTTAATCGCCACCGAGCACATAAATAAATCCTGAAAGCCAAAGCGGATAGTATGTGCCACAGTCTGAGATACCAGGCATGGCGTATTACTGTGTGCTGACGTAGCTGGTCTGTGCCATTATCTCCTAGAAGACAATCAATCAAGCTCATAGCTATGTACAGTATCTGTCTATAGCAGCTCTCTGTCTATTGCATCTATCTATAATATCCACCTATGTACAGTATATCTATCTATAGTATCTAAATATATATGTTATATCTATCTGCAGTATCTATTTATATTCAGCATATCTATCTATAGTATCTACCTATATACAGTGTACATGATATCTATTTATAGTATCTACCTATGTATGGTATAACTGTCTATATTATCTACCTATATACAGTGTATACAATATCTATCTATAGTATCTACCTACATACGGTATAACTATCTATAGCACCTAACTATATATGTTATATCTATCTTTAGTACTTACTCAAACACAGTGCATACAATCTGTCTATAGTGTCTATCCGTATACAGTGCATACAATTTCTATCTATAATATCAACCTACATACGGTATATCTATCTACAGTATCTACGTAAATATGGTATATCTATCTATAGCATCTACCTATATATGTTAAAGCTATCTTTAGTACTTACTCAAATACAGTGCATATGATATATATCTATAGTGTCTATCCTTATACAGTGCATACAATTTCAATCTATAATATCAACTTACATACGGTATATCTATCTATAGTATCTACGTAAATATGGTATATCTATCTATAAGATGAGATGCAGGGAGAGGGGCGAAGGAGCTTACCACGCTGAGAATGTGTAACTGGAAATTTGGCCTGGAGTACTCCTGAGGTTGCCGTTTCCACTGGTGATCACAGGAAGGTAGACGAAAAATAGGGAAAGATTCCGGCACAACCATCCAGGGATAAAACGGATTCTTCAGTCAAACGTTTGAATAAAGAATCCGTTTTATCCCTAGATGGTTGTGCCAGAATCTTTCCCTATTTTTCGTATAGCTATCTACAGTATCTACCTATATGCGGTATGTCTATCTATAGTATTTACCAATATACAGTGTACACCGCAATATCTTTTTATAGTATCTACCCATATACAGTATATCTATTATCTATTCATCTATCTATCTATCTATCTATCTATCTATCTGTCTGTCTGTCTGTCTGTCTGTCTGTCTGTCTATCTATCTGAACTATACCTGTAGTGGCTGTTTTGAGGTCTATGACTCCTGGAATGGCTCTTGCACACACAAGCACTGCCACGACGGGCAACACTGTAATTGCGCTCATAGGTGAGGATGGTGGTTGAGCTGGCAGAACATGCGGTAATACATTCATAAGCGGAGGAGGGCACCGTTTAAATGTGTTCTGTGGGGTGGTGATTGGCTCATACATACAGAGGTGTCACTAGAACAAACAATTTCATTTGAAAAGCCAGGAAACAGATAAGATACAATTATGGAAATGTATTAATCCTGTCTCATAATTAGACTGCCTAAAATTAGAAGATGAGCCAAAATGACCACAGTGACTCCAAGCTTTGTGACAGATCTAGAGCATAAAAGGCACTTGTCACTTCTTAATTGGCTGACTTTCGACCAATATTTTGTGCCAATACTCTTTTCTCCTCCTTTCTAGACACTTTGAAAGAAGTTGCAAAAAAGAGCCAGAATTCTGAAAGATTTGGAAGAATAAATCTCCAGTGTTGGCCCCCGCAAGGAAAATCTACTATTACCTGTAATGTACTGTAAGTGAATGGCGGTCGTAGTCTCTTATTCTTTCAGATACATCTTAATTAAATCATTTACCTAGAAAATGAAACTTTCCTAGAAGAAACAAGACTTCAACGTAATGTAGAAAACCAATATGTCAACCTTATAGTGCTCACAAAGCTACAGAACCGTACTGGATGGGTCTATGTAATTGGTGACAGAAGGTGGAGGTTGAATGTGAGACCGGTTATTAGAATAAATTACTAGAATTTAAGTAATTAGTAATGTTCCAAAGCAGCCCTCATGGTAACCCTCACATAGAAGAAGTTATATATCTGCACAGCATTGCTCTGCTTGAGACCTACAGTCCTCGACCAGATGGTGGTGGCTTGCCATCTGTCCTTTATGTCTAATTCTAACATTTAGGGATGAGAGCAGCCAAGAATCGTCTTGAGTAACCTTTTGCTGTGTCCACTACTTAAAACATTAGACTGTAAAGTTCTTAGATGCGGGTTTCACCTATGGGGCATGAGTTTCTTTAGAAAATGGAGGTACCCATTCCTCGAATTTCAATGCAGCGGAGAGGTGGATAGTCCCAAATGACTTCCATGGGAGTTCGAGAAAGGCCAAGCTCAGCTTTTTGAACATCCCTGGAAGACATCAGAAAGAGGTGTGTATTCATGGCCACCTCACCAGTAGAATTCGGTGCTAGAAGAGGGACAGTAGACCCTTTTTTTATATAGGTCGGCTGGGATGTGGATCTGTTGTATCTCAGACATTTGTGGCATATGTGTAGGATGTCTAAATATCTGAGATAAGAACACCTCTTTAATCAGGTCCCGAAAACATTGAAGGATATAACATCCACTCTACATACTGTCGACAGGATATCGTTAGACATTTGGACAAGATAGACAAGTTCTTACCTTTACAGACAGTGTGGTTCTCGGGTTCATATCCAGCTTTGCAAGTGCATCTTCCTATAGGAACCATCCATTCGCCATCTCCATTACAGTACAGTTTAATATGTACATCTACTTCCTCTGCATTTGGGATACAGGTGCCTCTTGATATCACCAATGATGTGCTTTCTGCCCCAGTCATGGTTTCAGGGAAGACTGCAAAATTTTGAACCACACTTGGGCACTTTTTGAAGAAGACACGAACGGAAAGGAGCGACATGCATGCTCCATAGTCCTGGAAGGCTAAATAGAAGCCACTGCGAGTCAATGGACCAAAACTGCGAACCTCTGTGTTCACCTTCATCAGCCTCCCACCAAAGTCCACTTGTGAGAAACTCTCGTCGGCAGCTATGGTGTCCACTTTAAGATAAGGGGCATCATTCCAAAAGGCAGAGTCTTTATTTGCAACATGGGAGTCTGTCTCGTAATAATATAAGTTAAATGTCTCCTTACAAGATCCTGGCACATTGGGGAGACTACTACAGTCCCGCACAGTGAAACGCATTTCCACATAGACACGTTGGGCGTTCCGCCTTGGAATAAAGGTGGTGCGGAGCCAGTTGTTTTGGTTAGGCCCAAAGACATTACACACTTGATATGTGCGGATAGTGTTGAGGTTTTCATCGTAGCCACTTACTTCTTCCCACTGCAAGAAAAAAAAATTACAATGATATATTCTGGAAAATATCCATATACACTTGTGTAGCAAGGGTCTGTAAATCTGTGGCACAGTGTCAGATTACTACCTAAATAGTGACCTTGTGATCATCCTCGTATTAGTAGGAGCTGCGTAGATTGATACAGAGTGTATTTTGGTGACAAAAGGATCAGCATAACTTATGCTCTATTCATTAAAGCCCCACTCTTTCTATGTGTAGGGGTCCAGCTGGCGGTACTATTCATTGACAACGGCGGTACTATGGTTGACAACCTTCCTTGTATGACTGTGCATGGAGATAACGGCCAATCACCAGTAGGACTGCCTATTAGACTGACAGGCATAGAAAGGAAAGGAACTTCTCTCTCCATGCTGTCCAAAATGGGTTTGCCAAGTGACAGGTTCACAAGTTTTCGAGGAGCCAAACTCAAGAGCTCCATACAGTGACGTGTAGATAGAGTGAACCATATTTCCCCTTCCTAACAGAGAGGTCATGTAGGCTGTAACTTTGCTATTGGCTTTCGCAACCAAACCCAAGGAAGATGCTACCAAGCCAAGAATAAATCCATTGGCCTCATCCTATTGATTTTGGTTTAGTCAACACACTTGGTTTGTCATCTAGAGCAACTGTGACATTCCTCATCCATGTACATCCTCTCCTTCACCCTAGCTTTTGTATATAACAACTGGTTTAATACATAGTGGGCAAAAAAAATCAAACAAACCTTTAAAGGGCTATTTTCATCTTCAAGATCCTCTCTCAATATGTAATAGGTGCAATAATAATATTAGCAAATACCACCAATTAGAAATGTACAGGGTGGGCCATTTATATTGAAAAACCTGGGTAAGCCATTTATATGTGTGATGCTGTAAGAATCTGGCTGCACTCGGATGTCACCCGAGTGCAGTCCTATTGAGCGTGTCGATTCAAACAGGGAAAAACGGAGAGTGGACCCACTGGACCGTGACGACGAACCCCTCTCAGACGAGCTGACCAGGTGGACCGCCCCCTATACAGGGAGAGTTAGGGGCAGGCCCGTGAGGGACTATCGCCACGGAAGCTGGTGGGTCGACTGAGATCAGACGGGAACACAGCAGGCACAAAGGGAAAGAGGGAACAGAAAGGAACTACTGAGACGAGGGAGAAGAAGGGAACGCTACAGAGGCACGGAGGCTGGCAGGACAATATGGAGACACTGAGGCTGACGGGAGCAAGGAAAGGATATAGGAGCCGGGCAGGTACCGCAGAGGAAAAGGAACTGAAGGAACACGGCAGGAACACAGGAAACAGGCGGGCACTGCAGAGAGAGGAGGAGACCCAAGGTCAGAGAGCTAGGAACGCACATAGACCACAGGCGACCAGAAGCACTTGTAAACACAAATGAACATCAGGCACAGAGGAGCAGCAGGAAGCAGTTTACATAGCAGCGTGGGAGCTACTTCCGGGTTAAAGTCCTCCAGAATGACAGAGAGGACAGGAAAGAGCGCCAACAGAGGAATCAGATGTGCGCACGCGCAGAGCTGAATGCGACGCGTGCGCGCACCCGGCGAGCTGCAGTGGGGAGAGGCGGCGGCAGCAGCGTCATGACAGTACCCCCGTCTTTACGCCCCTCCTTTTTAAGACTAGAAAGAAACCGGGACAAAATACGAGGAGCCCGAATGTTCTCTCGAGGCTCCCAGGACCTCTCCTCAGGACCAAAACCCTTCCAGTCAACCAAAAACAAAGTTTTCCCTCTAAGTTTTTTCATGGCTAGCATGTCCCTAACTTCAAAGACATCATCCTCGGAAACAGGCGAAGGAGAACTAAGGTTAGAAGAATTAAACTGATTAAAAACTACAGGTTTAAGGAGAGACACATGAAAAGAATTAGAAATACGCAGAGAGGCAGGCAACTTAAGTTTGTAAGAAACGTCATTAATACGAGACAAAACTTCGAATGGACCGATATAGCGAGGGCCCAGCTTATGTGAAGGGATTTTGAGACGGATACATTTAGAAGAAACCCAAACCTTGTCCCCAGGATGGAATATAGGAGAATCGAGACGTCTTTTGTCCGCATGTCTCTTCATCCTAACTTGAGCCAACTCAAGGGCGGACTTGGTCTCCTGCCAGACCCTGGAGAACTCTCTAGACAGAAGATTAGCCGCTGGTACAGTAGAGACAGGAGGAACCGGAAGAGGAAGACCAGGATGTTGACCGTAGACGATAAAAAATGGAGATTTGTTAGTGGCTTCGCTGGAATGGTTATTGTAAGAAAACTCAGCCCATGGCAGTAAGTCAGACCAATCATTCTGATGAGAATTGGAAAAATGACAGAGATAAGTTACCAAGGTCTGATTAGTACGTTCCACCTGGCCATTGGACTGTGGATGGTAGGCCGAAGAAAAGTCAATCGAAATGTTCATAGATTTGCAGAGGGATCTCCAGAAGCGGGCGGTGAATTGAACACCTCGGTCAGAAACAATATGTAAAGGAAGACCATGAAGACGAAAAATATGGTGAACAAAAATCTTTGCCAATTCGGGAGCAGAAGGTAAACCTGGAATAGCGATGAAATGAGCCATCTTGGAGAAACGGTCCATAACCACGAAGATGACGGTGCAACCAGAAGAATGAGGCAGATCAGTGATGAAATCCATAGATAAATGTGGCCACGGAGTGGAAGGTACTGGCAAAGGATGTAAAAGCCCGGAAGGTAGTTGCCTGGGAATCTTATTCTTGGCACAGGAAGGACAAGAGGCGACAAAACTTTGGACATCCTTAGACAACGTTGGCCACCAGTAAAAACGAGAGATCAAACGAAAGTTTTTTTTTAAACCAACATGTCCAGCCAGTTTGGAGGCGTGACCCCAAAGTAAGACACGTCTCCTGTTACCTTCAGCGACAAAGGTCTTACCTGGAGGCAAAGAAGTGAGAGAGACTGGAGCAACCGTGATGACTCTGGCAGGATCGATGATGTGCGCAGGCTCCTCCTCCATATCCACCGCCTGGAATGACCTAGACAGAGCGTCGGCTTTGGAGTTTTTATTTCCTGGCAAGAAACAAAGTTCGAAGTCAAACCTGACGAAAAACAAGGCCCACCTGGCCTGCCGAGGATTAAGTCTTTGCGCAGAACGAATATACGCCAGATTCTGGTGATCTGTGTAGATTATAAAACGATGTAAAGCCCCTTCTAAGAGGTACCGCCACTCCTCTAATGCCAACCTGATTGCCAAAAGTTCTTTATCACCGATGGAATAATTATTTCCTGAGAAGGAGAAGATCTTTGAGAAAAAACCACAGGGCACAAGACGACCAGAAGAGGATTTTTGTGAGAGCACAGCTCCAGCTCCAATTGCAGAAGCATCTACTTCAAGGATGAAGGGTTTATTGGCCACTGGACGATGAAGAATAGGAGCGGAGGCAAAGACTTGCTTGATGGACCGGAAAGCCTCTTCGGCCTCAGACGACCACTGATGAGGATTGGCACCCTTCCGAATCATGGAGGAGATTGGAGCTGAAAGAGAGGAAAAGTGAGGGATAAACTGCCGATAGTAGTTAGCAAATCCAAGAAATCACTGAATTGCTTTCACTCCAAGAGGACGTGGCCAGTTGAGTACGGCAGAAACTTTTCCCGGATCCATACACAAACCAGCGTCAGAAATGATGAAACCCAAGAAGGGTAGAGATGACTGTTCGAAGACACATTTTTCCAGTTTTGTGTACAGCCGATTCTCTCTCAAACGCTGAAGTACTTGCCATACATCTCTTCTGTGGGTAGACAGATCTGGAGAGAACACAAGGATATCGTTCAAGTACACTACAACACAGGTGTAAAGTAGATCCCGAAAAACATAATTTACGAACTCCTGGAAGACTGCGGGTGCATTGCATAAACCGAATGGCATAACTAAATATTCATAATGACCATCTCTGGTATTAAACGCAGTCTTCCACTCGTCACCGGAACGGATACGGATCAAATTATAAGCTCCTCTGAGATCCAATTTGGTAAAGATTCGTGCTCCACGTAGACGATCAAAGAGTTCTGGTATGAGAGGAAGTGGGTACTTGTTTTTGATCGTGATAGTGTTGAGACCCCGGTAGTCTATACATGGGCGAAGAGAACCGTCCTTCTTTTTAACGAAAAAGAACCCAGCTTCTGCAGGTGAGGAAGACTTTCGAATGAAGCCTCTGGCCAGATTCTCTTGGATATATTCGGACATGGCTTGAGTCTCGGTAGAAGACAATGGGTAAATACGACCTCTAGGTGGAGTAGAACCAGGAAGAAGGTCTATCGGGCAGTCATAAGGGCGGTGCGGCGGTAAAATCTCCGCTTTCTTCTTGTTAAAGACGTCCGAGAAAGCGCAATAGGCTGGAGGAATTCCCACGGATTCCGAAGCAGACCGAGAGGAGGATGCAGGCTTGACGGGAAGCAGGCACCTGTTCAGTCAAGACTGTCCCCACCGTAGAACATTGCCAGTACGCCAGTCCAGAGTGGGTTCGTGATCTCTCAACCAAGGAAGACCCAAAAGGAAAGAATGAGACAAAGAAGGTAAATATAAAAGGCCAGTTTCTCACGATGAAGAGCTCCAATCTGAAGTTCGACTTCCTCCGTAACCAAGTTGACGGTCTCCCGCAAAGGCTGACCATCGACGGAAGCTATTTGTCTAGGAGTCTCCAAGGGTCTAACTGGTATCCCAAGCCTGTTAACAACCTCGAGCTGAACAAAGTTCCCAGCCGCTCCTGAATGAACATAAGCCTCCAGAGAAAAGTGACGGGAACCTAAATGTAGAATAACAGACAAAACCAGAGGCGGAGAGGAATCATAACCACCTAGGAAGGCCTCTCTTACCTGTCCTAGGAGGAAGCGTTTCCCGGATTCTGAGGACAGGCGCGTAAGAGATAAGAGGCACTGCCGCAGTAAAAACAAAGACCTTGTGCGAGTCTCTCCTTGCGGCGTTGCTCAGAAGACTTAAGGCGATCGACCTGCATGGGTTCAGGAGAAGATGAAGAGGCCACCAGGGCTGCTTGAGAAAAAGAAGTCCCTCGAGCAACAGTGGTCTGGCGAAGAGGTCTCTTCTCTCTGGCAAGCTCGCGAGTGCGCTCCTGAAAGCGCAGATCAATGCGTATGGCTAAGGAGATAAGATCATCCAAAGAGGTGGGAGTGTCCCGTCCCGCCAGCTCATCCTTAATCCGTGAAGACAAGCCACGCCAAAACACTCCAACCAAAGCCTCATTATTCCACCCAAGGTCTGAGGACAGAGTCCGGAAACGGATGGCGTACTGGGCTACTGAGAGTACCCTGGTAAAGGTTAAAGAGGGACTCAGTGGTAGAGACCAGACGACCAGGTTCATCAAAAACCTTGCGGAAGGTATCCAGGAACGGATTGAGTTGGGAGACCAAAGGATCATCACGCTCCAAGAGAGGATTAACCCATGCCAAAGCCTCACCCTCCAAATGGGATACTATAAAAGCAACCTTAGCTCGGTTGGTAGGATAAAGTAGCGGAGACAATTCAAAATGCAACTGGCATTGATTAAGAAAGCCGCGGCATGCTTTAGGATCCCCACCATACCGAGGAGGTCTAGCAAGTCGGGGCGAGAGTTGTGGCGCAGAGACAGGAGTGGAAACAGAGGCCACATTCTGGAGGGAGAGAAGCCGATCATTAATGGAGGCCATAAAATTCAAAATATGGGACTGAGTGTCCCGTTGTAGACCTAGCTCCTGCTGAAGGGCAACCAACTGTGGAGCAATACCAGGATCAGAAGGCTGTAAAGCCGCTAGGCGAGACTCCATATTCTTTAAAAACGACATGATCCTAGTCTGGTTTTCACGCAAAAAGAGTAACTCTTTTTGAGTGGCTGAGACTCCAGCGGGGTCCATGGCCTGATGTTACTGTGATGCTGTAAGAATCTGGCTGCACTCGGATGTCACCCGAGTGCAGTCCTATTGAGCGTGTCGATTCAAACAGGGAAAAACGGAGAGTGGACCCACTGGACCGTGACGACGAACCCCTCTCGGACGAGCTGACCAGGTGGACCGCCCCTATACAGGGAGAGTTAGGGGCAGGCCCGTGAGGGACTATCGCCACGGAAGCTGGAGGGTCGACTGAGATCAGACGGGAACACAGCAGGCACAAAGGGAAATAGGGAACAGAAAGGAACTACTGAGACGAGGGAGAAGAAGGGAACGCTACAGAGGCACGGAGGCTGGCAGGACAATATGGAGACACTGAGGCTGACGGGAGCAAGGAAAGGATATAGGAGCCGGGCAGGTACCGCAGAGGAAAAGGTACTGAAGGAACACGGCAGGAACACAGGAAACAGGCGGGCACTGCAGAGAGAGGAGGAGACCCAAGGTCAGAGAGCTAGGAACGCACATAGACCACAGGCGACCAGAAGCACTTGTAAACACAAATGAACATCAGGCACAGAGGAGCAGCAGGAAGCAGTTTACATAGCAGCGTGGGAGCTACTTCCGGGTTACAGTCCTCCAGGATGACCGAGAGGACAGGAAAGAGCGCCAACAGAGGAATCAGATGTGCGCACGCGCAGAGCTGAATGCGACGCGTGCGCGCACCCGGCGAGCTGCAGTGGGGAGAGGCGGCGGCAGCAGCGGCATGACAATATGGATACACCTAAATAAAACGGGAATGGTTGGTGATATCAACTTCCTGTTTGTGGCACATTAGTATAAGGGAGGTGGAAAATTTTTCAAGATGGGTGGTGACCATGGCGGCCATTTTGAAGTCGGCCATATTGTATCCAACTTTATAAACGGCCCACCCATACACTGTGCATAGGCAGAAAGCTGCCAATCAGTGATGTGGGTGGGGTTATACAGAGCTCTCCATTCAGAGAACTTGCATATATGCAGTAGATAAAACAGTGATTTTATCAAAACTACAGCAAGCATCCCAGTAAGGGACACATCGCTGGAATCAGAGACTCTGCTCCAATATTATGCTGCTCTCAATTGGGATAGCAAAAACCTGGTGACGGATTCTCTTCCATTTCAATTAATCTATTTCTTAATATATACAATAAGGCAATAGGAAATTAACCTCAAAAAATTATTTTGCCATCATCAAGGATCCCAGTGGGTATCTATTAAATATACTTCACTTTTGCTTACTACTGCTACCTGTGACTTAAAACATCAAGAAAATATTGTACTTTTACTATTAAGTGCAGGCCCTAAGCAGGTTTTCAGGGGTTTCACATCAGATCAGTAAGGTCCGTCATCCGATTAAAGGGGTTGTGGAATACTGGAAGTGACACAGCGGTGTACATTGTGCAGCGGCCAATGGTGGTGCTGCGGGATCTCTCAAAACAAGTCAATGGAAGTCGCAGTACCATATAGCTCCGTCATATTAAAGTCCCCAAAAAACTCTTGAATGTGAAAAAAAACTTAAAGAATAAGCTGTCATGTGTGTGCATGAATTATGCTAATTACTGGCCATTTTATGTGATTTGCATCCGGTATTTAATAGCAGTTTCTCTCCCCTCTGCATGGGTTTTTACAGTCACTGAAGACAGATTTGTAGACAGATTCTTAGCAGGTTTCGAGACTGAATGATGAGTACAGAAGACAAACGAAAGACTGATAAATATAGAACGAGGCATATTTTTCTGCTAAGATATATTACAAAGCTGCTTATCTTCACTTGTCCTATTTATTAATGTTACTCTTCAATAATGGGTGCGGGCAGGGGGCCAAGTGGTATATGGCAGGGAGCGAAGCTACTGCTGACCTCACCAACAAACCATCAACTAATCGCACCCAGGCGTTATCCCTGCTGCTTCTTCTTCTAACCACATCATGGGCAGCCTCATTTCTCTTATCTTAAAGTAACAGCACCCTGAAGCCGCCAAGCCGTCCCCGGTAGGATGGGCTCACACTCCAGCGCCCCGCCAAGTACTTCTCATAGTCAATATGACGGATGTTGGCTCGGAAGCGAGATGATGGGAGAATTACTTTATGTAACAGGACGTAGATCCAAAGCGTTAAACGCTAGCGCAATGTAAACCAGTGGAGCTATGTCAGACAGATGGTTTCCCTCAATACAGGAGCGCTCCGTATTAAAATGGAGTATTTAAAGTATTAAAATGGAGGCTGGGGCTTTTAAACGGCAGCCAGGGAAGTGCAAACCCTTACTATTGGCATGTCAAATTACCTTTTGTCTGGTAAGAGCTCTGCATTTTCTCTCTATGGAGAATTCTCCTTCTGCAGCACTCCGCTCCTCGCCAGCATAACTCGTCTTCTGAGAACCAGACATGTTTGTTTTTTTATCCTTTGCATCAAGCAGATCCCCCACTAAGCATCATCTTGTCTACTCCCGGATCATTATCTACATTTCTGCTACTCCTGCATCACAAAGGTAAGTGATATTAATCACAAAGATTAATTTGGCTGGATAGCACTTCACGGTACTTTAGAAATTTGCGCTCCGCAAGCTCCGGGGAGGAAGTCACCGCAGCAACTAATTAAAACCTCATCTTAAAAAGCAATGTTATTGTTCTGATAATGAAATAAACAGGAGATGAAGGAGGATAAGGTGCGTGCGGAGAGGCAGTGGCGGAAGTCTTCATTCCTACCAACATGAGTCCTCACAATCGCGGCAAATACAACTCTCAATAATAATAACAAGGTACATTAAACAATTACCAAAATGAAGCACTTGGCCTTGTAGCCTATCCCGTCATGTATCAGATGCTTCCCTAATTATCACCAGCATTTTTAAAAAATATTTTCTTTAATGCATAAATGTTTCAAATCATGCCATAAATGAATTTGCCAAAGCCCAACTACCTGCCTCTAAAATGCAGTTCCTAATTTGCCATTTATGGACCCGCTAAAAAAAAATTGATTAAGTAAAAAGTTCTGACATTTATTTACATAGTGTGGTGCCACCTCGTGCTTAAAGTGCATAGAAATGTGCCAAAAAATGGACACGGACTATACAGGGCCCTTTGCAGCCCAACAGCTCACACACAATGCCACCTGCTTTGGAGGTGGCACCAATGGTACAAGTATGTCCACCCCTGCAATGTGCACAACCTACTGAGCTGCGTGCGGGCGGACAGGTGCGTAAAGTCGCTCTCACCACAGACAGATTTTTCCATAGTAAACCTCTATTCACTACAATAGGGACTTATACATCAAAATGCGTATGCCAGAAAACTGGTGTAAAACACCAACGCGCCCTGCTCGCAGCTACCATGTAGATCAGTCATGCCCAACCTTTGGTATGCGGGAAAACGAAGGGATGTATCACATATGCGCTGATGAGATAAAAAAGTGCTTAAAATCAAATCATTTATTAGAACAGGTTTAAAAGTCGCCGCATTTCGAGATCACTCAGGACCTCTTCATCAGGACAAACATGCTGTTCATGTGTTGCCATTTAGCAACTCGCAAGGTGAGTGTATCTCCTCTTTTCTCTGACGTCCCATTGTCATTGGATAAGATCCTATTGAATTTGTCTCTTCCCAGTTTTATTCGTATTGAATGCCCAATCTTTCCTACATTGAGAACCACATTCAGATCTGATGGTCGTGAGCCAAATTCAGTGGGACCTCTACCTCCATAGGACACCACGAATCTCACACTAATGGTATGACAGCCAAAGTTTCCCCACAGAAAGTACACCGAACCTTCTGCATCCATCTGATTGGCTGAATAATTTCCTTGAGAGGTTCCCCCTTTACTCCCTTTCGATATTCTTGCATCACGCACATTCACCATACTACTGCATCCAGTTTCAAGCACCACACTAACTGGTAGTATCATCCAATCTCCAGTTTACTGTATTTATTCTCCCTTCCCCACCAGTATATACACATACAGATTTGCTCCTAAGTGCAGGGCTTCTCACAAAAGTCACCATCTGAAGACCTTTTCTTCATAGTTCTTTGCTAAACCTAGTGCTAATGCATCAAGCTGGTTGACGGTGAGAAACACAAAATGTCTCCGTGAGCCACAGGTTGGGGACCCCTGGTGTGATCATACAGCAGATCAGAGTTATGTATCATTTCAATCCCTTCCAGATATCACAGTGCTGTCAGCTCTCAACCTCCCCCCATATTGATTGCCACAGGATGAGATCTTAATGTGCTTGTAATGATACATAACTCAGCTCTGCTGTATCTCTACACAGTAGTTGCAGAGATCAGTGAAGAGTGGAGGGCGTGTTCTTTTTTCCCCTGTGTGTTGCTGCCTGCATACTATTGGTCAATGTCATGCAAGGGAGGGTAGAAGTACACACCCCCAGAGAAAAATCTATGGTAACACCCCCTGTTCTTAACATAAATTATAAGCTAAACTTTACAAGATAATATCTTCGCAACAGAGAGGAGAAATTAAAAAATAAAAACTATGTTTTTTTCAGCTCTGCAGGCACTATTCCATGACATGGCCAATTTAGCATGCTCAAAATGGCAAAAGGTCCTCTCTAACTGCCGGAGCTGACGAGCCTTGATAAATGTTTGATAATCCCAGCTCTTTCTGATATATATATATATATATATATATATATATATATATATATATATATATATATACAGTATGTATGTATCTCAGTTCCCTGGCACAACAATCCAATAAAGATACATTTCTTGGAATCGATGACTCCTGGATTCATCACATCAGCGTTAGGTGAGGCTTGTTTATTACAAGCATTAAAGTACCAGTACTAGTACATTATTATGGAGATTATACTGGTATAAATTACTACATCAATTATTCCTTTGACCTATAGAAATGCGTTCGTCTTACAGCTTCTGGCCTCTAGATGGTCATAGACGTCCATAGTAATTTAGCGATATTCTTATCATTTACAACAAGGGCTTCATTGTCCATCGATCTTGTTTTAAATGGAAAAGTAATTTAAATTTCACCTTTATGTAGTGAATAGTGATGAAACCAGGAATATACACATAGAGCCGCTGCTAATACTTATGATAAAGGCCCTTTATTGTCTCGGTTATTTATATAGTGTCAGAGCCAACACGGCTTAACAATGAGCTCTCTCATACCTTTAACCGGCCCTTTCTCCAATGGTGTATACAGCCTCTGAATTGTAAGATGCATTACCATGGCTCACACAGCCTCCTTCTATATTTCTCTATGGCCCCAATTTTATACAAAGGGGTTATTTTTCTGGCTAATTCATTCTGAAAGAAATCACGCGTGTGCCGTAGGATACCTTGTTGTAGAGCAATGCTTCGCGGTGTGAGTAAGCCTGCAATACAGTACTCTACAGAGACAAGAGCTAAGTCCAATATGAGCAGAGGAAGGCCTTATCACAGGGCCCTCTGGATCAGCAGCGCACAATCTATGGGCCATGACGCCATCCTGTGTGGACCCCGGCTGTCTCTGGAACCAACCTATTTTTTCTCCAGAGTAGAAGTGATGGTTGTGCATGAATATGACTCTTTCCATTGTAGTTTATGAGTGATGTGAAACATTTGGCTCAGAGGTGGACATATCATTGGTGTAACCACACAGGGGCCCAAGAGATTTCCATCTTCTGTCAAAACAGAGCTATTCGACTGCAAGGGACCCATATACTGTTCTTACATAGGGCCCCTTTTCTGTCTGTGTCCGCCACTGATTTGGCTCATTTTATAACTTTATCGATTGCAATGGATTTTGCGTCCGTTGACATGGACCATCACCGATAGGTAAACCTTTCCAGATCGGCGGTCGTTTCCTAACCAGTTTATGCAGGTATACCACAGTGAAGGATGTGGACTGAACGATCTGTAGAAGATGGTTCAGTGCTCATAGACTGCCACAGTTCTCAGCAACGTGAGTCCTGTTTACACAGGACAAAGCACCGCCGGAAAAGATGCTCTTTCAGGTGATCTGAAACCTGTTTACACTGAATGATTATTGCGAAACAAGCCTTTGTAAAAGGGTTCACTGGGAATGGAAAAAAATTAACGCACTAAAGGAAATATCATCTAATATATAAAGCTGAATGTGTGTGTGTGTGTGTGTATGTCCGGGATTGGCATCTGCACCGTCGCAGCTATAGCCACAAAATTTTGCACAGTCACACATCTGGACCCTGAGAGCGTCATAGGCTATGTTGTGAGGCGAAATTTTAACCCCGCGCTTTCCAATACACCAAACAATTTTGTCCCTATCTGCATAATGGGGAAAAAGTGAAAGGAAAAGTGTTGAGGCAAATTGACATCTGCCAGATGTGAACAAGGGGGACTTGAAGAGTGAGAGCGATGGCGCCAAAGAGTATATACCGTACAATTGCTAAGGTGGGGCCCCAACATGGGATACTCACCACACACGGGGATATGAACACACACACAAAATGAGCCACACACTACCACGTGCTTGAACACATATACGACCCTCAGCACACATTTCACCACACATACACCAATCTCGCCACATAAAAGTCGAAACACAAAAGTCACCACTCAAAACTCGCCACGCGCAAAATTTGCCACATGCAAAACTAGGCTCACGCAAAATTCGCCACAGATGCAAAACTCACCTCATGGAAAACTCGCCACACACAAAACTTGCACACGCGGAAAAATTGCCACATGCACAAAAGTTGCAACACATGAAAAAGTTGCCTCACACAAAACTTGCACATACTCAAAACGCACCACACATAAAACTCGCCATGCGCAAAACTCACCATGCGCAAAACTTGCTGCACACAACTTGCTACACTAACCTGTCACATGCAACTCGACACACAAAAAGCTTCTACACGCATGTCGCCACACAAAACTCATCTCACAAAAGTCGCTACATGCATGTCGCCACACGCAACTCAACACACACAACTTGACACATGAAACTCGCCCTAAAACACACACAAGTCTGGTACTATCCTTCAAAAATAAAAATCTAATAAGCAGACAAACTACAAGAGCAACAACTGTACCATATAGGAAATATGGCAGCTGTCAGTCACATGACCTGTCTATTATGTGTATGTGTGAGCTAATATATACTGCCAGGGGGGAGGGCTTCCTGTTGGCTGGGGATTTATCAGGCTGCCAATTTGGCTTACAAATACTGAGGTAAAAATACTGACCAAATAACGTGTGAACGAGGTCTAATACAGGAGGTGATGACACACAGATATATACTATATACAGGAGGAGATGACACACAGATATATACTATATACAAGAGGAGATGACATACAGGTATATACTATATACAGGAGGAGATGACTTACAGGTATATACTATATACAGGAGGAGATGACATACAGGTACATACTATATACAGGGGAGATGACACACAGGTATATACTATATACAGGAGGAGATGACTTAAAGGTATATACTATATACGGAAGGAGATTACATACAGGTATATATTATATACAGGAGGAGATGACATACAGGTATATACTATATACAGGAGGAGATGACACACAGGTATATACTGTATACAGGAGGAGATGACACATAGGTATATACAATATACAGGAGGAGATGACTTACAGGTATATATTATATACAGGAGGAGATGACATACAGGTATATACTATATACAGAAGAGATGACATACAGGTATATACTATATACAGGAGGAGTTGACACATAGGTATATACAATATACAGGAGGAGATGACATACAGCAGGTATATACTATTTACAGGGGAGATGACATACAGGTATATACTATATACAGGGGAGATGACATACAGGTATATACTATATACAGGAGATGACATACAGGTATATACTATATTTAGGAGATGACATGCAGGTATATAATATATACAGAATAGATGACATACAGGTATATACTATATACAGAAGAGATGACATACAGGTATATACTATATACAGGAGGAGATTACATACAGGTATATACTATATACAGGAGGAGATTACATACAGGTATATACTATATACAGGGGAGATGACACAGGTATATACTATTTACAGGAGGAGATGACATACAGGTACATACTATATACAGGGGAGATGACACACAGGTATATATTATTTACAGGAGGAGATGACATACAGGTATATACTATATACAGAAGAGATGACATACAGGTATATACTATATACAGGAGTTGACACATAGGTATATACAATATACAGGAGGAGATGACTTACAGGTATATATTATATACAGGAGGAGATGACATACAGGTATATACTATATACAGAAGAGATGACATACAGGTATATACTATATACAGGAGGAGTTGACACATAGGTATATACAATATACAGGAGGAGATGACATACAGCAGGTATATACTATTTACAGGGGAGATGACATACAGGTATATACTATATACAGGGGAGATGACATACAGGTATATACTATATACAGGAGATGACATACAGGTATATACTATATTTAGGAGATGACATGCAGGTATATACTATATACAGAAGAGATGACATACAGGTATATACTATATACAGAAGAGATGACATACAGGTATATACTATATACAGGAGGAGATTACATACAGGTATATACTATATACAGGAGGAGATGACATACAGGTATATACTATATACAGGGGAGATGACACAGGTATATACTATTTACAGGAGGAGATGACATACAGGTACATACTATATACAGGGGAGATGATACACAGGTATATATTATTTACAGGAGGAGATGACATACAGGTATATACTATATACAGGGGAGATGCCATACAGGTATATACTGTATACAGGAGATGACATACAGGTGTATACTATATATAAGGGAGATGACAAGCATGTATATACTAAGGGGAAAATGAGAGGTGTGAGGTGCTATAACTAACCACTGATATTTACTATGCCCAGGCAACGCCGGGCTCTTGAGCTAGTTATATATAAATTCCTAAATATTTTCAATTAACAAATTGCAATAGAATTGCCTAGGGAAGTAATAGTTATGTAATTAAAATGGCTGCCGACTTGTTATACTGGCAGAAATCTGTCTTGGAATGTTGAGCTTCTTACTGCCCATGCACACAAGCACCTCTCCTAACATTCTGGGACAGGTTTCTGCCTATTTGACAAGGTGGCGGCCATCTTAATGATATAGTGATTACTTCCCCTAGACAAAATAATTGCTATTTGCCCATTAAAAGTATTTAGGAATTTATTCATATTATTCATAATGACATTTACTTTAGGTTTTTTTTTCTTTCCCTGGAAAACCCCTTTAAGAAGGCTCGCTCACGATCATCTTTCAGTGTAATTAGCTTAACTCATGCTTATGTGTGGTTAACTCAAATCTTTTTCTTTTCAGGGAAGCAACGGACATGCCATGGACATCCATTCTCCACGAAAGTGGAGGTTTCATAAATAGGTTTGAAAAATGGGAGTATCTACCTCTTTAATGGTTGCAGATACTCTGGGTAGAGATGTAAGGTTGTAATATAACTCCAGTTCTGGGGAAGATTAATATGGAATGCAAATATGACTTATTATTTAACATACTTGACAACTTGAAGGATGACATTGATCAAGGGAAAAATGAGATTGAAAAGATTTCCGTGCGCCATGCACTTTCTTCAAGGCAAAATGAGCAATTGTACGTACACAGTGCCGTATAATGTGATGATGGTAATATATTAAGAAAATACATATTTTAATGGGAGTGCTTCTGCTTCTTTATATTGCCTATATCCTGTAAGATTTGTCTGATCTCAGGCCATGTCCACGCTATGTGAACGTTCGCGCATTACACAAGCATTGACCATAACTGAATGGCGGAGATATCTACTCACTTCATTAGTACTAGGAGATATCATCTCGCACGACATAGGATGATTATTACACTTAGCTCCTTAATTATCTGCTTTGATATGAAGCAGAAAAAAGAAAGGTCACCAGAGCGAATTCTAAAAAAAGAACCACCCATCTGGTCTCATTAGTAGATATCAGGATGGATGTATTCTGCACATAGACATCAGCGCTAAAGGCTATGAGACGCTCACATGCACTATTAGCAGGAACACACTGGCTTTTAAATGTAAAGGGCGTTAAGATAATGACCAGATTTTCCAGAAAATAGTTTGAAGCACCATCACGTATTGTCCTCTTTGTCATAACTTATTAGCTTTGTGTAACCAGCAATAGGGATAATTAACTAATGATATGCTCTTCGGTAAAGTCAGGGCTTGGCTCCAGAAATGATCTAGCAGACATTTTAATGGAGTACATTCATATAGAGAATAATCAAATTAATTCAGACTGTGAATGTCCTTCCTTGAACATAACTTTTTTTTTTCCGCTGCTTTAATCTACAAATTCTCTAGAAGGAAGATTAGAGCTAAATAATAAAATTCTGGTAAACTGCAGGCACCACTAGAGGGAGCCCAGGAGCTTACTGAATACTGTTAATAAACACTATGATAAATGGAGCATTGTGCAGTGAGCTCACAAGCACCACCTAGTGGTGGTTACACGCACACAAAATAATTAAAATATACATATACCGTTTGTGTGTATATACAACTACTATACATATATTGTAATTAATTAATCAGCAGAGGATGCTGAATCTAAAACAGGATGGGGAATTCAAGTATTTGAACTTTTTTTTTTAAGATTAACAAAAAGAATGGTACATGAGCCTCAGTGCTAATTTTAAAGAGGTTGTCCACTACTTTATCATTGATGACCTCAGGATAGATCATCATTGCCTGATCAGTCAGGCACTGACACCCGGCACCCCCAGCTGTTCTCTGTGTTGACGGTCGGCGGCCAGAAATGCTCAGTTGCGGAGCTGCTCCATCTTCTGATAGTGGCCACAGCCAGGTACTGCACATCCGCCTCCTATTGATTTGAATAGAATAGGTCATGAATGATAAAGTAGTGGACAACCTCTTTACTGACATGATAAGGACTTTATAATGAATCTTCCATACAACGTTAATACTTAGCACATGGTCAACAGATTCAGGCTGTTTCTGGAAATCCTCTAAGTATTGTGATGACGATGGATTTGCAGTTGGTATTTGCCAATGATAATACAACATTAGGGAATTGTTCATAATAAATGGATCCAAGTCAAAGCATGACAATTAAGGACCCCATACATTATAGACCTGCCCATATCTACAAATTCAGCGCAGTCTAATGTGTATGGGGGTCTCCAATTATCCCCTATGAGATGATGTCGGGGGGAGCCAAGGATCCGACACGTCTGATTTTGGACTGACGATCCTTTTGCTCTCTAAAAGATAAGCTGTTGGAGCGCCCCCACACCGCCGCAGGGCCGAGGGGTACCCGGAGCCGGGCCTCTAGGTCTCAGTCCTGGGGTTGTCACGGTGGCTAGACCCGGTCCGTGGCCCTGTCTGTCAATGGGGGACGTCCTGTGCAATAAGTGGTGTGGTAACGGTGCAGGTCGCGGTAAATAACGAGGACACCAGTTTGCAGTCTCTTTACCTCTTTACTGAAGATGTTGGAGACCTCAGTCCAGAGCGCTGTTAACTGGGTTTTCAGAGACCGGCCGGTCCAACGACACATCAGGAGTTCTCCTCACAGGTGGGAATCAGTATCTACCTTCTAGCGCTGTGTGTTGTAGTTCTTCCCTGCTGAGCTCCCGGGATAGTCCTCACAACTGTTTCTTTCTGTCTCTACTGTTCGTTCTCCGTCCTCCAGGTGATATGGTAGGACGCACCCGTATGACGGGGTAGGCCTGGAGTTCTTCCGGGACTCTAGAGTCGCCCCTCTCCCACAGCTGCCTCCGTTGTCTGCTTAGGTGTTAAGTGAGACAGCCAACCTGTAATTAGCTGTCCTGCCGTGGTTTGCAATGTACTTAAAGTCTCTTACTTGCTCGGCGTTCCGGCCACCGATTGTTTGCGCCTCAGCAAGGTGCTGCCTCTTTCAGCACAACCCCTGCTGGTATTCTCCTTTTCTGTATTCCCGTTGTTTGCTGGTTAGTTCTGCTCTGAGGAGTCTGCCAGGATCCCCATCCCTGACAGGTCCTCTCACTAGCTCTTCCCAGCTACTTCTCCCTGTCTTCCTGTCCAACCCCCAGTTTTACCAGAGTTGTGAGGAGTGGCCTACTAGATAGGACCACCCCCCCTGGTGGCCGGAGTGTGAAGTGTGGTGAAAATGTACCTGGTCAGAGAAACTCCTTAGTGCAATCAGACGTACCATAGCTCCCCATAGTGGCGGAGCCGCAGTACTGCAACAACCAGGACTCTGGGGTGCTGCACTCCCCCCCGGTTAAATCCAGTACTCCGGGACTGGGAAAACAAGAACAATAATACATGTTAACAGGAAACACACAAACTTTTGAAATAGCATAACAATTGAACATAACAATGCTTCCCTTTACGGGAGGTGAGGATTCTTGAACGTTGCAAAAGTTAGGTCATGCACAGTTTATGACTCTCAGTTCAGTGGTTGAAACAGCGGGGACCCCGGGTAAACAAAGGGGTCCCCCTTATGAAAGTTTTTGAGCAATTCACTGTCCATTACTCTATTGTCCATTTTAACAACCTGTAACAAAAAGATATGCATACAAACATTTTTAATGAAATAGCAGCCCTTATCAATACCTCCACATTTTGTAGCGGAGGGGAGTTTGGTTCTGTGTGCTGCGTGTGGACCTTCGCAGCGCAGGGGTTGCTATTGGCCTAACAGGGCCCGCTATGCTTGCTACCGCTGGTGTAGTGCGCTGTCTTCTAACTACACTTCTAGTGAGTCTGGGTAGCACTGGCAGGTTGGGGCTCTCAGAGCTGCTGCTATCAACAGTGGGTACGGCAGGCTCACTGATAGCAGAGGGAGGATTTGCCGGTTCAACGGTCGGCATGGCTTCTTCAGGCAAGGCTTGTTGAGGTTGCGGGGCCGGATGATCTGGTTCCACCATTGTTTCTGGCGGGTCCGGCTGTTCAAACATTACAACAGGTACCGCAACGGCTTGGTTTATCAGAGTCCAGGACTGGGGAAAGTCACCAAGGACAGTATGGAACATTTTCTCCTTTTCCACCGGCGGGGAGATTTCTGGGGCCGTGCCCCTCTCTTTCAATTTATCGGGGCAGACCTTAAGGTGATCCCTGGATACCGCTGTCGAGGTCTCCCCTTTGTCCTTGCTGATGAGACAGACCTTAGTGTTGTCGAAGTCGGATGGCAAGATGGTATACGGTTCCGCTTCCCATTGGTCATCGAGCTTGTGTAACCTCCTCTTTCGTTTAAGCACTTGCTCACCAGGTGACAGGGGAATCGCAGGAGCGTGTTGGTTGTAGTCCCTTTCTTGCCTCTGCCTAGCCTGGGCGAGACTTCTCTCCACACACTCTTGCACTTCGCGGTACCTTCGCCGCCTTTCTGCATCCCAATCCGCATCCGGCGAGGTATCTTCGGGTACTAGGACCCCCATGTCCAGATCAACGGGTAACCGACTAGACCTTCCTCGCATCAGGTACGCTGGAGTACAGTTGGTGGAACTTACTGGGATGTGGTTGTACATATCCACCAAGTCAGGCAACTTTGTCGGCCACAGATTCCGTTCCTCCACAGGCAAGGTCTTCAATAAATCGATTACTACCTGGTTCATCTTCTCGCACATCCCGTTGGTTTGAGGGTGGTACGGTGTAGTTCTGATCTTCTTACACCCGTACAACTGGCAGAATTCTTGGAATACTTCTGCTTCAAAGGCAGGTCCCTGGTCGGTCAGTACCTTCTCTGGGTAGCCATGGGGCCTACAAAAGTGCTGCTGGAAGGCCCTGGCGGCAGTCCTGGCCGTTAGATCTTTAACAGGCACAACCACCAGAAACCTGGAGTAGTGGTCCACGATGGTAAGGGCGTAGATATAGCCCGACCGGCTAGGTGTCAGCTTCACATGATCCAGCGCGACCAGTTCAAGCGGCCGTTTGGTGATGATAGGCCGCAGGGGGGCCCGTTGGCTGTCACGGTCCTTTCTGCGCAGACTACATGGACCACACTCCCGACACCACTTCTCAATGGTTCTCTTCATGCCAATCCAATAGAACCTCCCTCGGAGTAGCTTCTCCAGCTTCTTCCATCCGAAGTGTCCGGCTCCATCATGGTAGGCTCCCAGAACCATGGGCGCATCCCGCCTTGGCACCACTATCTGCCACACCAATTCATGAGTACGTGGGTCGATGCTCCTCCTGCACAGCTTGCCATCATGGATAAACAGCTTGCTTCTTCCCTTCCACAGCTGTTGGGTTTCTTGTGGATCATCTGGGCCAGGGTGCAACCCAGCCTGCGTCAAGAGCTCCTTCACCTGACGGACCGCGGGGTCACTATCCTGGGTTTCTGCCCATCCGTGGTGGGGCAGGGGATTCAGCGTGGCATCCGGTTGGTTCTTGTGCCTGTTCTTCACATGGTGAGAGCTCTGAGTGGCTTTGGGGCGATGGAAGGCAGGCAGCTCCACCTCTTCAAGTGCCTCCGGGTCTTCTCCCACTTCTGGTAAATTGGGCATTCGGGACAAAGCATCGGCATTGGCATTCTGGTGCCCTGCCCGATATTTGATGGTGAAATCATAGTTGGACAGCCGGGCCATCCACCGCTGTTCCAAGGCCCCGAGTTTGGCGGTATCCAGATGCGTTAGCGGATTGTTGTCCGTGAAGACGGTGAATTTCGCGGAAGCCAGGTAGTGCTTAAACCTCTCCGTCACTGCCCAGACAAGGGCAAGGAATTCCAGTTTGAAGGAACTGTAGTTGTCAGGGTTCCTTTCCGTGGGACGGAGTTTCCTGCTGGCGTAAGCGATCACTCTTTCCTTGCCGTTCTGAACCTGAGACAGCACGGCTCCTAGTCCCACATTACTGGCATCTGTGTACAGCACAAACGGTTGGTCGTATTCGGGGTAAGCCAGTACCTCTTCCCCCGTCAGCGCCGACTTCAAGCAGGTGAAGGATTCCTCCAGCTCTTCGTTCCAATCAAAGGGGGTTTTCCTCCCCTTGGTCTTCTTTGGTTGGCCCACCAGCAGATTTTGCAAGGGTGCGGCCTTCTTGGTGAAATCCTTAATGAATCTCCGGTAGTAACCTACCAACCCGAGGAACTGCCGGACTTCGTGGAGGTCACTAGGCTTTGGCCAGTCCTGGATCACTGTGACCTTGTCGGGGTCTGGGGCCACTCCTTCAGCGCTCACCACATGGCCCAGGTACTGCACTTTAGGTTTCAGCAGATGACACTTGGACGGTTTCACTTTTAGGCCGAATTTGGACAAGGCTTCAAACACCTCGGCCAGGTGCTTCAGATGGTCTTCGTAGGTTTTAGAGAAGACTATGACGTCATCCAGATATAGCAGCACGGTTTCAAAGTTCAGGTGTCCCAGGCAGCTCTCCATCATCCTCTGGAACGTTCCGGGAGCATTGCACAATCCGAAGGGCATGTAGTTGAACTCACAGAGGCCCATTGGCGTCGTGAAGGCCGTCTTTTCCTTGTCCGCCTCCGCCACAGGAACCTGCCAGTACCCACTGGTGAGATCTAAGGTAGAGAAATAGTTAGCAGATTTTAAAGCAGCCAGAGACTCCTCTATCCTGGGCAGTGGGTATGCGTCCTTATGTGTAATGCGATTCAACTGTCTGTAATCAACACACATCCTCATTGTACCATCTTTCTTTTTAACAAGGACTAACGGAGCCGCCCAGGGGCTACAGCTGTCTCTCACCACCCCAGCCTCCTTCATTTCCCGCAACATGTCCTTGGCACACTGGTAATGAGCTGGGGGTACAGGGCGATATCTCTCTTTTATGGGTCGATGATCTCCCGTGGGGATGTGATGTTGGATCCCTTTCACCTGTCCAAAATCTGAGGGGTGTTTGCTGAATACCTGTTCGTACTCGTGTACCACCCTGTAAGCCCCCTGTATTTGATGAGATGGGGTAGAGTCAGTGCCCACATGCAATTCCCGACACCAATCTTTCGAGTGCTCTGCAGAACCTTTGTTCTCCGCCACGTTTGACGGGCCCAAAGGTTCAGGTGTCTGTATTACACTATTATTGACAGTGAACAGTTTGGCGAGCGTAGTATACTTGGTTAGGTGGACCTCTTCCTCCCCACAATTGAGGACACGTACAGGCACTCTCCCCTGTCGGACGTCTACCACCCCCCGGGCTGTCAGAACAGTAGGCCTATTGTCTGAATATACAGGTTCTACCAAGGCCTGGTAGTCCTTACCCCTGAGGCCTATGGCTGCTCGACACCATATTAACATTTCACTCTTGGGAGGTATCGCGATGGGGTTTGAATCACTTACAGTGACACGACCAATCTCACCACCAGTCAGCTCTACCTGCTGTCTCTGCATCAGAGCTCTGATTTCCTTCTGCAGGGCACGTTGCTCACTGTGGCCAGCGTTTTCTGCCACCTGTTGCAACAAAACAATCACTTCTGCAAGACAATTTTCTATAACATTAGTACCAAGAGTCATCATGGGATTACATTCTCGACGATCAATATCTACAATCACAATCCCTTGGGCTTTCAATTCCACCCGCCCCACTTGTGGCAATGGCTGACCATTACTGGCGATTATGGTGAAATCATCATCAGGGCCACGAGTAATATCAGCGTCCTCCCAATACCGTTTGTAGAGCACGTAAGGTATAGTCGTCACCTGAGAACCGGTGTCCAGCAAAGCATTCAAGGGGATTCCATCAATCACTACAGGGAGAACTGGTCGTCCTCCAATATACTTGGTTCTCCAATGCTGCGGGCCTGACCGTCCTACTCCTGGGGGTTGGCCCTTTGCCCCAGGGGTTGCTCGTTTAAAGGACAGTACCTTGCAAGATGGCCCACCTGGTGACAGCGGCGGCAGATGGGTCGTCCATCCTGGTGGAAGCGATCGTCGGGCCGGCTCCTGGTCGGCGGAGTCCTCCTCTGTCGCATCCAAGGGACATCCTCCGGGCTGGAAGCCAACTGGATCTTCTCTTTGGGGGCCTCCTGTAGGGACTGCACCGTCCGGGCCAGGGCAGCAACGCTCTTGGTTAGCTCTTGCATCTGGAGACGAAGTCCTGCAGGGGAGTCGTCCTCGAAGCTCTGGGCGTCGGCCTCCGCGGCAACTGGGGTATCCGATGCCACCTCCTGGTGGTATGTGAGAGCGGGGCGCCTGGGTGGTACTGCGCGGCTGGGCTGTCGCTCCTGCAATGCCTGGATAGCTTTATCTTTAAACTGCGCAAAAGTCAAGTCTGGATTTTGCATGGCCAGAAAGTGCAATTGGCCCCGCTGGTGACTGCACAGGAGCCCCTCAATGAACCGCTCCTTCAGGATTTTATCTTCATCCTGCATGCTGCTGGGGTCACTCTGCTTAATGGCCCGCATCGCTTCCTGGAGATTAAGGGCATAGTCCCGCAAGCTATCCTGTGACTTTTGTTTGCATCCATAAAAAGTCAGTTTAATCTCTGTAGCAGTGCGAGTGTCAAAGGTGGCTTTAAGCTTGGCAAAAATCTGTTGTGCAGTTCCTTTATCCTCAGCGGGCCAGGATTTCAATTCTCTCAGAGCCGCCCCAAAGAGTTGGCCGGTTATCATATGGACCTTCTGGGGCTCGGTTAGGGGATAGAACTCGAGCAGGCTGCAGAGCCCTTCTTTAAAGTCAGTGAACGTATGCGCCTCCCCAGAGTATCGTGGGAGCCAGGCCGCTCCGGGCAGGTAGGGCATGGAGAAGGGCATTATGGGCTTTTGCATTAGCGGCAGTGTCCGACTGGCTGATGGGGGCAGCGGGTTCTGCGGCAGTCAGTGGTGGTATTAGGGCCGCGGCTTCGCCCGCTGCGGGGACCGGAGCTGCCCCTGCGTCCGCGGCTGCGACCGCCACCTCCTCTCCTCCCGACTCGGACATGGCCGTCCCTTCCTCCCACTAACCTGCTGGAGGTTGGAGTTCCTCTTCCGGGATTGGCGCCTCACCGCGCTTTCCGTTCCGCGCTTCTTTTGGCTGATCCCGCCCACGTAGCTAAGGCTCCTCCCTCCGCGCGCGGCAATGGCGAATTTTGGCGGCAAATGGCACAGCACAGTCTTTTCAATAAAGTACAGTCCAAGCACAATAACTCACAGTTCCAAGGCACACATGACCTGATTCTTCAGGCTTAAGTAAATCCTGTTCGTGACGCCAAGTTGGAGCGCCCCCACACCGCCGCAGGGCCGAGGGGTACCCGGAGCCGGGCCTCTAGGTCTCAGTCCTGGGGTTGTCACGGTGGCTAGACCCGGTCCGTGGCCCTGTCTGTCAATGGGGGACGTCCTGTGCAATAAGTGGTGTGGTAACGGTGCAGGTCGCGGTAAATAACGAGGACACCAGTTTGCAGTCTCTTTACCTCTTTACTGAAGATGTTGGAGACCTCAGTCCAGAGCGCTGTTAACTGGGTTTTCAGAGACCGGCCGGTCCAACGACACATCAGGAGTTCTCCTCACAGGTGGGAATCAGTATCTACCTTCTAGCGCTGTGTGTTGTAGTTCTTCCCTGCTGAGCTCCCGGGATAGTCCTCACAACTGTTTCTTTCTGTCTCTACTGTTCGTTCTCCATCCTCCAGGTGATATGGTAGGACGCACCCGTATGACGGGGTAGGCCTGGAGTTCTTCCGGGACTCTAGAGTCGCCCCTCTCCCACAGCTGCCTCCGTTGTCTGCTTAGGTGTTAAGTGAGACAGCCAACCTGTAATTAGCTGTCCTGCCGTGGTTTGCAATGTACTTAAAGTCTCTTACTTGCTCGGCGTTCCGGCCACCGATTGTTTGCGCCTCAGCAAGGTGCTGCCTCTTTCAGCACAACCCCTGCTGGTATTCTCCTTTTCTGTATTCCCGTTGTTTGCTGGTTAGTTCTGCTCTGAGGAGTCTGCCAGGATCCCCATCCCTGACAGGTCCTCTCACTAGCTCTTCCCAGCTACTTCTCCCTGTCTTCCTGTCCAACCCCCAGTTTTACCAGAGTTGTGAGGAGTGGCCTACTAGATAGGACCACCCCCCCTGGTGGCCGGAGTGTGAAGTGTGGTGAAAATGTACCTGGTCAGAGAAACTCCTTAGTGCAATCAGACGTACCATAGCTCCCCATAGTGGCGGAGCCGCAGTACTTCAACAACCAGGACTCTGGGGTGCTGCACTGTCACCAGAGCAAGCCCTCCTCATTGGGGCAGCAGTTATCGCTCGGCTGATAGCTCTTTAAACTGTAAGGACGGGCTACAGACTCCTTACAATAAAGGCATTTTTAGGGACTCTAATAATAATGACCTATCTCTCGGATACCTTCTAATGTGGGGTCTGACACCAGGCACCCCCACAGATCAGCCGTCAACAGAGGCCAGATGTAGACATTGAACAGCGGAACAGAACAGCGCCTCACACGGTGTAGTGGTCATTGTCCAGAACTGCAGCTCAGCTTTTATACAACTACCGTAACTTGATATCAGCTAGTTGACGGGGGTACTGGGTGTCGACCCAAACTGATCTGAAATTGATGTCCTATCCTGACGATGTGCCATTCATATTGGAAGCCCCCTTTAAACAACCCCTTATATATTGTACATCTCTGGCAACCTGCTTTCACCAATGGCTACTGTGCAATGTATAAGAGCTTGCTGTGTACTGGCGGACATTTTTCTGATGTAGGTGTCTTCGGTGCCATTAATTATACTGGATGGCATTCGACTCTTTTCTAAATATCCAGCTTTCATTGGGTTACTTGTACCATGGCACAATGTCTAGTGCCAAATACGAGCTTTTCAAAACAAAAGGGAGACCTTGCTGACTTCTGTAAGATTCAGCAAATCTCCCAGGCGCTGCTGAAACCGGCCGGTAAGGACCTATTCCTAAAGGTTTCTTGTGCGTAACAGAGCCCTGGCCTCCAAAGATGCATTCAAAGGGAGAGTTATGGGGAGTCGGGGGGTCATGGCTCGAGAAAACTGACCAGGTCTCAATTGTCTGTTCCAAATCTTCATCATCCATGAAATTAATGTCTGAAAGTAGGATCTAGGCTGTTACTGTAAAGATTATTATTGCTTCAGCGTCTACAGAAGACGGTGAATATCAAGCAGCAGTCCTTGGTCTCGACTGCTCGTATGGACGTCTGGTCTCCACACCTGAAGAAGCTCCCGCTCCATGAGAGCTACCCCCACGGCAATGTAACCCAGCTCTAACACACACATTTCATTCATTATTTTAAAGAACATCAAAGCATCGATATCTCCTGCCATATGCATAAAAAAGGCAGGAAAGCATCAGTTTGATGTTTTTTTAATGCTTTGAACAAATGCATCAAAGTGAGTATCGCCGAGCAGCAAACACATGCTGACATATTGTTGACAACATCACATTATGAAAAAAAAAAGAATTACAATCTGAAGTGTTTTTCATTTTTAGGTGTGCACATAAGTGTAGATGGCAGATGATATTTTCTGTTGTTACTCTGAGAGATGCAAGGAAACATATGTGCATTGCTCTTACGTCCGACCCTCCCCAGCGCTTTTCAGATATGTCTAGCTGATGTGACTTTCTAATGCGGTGGCATCAATTGACGACTGTCACATGAAAAATGGATGCGCTCAATCCAAACCTTATTCTACCAAGACATGTTCAGGCAAATATGACACATAAACTAACTAGCATGTCAATGCCAAGCTGATGGCAGTGGTGGAGAGCGCCACGATGTGCTTCTACCATGGGTCAACCGTCATTTACCTGCTTATAGGAAAGTGAACAATATACACAATGAAGTCAGTATGATTGAACTTAGTGTACAGGAACAGGGACGTAGCTATAATGAATTAAATAGTTAAAGGGAACCTGTCACCCCCAAAAATCGTATATGAGCTAAGGCCACCGGCATCAGGGGCTTATCTACAGCATTCTGTAATGCTGTAGATAAGCCCCCGATGTATCCTGAAAGATAAGAAAAACAGGTTAGATTATACTCACCCAGAGGCAGTCCTGCTGCGGTCCGGGTCCGATGGGTGGCGCGGTTCGGCGCCTCCTATCTTCATCAGAATGCTGTAGATAAGCCCCTGATGCCGGTGGCCTTAGCTCAAATACGATTTTTGGGGTGACAGATTCCCTTTAAGCAATTTCCCTGACTCCTATCAGGAAGCAGTCCCTTTTTACTGGACATTTCCCCTCCCATTATGGGCAAGTCCCAAACATTAACTATATCTGTCCCTACATCTGTAGCTGACAGATCTACTTTTACAAACATTAGGCATTGTATTTGCATACATCAAACATATTACACTTACAGTATAATATTTACCAAAATCTATCTTACCCTATAGTCACTACCTTATATCTTACTTGATACTTTATACATTACCATATCACGGTCTATATCACAATACACACTAAAAACTGCAGGACATAGTTCACACTTCACATGACACAATATATGTATATAAACACATGACATTATTCACATGATACGATTGGTGTCTTCAGGGGTAGGAATGAGACCACATAGTCCACCATTCTTACATTACAATGTTCCATTCCTTTATACGGCCAAATGCTGGCCTGGCAGAGGCACAAATGACATTGTTTTGGCCTTCTCTGGATAAATGGAGGCCTGTGGGGGTAATTCCTGCAGACACTTACACTTTTTTGGGGCTTAAATATCAAGCATGATGTGAACATAGCCCTCCACTAGCAGGAAACATATAATATCAGCATGTAGGACGTGATACATGTAAGAGGGGTGGTTTCAGTAATAACATTATATTAAGGAATTAGGGTTATCCCTGAAGGTCAGATATTCTCTACACCGCACATTTATACAACCTTTAGATGTATCAGTATGGATGACAGCCATCATTTTTGTTTCTGAAATGTGTAAATTTACCACAGCAGGTCGCCCACTGAAAGTAATATTGCGGGTGACGTGTAACTTAGAAGAACTTTGTGTGGAGCTCGCTCTGCCCTGGTTTATGATGTGAGGTAGGTTACACATCTGTATTGTTATCGCCCGTTCGCTCCCCATCGGGGTCACTGACACAAACTGTAAATGGTTTCGGCAATAAAAATGATTTTAAGAGTTGGCAATAGTGATGAGCGAGCGTGCTCCGATAAGGCATTATTGAGCACATTCGTGTCCTAATTGAGCATCTTCGATGTGCTCAAATACTATGTTCGAGCCCAAGAAAAAGGCAACCCTTGCATGTGTTGTGGCTGTCGAACAGCAGCGAGACATGTAGGAGCGGGGACTCGAACATAGTATTCGAGCACGCGAAAAATACTCTGCTAGCACATGAGCGTGCTCGGATAATGCCATGTACGAGCACGCTCGCTCATCACTAGGAGCACGCTCCCTCATCACTAGGAGCATGCTCGCTCATCACTAGGAGCATGCTCGCTCATCACTAGGAGCACTGTTATGATCCGGTGACCTTGGAGCCGCATGAGACTTTCTCAGGAGTAGGTGGAACCTGTACTGACCGCAAACCCTAAACTGTCACCACAACTAGAAGTAGCCGTGGGGTGTACCTAACACATCCTAGACACCTCGACACAGCCAGAGGACTAAATACCCCTATAGATGGAAATGGGAATTCTATCTTGCCTCAGAGCAGAACCCCAAAGGATAGGCAGCCCCCCACAAATATTGACTGTGAGTATTAGAGGAAAGACACATGCAGGCAGAAATCAGGATTTAGCAAAAGAGGCCACGCTAGCTAAATAGGAAAGGATAGGACAGAATACTAAGCGGTCAGTATTAAAACCCTAAAAATATCCACAGCAGATAATACAAAAATTCCACCATCTAACTAAAGACATGGAATGTATATCTGCATCTCCTGAGAATCCAACTTGACTGAAATATCCAAACACAGTCTAAGCTGGACAAGAAAAAACATTGAATAGTACTGAATTGTAAAGCACACAGCATGTGTGCTGTAGAAACAAAACCAGACACTTATCTTTGCTGATTTGGCAGCAGGGCAGGAGGAACCAGTCAGAGATGCAAAACCTCCAAGAACAATGGACAACTGGCAAGGGCTAATGAATCCTGCACACCTAAATATCCCAGTCAGAGCTGCAATCAGCAGGGACACCTGCCCAGGATTGCAACCCAGGGACAACTGCATTACTACAAACAACCACCGGAGGGAACCCAAGAGCAGAATTCAGAGCATGCTCCCTCATCACTAGGAGCATGCTCGCTCATCACTAGGAGCATGCTTGCTCATCACTAGGAGCACGCTTGTTCATCACTAGGAGCACACTCGCTCATCACTAGGAGCACTCTCGCTCATCACTAGGAGCACACTCGCTCATCACTAGGAGCACACTCGCTCATCACTAGGAGCACACTCGCTCATCACTAGGAGCACACTCACTCATCACTAGGAGCACACTCGCTCATCACTAGGAGCACACTCGCTCATCACTAGGAGCACACTCCCTCATCACTAGGAGCACGCTCGCTCATCACTAGGAGCACGCTCGCTCATCACTAGGAGCACGCTCGCTCATCACTAGGAGCACGCTCACTCATCACTAGGAGCACACTCGCTCATCACTAGGAGCACACTCCCTCATCACTAGGAGCACGCTCCCTCATCACTAGGAGCACGCTCCCTCACCACTAGGAGCACGCTCGCTCATCACTAGGAGCACGCTCCCTCATCACTAGGAGCACGCTCGCTCATCACTAGGAGCATGCTCCCTCACCACTAGGAGCACGCTCGCTCACCACTAGGAGCATGCTCACTCATCACTAGGAGCATGCTCACTCATCACTAGGAGCACGCTCCCTCATCACTAGGAGCACGCTCGCTCATCACTAGGAGCACGCTCCCTCATCACTAGGAGCACGCTCGCTCATCACTAGGAGCACACTCGCACATCACTAGGAGCACGCTCCCTCATCACTAGGAGCACACTCGCACATCACTAGGAGCACGCTCCCTCATCACTAGGAGCACGCTCGCTCATCACTAGGAGCACGCTCACTCATCACTAGGAGCACGCTCGCTCATCACTAGGAGCACGCTCCCTCATCACTAGGAGCACGCTCGCTCATCACTAGGAGCACACTCGCACATCACTAGGAGCACGCTCCCTCATCACTAGGAGCACGCTCCCTCATCACTAGGAGCACGCTCCCTCACCACTAGGAGCACGCTCGCTCATCACTAGGAGCACGCTCCCTCATCACTAGGAGCACGCTCGCTCATCACTAGGAGCATGCTCCCTCACCACTAGGAGCACGCTCGCTCACCACTAGGAGCATGCTCACTCATCACTAGGAGCATGCTCACTCATCACTAGGAGCACGCTCCCTCATCACTAGGAGCACGCTCGCTCATCACTAGGAGCACGCTCCCTCATCACTAGGAGCACGCTCGCTCATCACTAGGAGCACACTCGCACATCACTAGGAGCACGCTCCCTCATCACTAGGAGCACACTCGCACATCACTAGGAGCACGCTCCCTCATCACTAGGAGCACGCTCGCTCATCACTAGGAGCACGCTCACTCATCACTAGGAGCACGCTCGCTCATCACTAGGAGCACGCTCCCTCATCACTAGGAGCACGCTCGCTCATCACTAGGAGCACACTCGCACATCACTAGGAGCACGCTCCCTCATCACTAGGAGCACACTCGCACATCACTAGGAGCATGCTCCCTCATCACTAGGAGCACGCTCGCTCATCACTAGTTGGCATCTATCACGAGTGCACATGTCTAATATAGACTTGGCACTATATAACATCATCTTAGGTGTACACTGTTACCTTTACCACAGCTGCTGTAATGCAACACTCTCCTTCCCCATACAAGATCACGTGCAGCCTGTAAACCACACAGCCATGCTTAGTGTTATTACACACCAGAGACATCTAAAATGCCCCATCCTCTTCATATATTATAATATATACATCCTCTATGATTTAGTTCAGTCACCGGCTTCCCCACCATCTCGCTTCCCCTGCCCCATTGTGAAGCAGATATTCCCTTCCCAGCTCCATCGGTAACTATGGTAACAGCTGCCGCTGCTGTTCAGCTGTCATTGCTGGCTACAGCTACATGTGATTAAACGAAGGCCGCAGCCTGTCATCCCTTTTGTTGATGGCATATTACATATAATATATAATACAGTTTTTACATATAATAAAGACTGGGATAGAGTGACAGGTGTTGTTCTCATAGGGTTAACCGCTGTACGATGGAAGCATAAAATATCCATGATATGGCTCCAAATACGAGGGATATTATAGAAAAATATGTGGGCAAAAATACCAGAGCAGAGAACTGCTAAGAAAAGGGGTCAATACTTTACATCTCCATAGATAGGAAGAAAAATCAAGCATGCTGGCTAATACGTCCTCTGGGCTGTGCCCTGGGCCCTGTGTTCTTCAACATTTTTATCAATGATTTAGATGAAGGAATTGAGGGTAATCTGACTACATTTGCTGATGACACAAAGCTAGGAGGGATAGCTAATACTAGAGAAGAGAGAAAGAGGATTCAAAAAGATCTAAGCAAATTGGAACTGTGGGCAGCAACTAACAGAATGGTTTTTAATAGGGAGAAATGCAAAGTCCTAAATCTGGGCAGCAACAGTGAAAAAAAGCATATTTAGAATGGCAGGAATAGGGCTAAGCAACAGCACGTGTGAAAAAGACTTGGGTATACTAATAGATCATAAACTGAACATGAGTCAATACTGTGATACAGCAGTAAATAAAGGCAAACAGATCTAGGATGTATTTTACAGAAGCATAGAGTGTAGATCTAGTAATTATCCACCTCTTCTCTTCTTGGTCAGACCTCACCTGGAATACTGTTTCCAGTTCTTGGCACCACATTTTAAAAAGACATCAACAAACTGCAGCAAGTTCAGAGAAGAGCAACCAAAATGGTGACCGGTCTGCAAACCATGTCCTGTGAGGAACGGTTACAGGACTTGGGAATGTTTAGCTTACAAAGGCCGGAGTCACACACAACGTTTAAAAATATGGTCCGTTTTGGATGGCCGAGATACGCAGAAATCCTGAACAGGGATCCGTATTCAATGCGAGGATGCGATTTTTTTCTCCAAAAATTATCCGTGTGTCATCCATGTGACATCTGTACGGTGAGATTTTCTCGCCGGCTTGCAAAATGGACATAGAATGGATCCATGGCCTCAAATATTCGTAAAAACATATATACAGTCTATATATATATACTGTATATATACACTCACCGGCCACTTTATTAGGTACACCTGTCCAACTTCTTGTTAACACTTAATTTCTAATCAGCCAATCACATGGCGGCAACTCAGTGCATTTAGGCATGTAGACATGGTCAAGACAATCTCCTGCAGTTCAAACCGAGCATCAGTATGGGGAAGAAAGGTGATTTGAGTGCCTTTGAACGTGGCATGGTTGTTGGTGCCAGAAGGGCTGGTCTGAGTATTTCAGAAACTGCTGATCTACTGGGATTTTCACGCACAACCATCTCTAGGGTTTACAGAGAATGGTCCGAAAAAGAAAAAAAATCCAGTGAGCGGCAGTTCTGTGGGCGGAAATGCCTTGTTGATGCCAGAGGTCAGAGGAGAATGGGCAGACTGGTTCGAGCTGATAGAAAGGCAACAGTGACTCAAATCGCCACCCGTTACAACCAAGGTAGGCCTAAGAGCATCTCTGAACGCACAGTGCGTCGAACTTTGAGGCAGATGGGCTACAGCAGCAGAAGACCACACCGGGTACCACTCCTTTCAGCTAAGAACAGGAAACTGAGGCTACAATTTGTACAAGCTCATCGAAATTGGACAGTAGAAGATTGGAAAAATGTTGCTTGGTCTGATGAGTCTCGATTTCTGCTGCGACATTCGGATGGTAGGGTCAGAATTTGGCGTAAACAACATGAAAGCATGGATCCATCCTGCCTTGTATGGAGCATCTTTGGGATGTGCAGCCGACAAATCTGTGGCAACTGTTGTGGATTCTGTTGGTGGGCTCCCTCTGGTGGTTACTGCTGGTACTGGGTGACTTTGGTGGGTTGCGGCCTTTGGTTTCCACCTGTCCATCAGAGGCTGGGTGTTTCCTATTTTACCTGGCCTTTCTGTCATTTCCCTTGCCGGCTATCAATGTGTTCAGATGTGCTCTGTTTGGTTCCTGCCTACCTGCTCCCAGATCTTTCAGGATAAGCTAAGTGCTGATTTTCAGTTGTTTGGTTTTTGGTCCAGCTTGCTTAGAATGTCTCTATGCTAGCTGGTTGCTCTAGTGGACTGAGGTTCTCCCCATGTGCCATGAGTTGGCACATGGGTTCTTGTAATCTCAGGATGGTTTTTTTGATTAGGGTTTTTTGCTGACCGCTCAGTCCCCTTTTGTATCATTCTGCTTTCTAGTTTTCAGCGGGCCTCTATTTGCTAAAGCTATATACATCATCTCTATGTGTGTGCCTTCCTCTCATTTCACCGTCAATATATGTGGGGGGCAACTATACCTTTGGGGTTAATTCCTCTGGAGGCAAGTGAGGTCTTGTTTTCTCTGCAGTACTAGTTAGCTCTTAGGCTGGTGCGTGGCGTCTAGAACCAACGTAGGAACGCTCCCTGGCTATCTCTAGTTGCGTTTGTCAGGCGTAGGGCAGCGGTCAGCCCAGGTTCCATCACCCTAGAGCTCGTCCGATATTTGTTATACTTTGCTTGTCCTGTGCTATCCCTAGCCATTGGGGATTCATGACAGTATAGCCGGCCCACAAAGTGTTAATTGTTTGGGCTGAAGCAGGAGGAAAAGAAGTGTTTAAGGAAATTTTTTTTTTTTTTTCCCTTCAGAGTTTTGCTGCCTAGCCCTTAATTGCTGTCTAGCTGCTTCTTACCTCCTCTTAACCCTTGAATGGCTCTGATCTTAGCTGTTTATCATGGATGTCCAGAGTTTGGCTTCCAGCCTGAGTAATCTCGCGGCAAAGGTTCAAAACATACAGGATTTCGTTGTTCACACTCCCATGTCTGAACCTAGAATTCCTATTCCAGAGTTTTTTTCTGGAGATAGATCTACCTTCCTGAATTTCAGGAACAATTGTAAATTGTTTCTCTCTTTGAAATCTCGCTCCTCTGGAGACCCTGCTCAACAGGTCAAGATTGTTATATCGTTCCTACGAGGCGACCCTCAGAATTGGGCATTTGCATTGGCACCAGGGGATCCTGCGTTGCTCAGTGTGGATGCGTTTTTTCTGGCATTGGGATTGCTCTATGAGGAACCTAACCTAGAGATTCAGGCTGAAAAGGCTTTATTAGCCCTCTCTCAGGGGCATGATGAAGCGGAAATATATTGTCAGAAATTTCGGAAATGGTCGGTGCTTACTCAGTGGAATGAGTGCGCCCTGGCTGCAAACTTCAGAAATGGTCTTTCTGAGGCCATTAAGGATGTTATGGTGGGGTTCCCTGCGCCTACAGGTCTGAATGAGTCTATGGCTATGGCCATTCAGATTGATCGGCGTTTACGGGAGCGCAAACCCGTGCACCAGTTGGCGGTGTCTTCTGAACAGGCACCTGAGACTAGGCAATGTGATAGAATTCAGTCCAGAAGTGAACGGCAAAATTATAGGCGGAAAAATGGTTTGTGTTTTTATTGTGGTGATTCAGCTCATGTTATATCTGCATGCTCTAAACGCACAAAAAGGGTTGATAAATCTTTTGCCATTGATACTCTGCAGTCTAAGTTCATTTTGTCTGTGACTCTGATTTTTTCACTGTCTTCCATTTCCGTCGATGCCTATGTGGATTCAGGCGCTGCCCTGAGTCTTATGGATTGGTCATTTGCTAAACGCTGCGGTTTTAGTCTAGAGCCTCTGGAAGTTCCTATTCCTCTGAAAGGAATTGATTCTACACCATTGGCTATGAATAAACCGCAGTATTGGACACAAGTGACCATGCGCATGACTCCCGTTCATCAGGAGGTGATTCGCTTCCTTGTACTGTATAATTTACATGATGTATTAGTGCTTGGTCTGCCATGGTTACAAACTCATAATCCTGTCCTGGACTGGAAAACAATGTCTGTGCTAAGCTGGGGATGTCAGGGGGTTCATGATGATGCACCTCCGATTTCTATCGCTTCATCGACTCCTTCGGAGATCCCTGCGTTTTTGTCAGATTATAAGGATGTTTTTGAGGAGCCTAAGCTCAATTCGCTCCCTCCTCATAGAGAGTGTGACTGTGCTATAGAATTGATTCCTGGCAGTAAGTTCCCTAAGGGTCGTTTATTTAATCTGTCACTGCCAGAGCATACTGCTATGCGGAATTATATTAAGGAGTCCTTGGAAAAGGGACATATTCGTCCATCTTCGTCCCCTCTGGGAGCAGGTTTTTTTTTCGTGGCAAAAAAAGATGGTTCCCTGAGGCCTTGTATAGATTATCGCCTTCTGAATAAGATTACAGTCAAATACCAGTATCCATTGCCATTATTTACTGATTTGTTTGCTCGCATTAAGGGGGCTAGGTGGTTCACTAAAATAGATCTTCGTGGTGCGTATAATCTGGTGCGGATAAAACAGGGTGATGAGTGGAAAACCGCATTTAATACGCCTGAGGGCCATTTTGAGTATTTGGTAATGCCTTTTGGACTCTCCAATGCTCCGTCAGTCTTTCAGTCCTTTATGCACAATATTTTCCGTGAATATCTGGATAAGTTTATGATTGTGTATTTGGATGATATTTTGGTGTTTTCTGATGACTGGGAGTCTCATGTTCTACAGGTCAGGAAGGTGTTTCAGGTTTTGCGGGCCAATTCTCTGTTTGTGAAGGGCTCAAAGTGTCTCTTCGGAGTCCAGAAGATTTCTTTTTTGGGGTACATTTTTTCTCCTTCTACTATTGAGATGGATCCCGTTAAGGTTCAGGCTATTTGTGACTGGACACAACCTACATCTGTTAAGAGCCTTCAGAAGTTCTTGGGGTTTGCTAATTTTTATCGTCGGTTCATTGCTAATTTTTCCAGTATTGTTAAACCTTTGACTGATTTGACTAAAAAGGGTGCTGATGTTGCTGATTGGTCTCCTGCGGCCGTGGAGGCCTTTCGGGAACTTAAGCGCCGGTTTTCTTCTGCTCCTGTGTTGTGTCAACCAGATGTTTCACTTCCTTTTCAGGTGGAGGTTGATGCTTCCGAGATTGGAGCGGGGGCGGTTTTGTCACAGAGAAGTTCTAATGGCTCGGTGACGAAGCCATGTGCTTTTTTCTCTAGAAAATTCTCGCCCGCCGAGCGCAATTATGATGTGGGTAATCGGGAGCTTTTGGCCATGAAGTGGGCATTTGAGGAGTGGCGTCATTGGCTTGAGGGTGCTAAACATCGCGTGGTGGTCTTGACTGATCACAAGAATCTCATTTACCTTGAGTCTGCCAGGCGTTTGAATCCTAGACAGGCTCGTTGGTCATTATTTTTTTCTCGTTTCAATTTCGTGGTTTCATACCTGCCAGGTTCAAAGAATGTGAAGGCAGATGCTCTTTCCAGGAGTTTTGTGCCTGATTCTCCTGGAGACACTGGGCCTGCTGGTATCCTTAGGGATGGGGTAATATTGTCCGCCGTATCCCCAGACTTGCGACGCGCATTGCAGGAGTTTCAGGTGGATAAACCGGATCGATGTCCTCCAGAAAGACTGTTTGTTCCGGATGATTGGACCAGTAGAGTCATCTCCGAGGTCCATTCTTCTGTGTTGGCTGGTCATCCTGGAATATTTGGTACAAGAGATTTGGTGGCCAGGTCTTTTTGGTGGCCTTCCTTGTCTAGGGATGTGCGTACCTTTGTGCAGTCTTGTGAAGTGTGTGCTCGAGCTAAGCCTTGCTGTTCACGGGCTAGTGGGTTGTTGTTATCTTTGCCCATCCCGAAGAGGCCTTGGACGCACATTTCCATGGATTTTATTTCTGATCTCCCGGTTTCACAGAAAATGTCCGTTATCTGGGTTGTGTGTGACCGCTTTTCTAAGATGGTTCATTTGGTGCCCTTGCCTAAGTTACCCTCCTCCTCTGAGTTGGTTCCTTTGTTTTTTCAGAACGTGGTTCGTTTGCATGGGATTCCGGAGAATATCGTTTCTGACAGGGGATCCCAGTTTGTGTCTAGATTTTGGCGGACGTTTTGTGCCAAGATGGGCATTGATTTGTCTTTCTCGTCTGCATTCCATCCTCAGACGAATGGCCAGACGGAGCGAACTAATCAGACCTTGGAAACTTATTTGAGGTGTTTTGTTTCTGCTGATCAGGATGACTGGGTTGCTTTTTTGCCACTGGCCGAATTTGCTCTTAATAATCGGGCTAGTTCTGCCACGTTGGTCTCTCCTTTTTTTTGTAATTCGGGGTTTCATCCTCGTTTTTCCTCTGGTCAGGGGGAATCTTCGGATTGTCCTGGAGTGGACGTGGTGGTGGACAGGCTACATCAGATTTGGAATCAGGTGGTGGACAATCTGAAGTTATCTCAGGAGAAGACTCAGCAGTTTGCTAATCGCCGTCGCCGCGTGGGTCCCCGACTTCTTGTTGGGGACTTGGTGTGGTTGTCTTCTCGTTTTGTCCCTATGAAGGTCTCTTCTCCTAAGTTCAAGCCTCGGTTCATCGGTCCTTATAGGATCTCGGAGATTCTTAACCCTGTATCTTTTCGTTTGGATCTCCCAGCATCGTTTGCTATTCATAATGTGTTCCATCGGTCGTTGTTGCGGAGGTATGAGGTGCCCGTTGTTCCTTCGGTCGAGCCTCCTGCTCCGGTGCTGGTGGAGGGAGAATTGGAGTATGTTGTTGAAAAGATCTTGGATTCTCGTGTTTCCAGACGCAAACTCCAGTATTTGGTTAAGTGGAAGGGTTATGGTCAGGAGGATAATTCCTGGGTGGTCGCCTCCGATGTTCACGCGACTGATTTGGTCCGCGCCTTCCATAGAGCTCACCCTGATCGCCCTGGGGGTTCTCGTGAGGGTTCGGTGACCCCTCCTCAAGGGGGGGGTACTGTTGTGGATTCTGTTGGTGGGCTCCCTCTGGTGGTTACTGCTGGTACTGGGTGACTTTGGTGGGTTGCGGCCTTTGGTTTCCACCTGTCCATCAGAGGCTGGGTGTTTCCTATTTTACCTGGCCTTTCTGTCATTTCCCTTGCCGGCTATCAATGTGTTCAGATGTGCTCTGTTTGGTTCCTGCCTACCTGCTCCCAGATCTTTCAGGATAAGCTAAGTGCTGATTTTCAGTTGTTTGGTTTTTGGTCCAGCTTGCTTAGAATGTCTCTATGCTAGCTGGTTGCTCTAGTGGACTGAGGTTCTCCCCATGTGCCATGAGTTGGCACATGGGTTCTTGTAATCTCAGGATGGTTTTTTTGATTAGGGTTTTTTGCTGACCGCTCAGTCCCCTTTTGTATCATTCTGCTTTCTAGTTTTCAGCGGGCCTCTATTTGCTAAAGCTATATACATCATCTCTATGTGTGTGCCTTCCTCTCATTTCACCGTCAATATATGTGGGGGGCAACTATACCTTTGGGGTTAATTCCTCTGGAGGCAAGTGAGGTCTTGTTTTCTCTGCAGTACTAGTTAGCTCTTAGGCTGGTGCGTGGCGTCTAGAACCAACGTAGGAACGCTCCCTGGCTATCTCTAGTTGCGTTTGTCAGGCGTAGGGCAGCGGTCAGCCCAGGTTCCATCACCCTAGAGCTCGTCCGATATTTGTTATACTTTGCTTGTCCTGTGCTATCCCTAGCCATTGGGGATTCATGACAGGCAACTGTGTGATGCCATCATGTCAATATGGACCAAAATCTCTGAGGAATGCTTCCAGCACCTTGTTGAATCTATGCCACAAAGAATTGAGGCAGTTCTGAAGGCAAAAGGGGGTCCAACCCGTTACTAGCATGGTGTACCTAATAAAGTGGCCGGTGAGTGTATATATTGTATATATGTCAGTGAGACACATATATATACATATATTTATATTTTATATAGCGCTAGATAGCAGAAAAGCCGGTAATTCAATTGCCGGCTTTTGCTAACTCGTTACCAAACCCGACAGGATATGAGACATGGTTAACATACAGTGAGCCATTTCATATCCCTTATTTTTTTACATATTCCTCACTACTAATGTTAGAAGTATATGTGTGCAAAATTTGGGGACTCTAGCTGTTAAAATAAAGGGTTAAATCACAGAAAAAAATGACGTTGGCTCCCGCGCAATTTTCTCCACCACAGTGGGAAAGCCAGTGACTGAGGGCAGATATTAATAGCCTAGAGAGGGACCATGGTTATTGCCCCCCCGACTAAAAACATCTGCCCCCAGCCACCCCAGAAAAGACACATCTGTAAGATGCGCCTATTCTGGCACTTGGCCTCTCTCTTCCCACTCCCCTGTAGCAGTGGGATATGGGGTAATAAAGGGTTAATGTCACCTTGCTATTGTAAGGTGACATTAAGCCAGGTTAATAATGGAGAGGAGTCAATGAGACACCTATCCATTATTAATCCTATGTTCATAAAGGGTTAAAAAACACACACACATTAGAAAAAAAGTATTTTAACGAAATAAAGACACATGGTGTTGTAATAGTTTATTAAGCACTCAATCCAATTGAAGACCCTTGTCACCTGAAACAAAGTTAAAATAAAAAAACAACAGTATCCCATACCTCTCCAGCGTTACAGTCAAGTCCCACGATGTAAATCCATCAGAAGGGGTTAAATAATTTTACAAGCAGAAGCTCTGCTAATGCAGCTGTGCTCCTGCCTGTAAAAAGTAGGGAATGAATGGAATACAGGGGAACGTAGCATTGTAGACTTGCAGTGCTGCGCCCCCTGCTGGCATAAACTCATATGAACTCGTGTGTGGGAATTTTTCAGAATATTTTCTCACTGGCTTTCCCACTCTGGCGAAGAAAATTGTGTGGGAGCCCACGCCAATTTTTTCCGTGATTTAACCCTTTATTTTAACACCTAGATCCCCAAAATTTTGCACACTTACACTTCTAACATTACTAGTGAGGAATATGTAAAAAAATCAGGGATATGAAATGGTTTACTGTATGTAAACCATGTCTCATATCCTAAAAAAAATATATATCGAGTGGCGCCAAGTATAGCAAAAATAATGGGGTTAATAAATCTGCTGCGAACACAAACAATCACCACCCAAGATTGTATGGAGAAAAAAATGACAAAAATGATATACCAATGTATACCTAGGTGTTCGCACTGATATAGCCCACTGAGAAGGGATCATATATAACAGTCCATAAAACAGTCCAACACTGAGTTAAATCACCACTAGAATGGTTAGTACAGACGCTCCTTCAGAATTCACACAAGTACTGTACCAAAACAGTATTGTGCATGAGGTTCCTACCACAAAAAGAAATAGGTTTGTGCAAAGGACTTGAATCCCAGTGTTCGGCTAGTGAGCGATAACTGCCCCGGCCGGTGACAGTATGTCGCTCCTCCAAGTCCCACGTGCAGCGGCGTTGAAACCGGCAGGCCGACTCATGCGCGAAGTGAAAGCAGCGCCGGAGTAGGACCTGTGTGCCGAGGTGAGCAGCATGACCGTGCACGTGACCAGAGGCTAGGTACGAGTGGCGGTAGGGACCAAACAACATCCGACGCGTTTCGAAGACGTCTGTCTCCTTCCTCAGGGATGGCCCCTACCCCCTAGTGGAAGTCCTTATGTCCGCCATTCGCACCAGAGTTCATTGGAAGCCGAACAATTCTATGCCGCTATTCAGACCTCTGGGTATGATAGAGTCCAAAATAAAGATCCATCTTGTCTCAGCTCTAGACATAGTTTTAATAAAATTTCCTCCTCTCCGATGTGGAACTATTTTCTCAATACCCACGATTTCCATGTCTTGTATCGTACCATTGTGATGTTCAATAAAATGCTTGGAGAGGGGATGACCTAAACATTTTTTCTTAATATTTCTAATGTGCTCGCTGATTCTTACTCGCAGGGGTCTTTTAGTCCGCCCCACATATGTCTTTTTGCATGGGCATGTGATAGTATAAATGACCCCTGTGGTGGAGCAGGTTCTAAATTCTTTAATGAAAAATTGATTGTCATCTTTATAAAAATTTGCTTGTTTTCTTGTTTGGACCTGTTTGCATATATTACATTTTTGACATGGAAAAAAACCTTTTAAAACATCCTGCGATAAGGTAGTTTGTTTAAAGTGTAATTTATTTGGTATCGTGGGGGCAATGAAGTTGCCCAAATTACGGCACTTTTTTATATATAAAACGGGGGTGTTGAGATATTTTATCCCCTACAATTTTATCATTTTTTAATATATGCCAGTGTTTTTTTTACAATTTTCCGCAGGATGTTTGAATTCACGTTAAATTGAGTAATAATTGGAATAAAGTCCAAATCATCATTTGATTGACCAGTAGGGTTCAACAGCTCTTGACGTGGTTTAGAAAAGGCAGCTTTCTTTGCTAGCCCCAATGTTTCTTCATTATATCCCTTTTCCAGGAATTTGTTAGTTAGTATTTTTGCCTCTTTGTCAAGATCTTGAGGCCTGGAGCAGTTTCTATGTATTCGCATGAACTGGCTCCTAGGGATGTTTAATAGCCATTGAGGAAGATGGCAGCTGTCCAATGGTATGAAACTATTTGAATCAGTGGGCTTATGAAAGGTACGCGTGTGAATAGTTCCCTCTTTAATAAAAATATTAAGATCTAAAAAATTAATTTCACACTTGCTAGTACTACCGCTAAAATTTAAAAGAAATTCATTTTTATTTAAATCAATTAAAAAGTGGTTCAGCAATTCCTGACCACCAGACCAGATAAAAATCACGTCGTCAATGAAGCGTTGCCAGAGGACCTGGTTCGCGCGTAGAGTACCCCCAGGATAAATGAATGTCTCTTCCCATCTTCCTACATACAAATTGGCATAACTAGGCGCGAACCTGGTCCCCATAGCAGTACCCCACTGCTGGGAGTAGTAGTTCTCCTGGTGAATAAAATAGTTATGTGTTAAAAAAAAATAAAATACATGCACTCCCCTAAAAAATCAATTTGTTCAGTGGGCACCTCTGAATGTTTTTTCAAAAAATACTTTGCAGCATCACATCCCTTTGTATGATCGATTACAGTATACAAAGAGGAAATATCCAGGGTACCCAGTATAAAGTGATCCTGCCATTTGATATTTTGTAAAAGTTTTAAAATGTGGGCACTGTCTTTGAGATATGCTGGTAAGTTCGGTATCAGATTCTGGAGGTGACAGTCCACAAATTTGGACATATTTGATGTTAGACATTGGATCCCAGATATGATGGGTCTCCCTGGTGGGTTCCTACTATCTTTATGGATCTTGGGTAAGTAGTAAAAAACTGCCAACCTTGGAGGCCCATTATTAATGAATTTAAATTCATCTTCATTGATGAATCCTCTATCAAGTCCTTTTTTAGTTAGAGTTTTCATTTCTCTGATGAATCTGTTCGTAGGGTCTTTATTTAGCTTTCTATATGTTTTGGAGTCACTCAATAGCCGCATAGCTTCATTATCGTAAGCTTCTTGATTTAAAATAACTATTCCCCCCCTTTATCTGCTGGACGTATGACCAGTTCTTTTTGTTTCTGTAGGGAAACCAAGGCTTGCCTCTCCTTCCAAGTGAGATTATATTTGAATTTGTTGCCACGATTAGTATTGATTTTGCATACTTCCTCTATAACATTTGTTTGGAATGTTTCCATCTGTAATGAATACTCGTTAACCGGATGAAAATAGGATTTATTTTTAAGTTTGGTGTAAACATATTTGGTAGATGACTGGTCTAAATCAGTACAGATTGGATTTTTGAGGAAATGCCTACGATTTTTCATCGCATTGCACTCGTCCGTATTACGGTCTAGTGTGACTCCAGCCAAAGAAGAAGACTGAGAGGAGACTTAATAGTAGTTGTCTACAAATATCTCAGTGGCTGTCACAGTGTAGAATCAGCTTTATCCTCATTTGCACAAAGAAAGACTAGAAGCAACAGGATGAAACTGAAAGGGAGAAGATACAGATTAAATATTAGCAAAAACCTTTTGGGTGATCAACGAGTGGAACAGGCTGCCATGAAAGGTGGTGAGTTTTCCTTCAATGGACAGAGGCTGGACAGACATCTGTCTGAGATTGTTTAGTGTGTCCTGCATTGATCAGGGGTTGGACACGATGACCCTGGAGGTCCCTTTCATCTCTAACATTATAGGATTCTATGATTTTATATGGCAGGAATTACACCTCATACGAGGTTGTCCCTCAACAGAGGTACCTATTTAAGCAGAAAACAACTTCTTATACTCAGGCATAGAGAAGCTAACATGTTGACTTTAAGGTTTCCAAAAACTGTGGTGTCATGAAAACAAGTTCTATCCTTATCCCCATTTAGACATCAGAGAGAAGGGTCCGGTTCTGATGGTCAACTTGATGGCTGCCATGTGATACTACAATCCAGGTAGTACTACATTTACTTGTCTTTACACCTCAGTACAACTGATAAAAGACATGCCTGAGCTTACCTGTGTATACATCCATATTTAAAGATTGTGTCCAAGTTTACAAGTTATTCCCTATCCATAGGCTAGAAGATAGCTTATTGATCTCTGGGGATCCCAATCTAAATTAACCAGCGGTTAATTCTGTGCACCTCCACTATATCTAATCTCAATAGGACAGTGCCATAAAGTGAAAAGTGTGGAGGTGGACATGCTTGATCTCTGCTCTTTTCATTGCCTATCCTATGGACTAAGGATAATTATAAAAATTTGGTACAAACCCTTAAAGTTTCTTATACGCAGTTTGTTACCGTTGCAAATGCAGGATATACCAATACATAACTGCAGAGTCAGCTAACAACCATATGATCAGTTCCAGTGTGATCCAACAAAACATTGTATCGCACCTGTCACCAATATTTGTCTATGGGGCTGTGCACATGTCTGATTTTTTCCTCTGACAGAGCCGGTCAGAGGAAAAGGTCGCAGCATGCCTGAGTTTGATCCGATATTTGAATCGCACTCAGCCATGCAAGTCAATGAATGAGTGGAAACCAGCAGACTGAACTTGGATGAGATCTGAGTGAAGTCCAATTTCCAAGAACTAACACAATGGAGAAGATGGAGAATTTTTTATCCATCTTCTCATCACAGAGATTTGGATCACACAGTCATCACACTCTACTCAAGCTTTGATCAGAGTCTGATCAGAGTGTGATTAGCATTATTGATCCAATTTTCTCGGATGACAAAAAATACTGTCATCTACACCTGTCCTTAGATTGGGTCGTCTTCAATCGAACTTCAGCGACCCAGTTCTTGCAGGATATCTTTCTGAAAACACAGCTGATCTGATCTGGTAGATTAACAAACCAGTGCCAGCATTTTTAGGGTGTATAATACATTGTTATTAGCAATTGCTCAGAATACTGGAGACAAATAATGCGTAAAGTAATAATTAGTTAATAATTGCTCCAATCAGCAAGGTCATGTTAGTAGACTGTGGGGGAGGAGAGTTTTAGAAGATTCTGCGATGTGTTTCTAAAAAATGATCGGCGTCTTGTTCTCATTATTATAAAGCTTTTCGCTCTCTGGTGCCTTCTGTAGCCGTAGAAATTTGTTTAGTCTCTACAGGGGTCTGTGTGCTACTGTCACCAGCTCCAGCAGACAATGCTCTGGATACATATGCCTCAGATAATATTCTTTTATGAACCTGGAAATGCTGGTGAGTGTGGACCTACTGCACTACGGACAGGGCTTACCCTGATGGTGTGTGACTAAGTGTCTTCCATGTCTTCACTAGGGCCATTGATGGTGAAGATAAGCTGCCCTGTCAGTAGTGACCAGGCACCACTACAGAGAAGTCCTGCAGCAGCTGACTGGTGAGTCAGAGACACGCTTACGACACACAGGAGGGCGAGACAGAAGCATAGTCAGATGATCCGAGGTCGAGGAAGGCAGCACAGGTTTACAACACAATGCCAGGGAGTCAGGGATGGAGAAGCCAAACTGAGCTGGTAAGCCCTTCTGGGGGCAGAGCAAAGTACAGTAATGGGCATGTGCCGGCTGTACTTCTGGGTCATCTGAACTTTTTTGTCCTCTCCCGGTTCATGCGTATTACAGCACTTTGCTCTGCCCTCAGCAGGACAGAGCGAAATATGCCTGTGCAGGAGCAAGAATGGAGACGCTGTGTGGATGACGTAGGACATATCATACATATGACATATCCTCCACATGAATAAGGGTGGGAGGACGGTGATTGGGAAAGAGGAGGCACCGAGCAAGACCAGAGAGGCCCATTACACCGGACCACACCATATGAGGGGATTATGAAAGGTATTTCTTGTGATACAGACAGAGTGTTGAGGAATTATATACGTGTTGCTAAATTGCTGTAAAAGGTGGTAAAGGTGTGGCCTTAGTTTATATTTGGAAAATCTGGTGACAGGTTCCCTTTAATGTTAATTATCTACAGTGGTTCTCTAGTATGATCAATAAAGGCGCATTACAAACAAGGGACCACCTATATCACCTGCTATAACCTTATAGAGCAAATATTAAGAGGTTATCCAAAGCAGACAGCCCAATATCTCTTATAGTCAATGGTACACCTAAACCAGTCTACAAATTTTGGCCATATGCGCCTTACTAGGAAAAAAATAATCTCCTACACTAAGGGACCCACAACAGAAAATCAAACAAAAACTGTGTGGGAAAATACGGGGAACTTAGGCCTGCCTAGAGATGGTCAGCTTGCACGGTGTGTAGCACAGCTTGGATTGTGAGCACAAATAAGGGGATTGTTCTTTACTGAAAAGCCTCAAGCTGTATTAAAAACACAACGGTTTAAAGTGTCTGAGGGTGTTTTGTTCTTCATTACTTCATAAAATTGACATTAATAGCTATGGAAAAGAACTGCTGAGTGCATTTACTGCTGGTGTTTCAGGTATGAAAGCTGCTTTCAGGCTGCTAATGTTTCCTAATTACAGATCTCAACTGTAGAAACAGAGGGTGCGAAAGGCGGGAGAGTGAGGGGATTCACAGTGAAAGAGATCTACTGGGAGCATAGAAAAGGGGCATAGATGAAGAGATGTGAGGGCCAACAATTTTAGGTCCCTTCTTCTTCTGCTCATTCATACTATGATCCATCAATGGGGAGGCGAAGGTCTCTGTGGGGAATAAGGCACACTTGCCAACTATCCAGAAATATGCAGAAGCCTCCGGGAAAATATGGAGACCTCCCTGAAGAGTTGGCCAATCACCTAGGTGCACGTGGAACGTCCTGAAAAATATTTCTTGTGCATAATGCCAGGATGCCCCCTCAAAAGATAGACAGATATTCCTCATCCAAAACAATAATCTGGGGGTAGGATGGGGCAGTAGAAAGTATGGAGGGGCACAGTGTGTAAGGGTGACAAAGTTATGGAAACATTTTCTGCAACGTGTTTTATGGACTACACTTCCAGATTTCCTAAAGACGAGTCCAAAAACATGGATAGTGTGACTCTCAGATTACTTTGTTATTGTTGTGATTGACTTGGGTACGGCGCGTCCATTGTTTCACCCAACCATGAGGAAACATTGCTTGATGAGTCCTACATTATCTGCATTGACTCTGTGATATCACTGTAACATTGTCTTCTAATAATTATTAGCATTGTGCCAACCATTGCCACAAGGTTGTGGTTCAGTACATTCATATATCAACATCCGATAAGTACTGTATATAAGGTTTCCCTAGTTTAGAATGGGTGATATAGATATTGTCAATATACGAAGAATTGCCACGTTACAGTTATGGGATGTCCTCAAACCTTAACTTATCAGTAGGTGGTGGAAGATTGGAGTTGGAAAAAAAACTGGTTAAAATTTAATAAGAAAACAAAATACCGAAAAAGTGTCAGAGCACCAAATATATTATGTGTTTTAGACACTTTATATACCTCAAGATATCAACTGTGCCAAATGTATTACTGCCATTATAGCACAATATATTGCTGTAAAGTAAGCCCAGCCTCTACATTGGGTAATTAAATGCAAACATGTCCTTTTTTCAAACCATAAAATCCATTCCATTACTCAAAGTAGAGATGTCTAGGTACTTTGCCTTTAAAGAGTTATTACAGCACAATTTGTGTGGTCCTAACATCTCTAACATCTATCTCACAGGATTAACTTTCCAGCTCTGCGATCTTCTGCACACAATACTGCTATTAAATGAATATTTGCTTCCGCATTAATGTCCATCATAAAAACCCCAGTAAAGTTTCATGGAGCGTAGGAAAGAATCCGTCGGGAGGCTGACCTGTAGAGATGTGGACTTGTGAAATCTGCACAGTAACTATAGCCAACACCACTGTACGTTCCCTGCCAGGAATACCTTATAAAGTCTGATCGGGTCAATGCTCTTGGACAGCTCCATCCATCAAACGGCCACAGCAGCCTAGGAGCCGAATATAATTCAAAGGCGTAAAGGTTGCTGTTTCTGAAATCTTAAAGAGTGATTGGACTGATACTGACTATATCCATCAGTACACTCTGTCCTTTTTAGTCTAGAGTATTCCCCCCAAAAAACCCAAACAGATCAGGACATAGGATTCCTCTGTCTAGCGTGGTCATCATTACAACAGTTTGTCAGACAGCTTTCACCAGACTTCTAAATGGCAAATCTCTGCAGTTATCCCGAAAAACAAACAGGACCTGCCTTGACTTATTCTCTCTGTCAAGTTCTTAACGAATAACTAAACTTTGAACACTTTTTAGACACATATTTCCTGTAAAACTATTAGGGTCCAGATACCGAGAACCCCACCGGTCACCGAAAGTTCGCTGAGAAGTGTGCAGCTTGGGAGCCACACACAGAGCGCAGTACAGATTCAATGGAAAGCCTATGAATTTCTACTGAATCCGCACTCTGCTCTGTCTACTCTTGCCTCCCAAGCTGTACACTTCTCAGTGGTCTTTTGAGCAATTGGTGTGACTCTCATTACCCAGCCCCACTGATTTAATTAAAGTGTCTGAACATTTTTTTTTATACATAGTTTTCAAAGTTTACTTATTCTTTAATATTTCTATTCTTGCTTTGGCATATTTTCTTTGGTTCATCTTGGAAGAGCTGAATAACCTTTAATGTGGCCTCTGGTAGAAGCAGAAAGAGAAAAATGATCCAGCTTCTGATTGAAGGTAAGTATAACAATTTATTGCTTAATTTTCAAATTGCTAAAAACAATTAACTATTTGAAAATAAAGCAACAAAATTTTAGACTTACCTTGAATCAGAAGCTGGGTCAATTTCCTCTCTCTGCGATTACCGCTTCCACCTAGATTGAATCAACAGAAGGGTGAGCAGGTATTTTCCTGTGGCCTCTGGGGTTGCACATTGTTGCTGTCTTCCAGCTCTTCTAGAGACTTTACATGGGGCTGTCTAGTTCAGTAAACCTATTTTCAAATGCCCTATTAAAGAAAAGTGATCTAAAAGAAAGCCCCATCAGTGATTGACTATGCCCATCTATTAACCGCAGTGACTACAACAATTGACGAGCAGGCAGCTCCTTTACGTTTATGGGCACTGGTGAATGTAATATCCCCCTTGTTGTGGTGCTGGGACATTCTCTGATCGATGATCATTATAGGACCCTTCTACCAAATTTTCAACTGGAACTGGCTATTTCTGCAAGAATTTGGGACTATTGTATATGTGCCTATACTCATTTAATAGCAAATGCTCTGTTGGCCAAAGCATCTTCTTCCCATTTCTTCCATCCTCTTCTATGCTCGATTTGGCATGTCTTTTAAATAAGAGAGGGGCAAATGCTGCACTCAGACATCTCTGGAGGTGGCTTATCTCAAAGGATCAGGCATTAAAATTCAACATGCCCAATCCTTTATTTTCCCACCAATATTATCAGCTAGGGCAGCGTTTCCCAAACTCCAATCCTCAGGGCCCTCAACACATCATGCTTTCAGGATTTTCGCACTATTGCACAGGTGATGGAATTATTATCAAGGCATCAGAAATGGCCACAGGTTCTCTCACCTGTGCAATACTAAGGAAATACAGAAACCATGATCTTTTGGGGTCCCTGAAGACTGGAGTTTGGGAAACAATAATTTAGGGGGAGGTTGGGAGACCCGTACAAATTAATTGGTTTGCCAACCTCAATTAATTTTGTGAGTTCAACTGACACTAATCTATTATGTATGACCAACGCAAGTATCACTGCAAGACTTAGCAGACTGAGACTACCACTAATTGCACTAATTGTGGAACCTATCTTAGGAAAACTCACAGGAAACATCAGTAGAATTTATTTTGAGAAGTGAAGGTAATCTAATGTTTTGTATCCACTGATTGTTTTTTTTATTGAAGGGGTAAATGCCCTTTAAAACCTTGAAGTGAGCCTCAAACCTATAACACCTTCTCTTCCCTCTGTGCTTGCCAATAATACCGAGAACATTAACAGAATAAAAATTCAACTATTTTCTCCCCTTTTTTCTGCATTTATGTCTATGCCACCTCATTGCATGTAAATCATTTGCTCAAGGTGGATGGAGGGCATGGGGCGATCAAAGCCTTCCACGGTGAATGAAAGATAGCCACATTAATGCAGAATACTATGAGGCCATATGCAAAAATAATTTCATTTTTTTCAGGATAAAATATTAAAATGTGGTGATAAGGTGAAGACTGTGCACAGCTTATATGTCTGTAGTTAAGTGGGAGTCCACGTAATCTGTTTTGCAATGCTAAGCATTCAGGATTTTACACCACCTGAGAGCTGGCGGCAGAGAGCGCACATAAAGCAATGTGACAGCAAACTAAAAGTGTAATATTGCAAACATTTCTTACTGGAATATCATGACAATTTAATGGCGGTCCCTATACATCTAGTTTACAGATTCAATGCACCAAAGCTTTTCAGCTTATCATACAATCAAAGCCCTTAGCCACTGCTGCCAATGTTGGACATCTTAAAGGGAGTCTGCCGAAAACAGAGGCTGGAACAAGGCTTCACTGCACCTAATACAGGAGGTCATTTCTAATGGAAGAAAACTAATTCTAATTAGTAAAGGGATGGATCTATTGTCTTATAGCATCAGGTGAAACTAACATTGCCCTGTAGGTCTTCTGTGAATTTGTACAGATACCCAAAGACATTCAGTCCAAATAAAAGGTTCCTGTAAAGAGAATCTGGCACATTTCATGCTTCTCAAACCAAGGACCGGTCCTCATTACAAACATGTATGTTTCATGATGCAATGTTTCAGAAAAATACATAAATGAAGCTGATCCCTGCTGGCTTCTCCCCCCTTTTCTTCTTTCCACTGGCTTCTCCCCGCCAGCTTCTTCCCTTTGGCTTCTCCCCACCTGCTTCTCCCCGCTGGCTTCTCCCCACCTGCTTCTCCCCGCTGGCTTCTCCCCACCTGCTTCTCCCCGCTGGCTTCTCCCCACCTGCTTCTCCGCGCTGGCTTCTCCCCACCGGCTTCTCCCCCTGACTTCTCCCCACCGGCTTCTCCCTGTTGGCTTCTCCCCACCTGCTTCTCTCCGCTGGCTTCTCCCCACCTGCTTCTCCCCGCTGGTTTATCCCCACCTGCTTCTCCCCACTGGCTTCTTCCCACCTGCTTCTCCCCACCTGCTTCTCCCCCTGGCTTGTCCCCACCGGCTTCTCCCTACTGGCTTCTCCCCACCTGCTTCTTTCTGTTGGCTTCTCCTTACTGGCTTCTCCCTGTTGGCTTCTCCCCACCTGCTTCTCCCCCTGGCTTGTCCCCACCGGCTTCTCCCTACCGGCTTCTCCCCACCTGCTTCTCCCTGTTGGCTTCTCCTCACTGGCTTCTCCCTGTTGGCTTCTCCCCACCTGCTTCTCCCCACCTGCTTCTCTCGGCTGGCTTCTCCCTTCCTGCTTCTCCCCACCGGCTTCTCCCCACCTGCTTCTCCCGCTGGCTTCTCCCCACCGGCTTCTCCCTACCTGCTTCTCCCCCTGGCTTCTCCCCACTGGCTTCTCCCCACCTGCTTCTCCCCCTGGCTTCTCCCCACCTGCTTCTACCCGCTGGCTTCTCCCCACCTGTTTCTCCCCCTGGCTTCTCCACTTAGCTTCTCCCGGTTGGCTTCTCCCTGTTGGCTTCTCCCCACCTGCTTCTCCCCAGTGGCTTCTCCCTGTTGGCTTCTCCCTGTTGGCTTCTCCCCACCTGCTTCTCCCCAGTGGCTTCTCCCCACCTGCTTCTCCCCAGTGGCTTCTCCCCACCTGCTTCTCCCTGTTGGCTTCTTCCCACCTGCTTCTCCCTGCTGGCTTCTCCCTTCCTGCTTCTCCCCCTGGCTTCTCCCCACTGGCTTCTCCCCACCTGCTTCTCCTCACCGGCTTCTCCCCACCTGCTTCTCCCCGCTGGCTTCTCCCCACCTGTTTCTCCCCCTGACTTCTCCACCTAGCTTCTCCCGGTTGGCTTCTCCCCGCTGGATTCTCTCCACCTGCTTCTCCCCACCTGCTTCATCTCACTGGCTTTTCCCCACCGGCTTCTCCCTACCTGCTTCTCCCTACTGGCTTTTCCCCACCTGCTTCTCCCCATCGGCTTCACCCTGCTGGCTTCTCCCCACTAGATTCTTCCTGCTGGCTTCTCCCTGCTGGCTTCTCCCCACCTTCTTCTCCTCACTGGCTTCTCCCTGTTGCTTCTTCCCGCTGGCTTCTCCCTGTCTGCTAAGCTAGACAGGCAGGTCTCTTGCTATATGAGTATAAGGGGAGACTTGTCAGGCTAGCTAGGATGGCCAGGAAAAGCTGTCGTCAGGTACCAGCTTTTTGGACTAGTCACCTTGTCCCCAGCCAAATGTTTTTTCTTTGAGATGCCGAATGCTTCAGAGTAAAACAGATATGTGTGTAATAAGGAAGATAATGTTGTAACTCCCTGCAACATCTCACAAGCAACATGGCAAATGGCGTTCTAGCAACATGGCAAATTACTTTAATTACAAAAAAAATGATGTTATCTGCCTGAATTCCTCCAATTGTCTTCTCTTTAATTTGCTGCCCACTGTCTGAAATATATTATGCTTTGCTTATATAGTGCCAACATATTCCACAGCGCTTTACAGACATTATGATCACTCACAATCTAAATTCTCTATCAGTATGTCTTTGAGTATAGGAAATAACAAGAAGAAACCCACAAAAATCACCAGGAGAACATACAAACTCCTTGTAGATGCTGTCTTGGTCTCTTATCAGCACAGACATACCCCGCTGGATTACAGGAGGTAAAGGCAGATCTTTGTACGGTCCTGCTCTTATGTCTATCAAAATATCAAAATATATACAAGGCTAATGGAGAGGCTAGCTTCTGAAGCAGGGATGGCATCCCATTATCTGTGTGGGCCCCTGATGAGGGCACAATTCATAACTGGGAATTAAGGGCAAGGCTTTTTCAGCTAAGAGCATATGAGTTATGCCAGTCTCTGACCAAATAACACTGATGGGTCTGTAAGGAGGTTGCTTTCCCTGCTCCTTGCCTGGAACCACGTAGTCAGACAGCTGGGTTGTTGGGGGGAAGACTTTCTGCCCTGGACAGAGGGGACGTGGTGACTGCTGGGAAAAGAGAGGGGAGTGGTCAGAAAAGTGCGGGAGAGAAAGCGCGCCAGAGAGGGGACAGCATGCCAGAGAGAAAGCAGGCTGCAGCGCCGCGCTCCCCATGACAGAGTGCTCCCCGTGAGGGCACTAAGGCTGGTGTGAGAGTGGGGACTTGGAAGCCTCCATAATCTGAGAAGACTCTTCCCCTGACAGTGCAGAGACAGTGACTCAGTGCAGCCCTGGTGACCGCAGTGACAAGCAAAGATCCCTGAGTGTGATAAGTAACTGCCCAGTCTGTGTGTGACATCGTTACTACCTAGAAGCTGCCAGGCTTACGGAGACTCCTGCAGCGGTGACGGAGAGACTGTGCTATTTCCTGGTTCCAGTTTCACTTTGAGAAGAACAGACTGCAGAGGCTTAACCCCGGACTCTCCAGGAGACACAGAAGAGATTTCAGGATCTCAAGCCCTGCTGGTGACTGTATCCACGTTGGAAAAAGGACCCTCCAGTCAGGACCTCCCTGGGCTGATAAGTTATAAGAACACTCGTTAACCCTTTTGATTCCGCTTAACTGTTTATTGTTTTACTCTATTAACCCCCTGTTTACTCCCTGCAAGGAGAATTTTTCCCCTGTTAATAAATCCCCTTCAACAGTTGGTCTGTCTGTTCCGTGGTGACATACGCAACCCTGCACTCTATTACACTTGGCGTAGTCGGCAGGATGTCACACGGTAGAGCGGAAGGGGCAGACCAAGCAGTTGAGGGAGGTCCCAGGTCTAGCATCTCCCTGGGAGCCATGTTAGCTAACCTGCCAACATTTTCAGGGAGTAATGTCATGTTGTGGGGTTGGACGGAGCGCATCCGAGGGATGATGCGGATGCATCCTATGACACCAGCTCTGCAGGCAGAAATAGCTGTGATGGCCCTAGAGGGGGATGCACGGGACTCTGTTATGCTCAGACCCCCCCAGGCGAGAGATACACTGGACAAAGTATTACGTATCCTTGAGGAGACGCATGGGGACCCCACTGACGTAGGGGAGCTGCGCATGCAACTGTTCCGCCGGGTGCAAAGAGAGGGGGAGACCGTGACTCAATATATGAACGCACTGCAAGAGCTTCATACTGCCATGATACGGAAGGACGGCGTAGGTGTGGGGACAGTTGACGTTGTGCTGCGAGACCAACTGGTGACAGGCTTGCGAGATGTGTTCATGAAACAGGCCCTGCAAGAGCGCATGCGCGTAAAGCTAGATATGACTTTCTCTGAGGTCGGGAGTGAGGCACGCACGCGCGAGCAAGAGCAAGGGGTGGTAGGGCCAGTGGGAAAGGAATGGAGCAGGGAGGTAACAGCCCCTCAATGGGTAGAAGACTTGAAGAAGGAGGTTAAGTGAGTCCGTGAGGAGGTGACTGCATATAAGAAGATCCCTGCTGCAGAGTACAGCCCTTCGGTGCGAGAAAGAGAGACCGCCCCCCAAAGTGAGACTAGTGCCGCTCAGCGAAGAAGACTACCTAGATGCTACAACTGCGGAGCACCCAGTCAGAATGAAGAGGAGGCAATGTGGACCCGAGATTCCCAGCTGAAGATAAGAAGAATCTGGGAGGAGACTGAGAGTCTGGGGAAAGCCCTTACTGCGGTTTTGGGGACCAGCGGCATACCCCGAGGTAACGTGCGGAAGCCACCAGAAATGGATATAGGAGAGGTGCGCCGCATAAAGGAGGCTTCGGTGGTGGCCCCAGAGTGTAACTCCGTATCCTGGGGTGAAGAGCAACCGCAGATGAGAGATGTCCCCCGCCGAGGTCGACGATCCGGACTGAAGCGCCCTTCAGACAGACGCAGACGTGAGTGCTGGTCGTGCAGAAAGGTGGGACACATTTCCAGAAATTGCCCTACCCGAGAAGAGCGGTGTCAGAGATCCGCTCACCCCTCTGAGGGTCCTGCTAACTGGAGGGAACGTCGCCCCTGGAGGGAATGGTACGGCAGGAAGAGAAGAGTTCCACCAAGGGCAAGACAGTACCACAATGTCGGATGCCAAGGAGAGGTGGAGAAGGTGTCAGGCATCTCTGGTGAAATGACTGCGCTGTCCCAACACGTAAAGGCGAACCTGGTGGATCTATAGCCTGGGTCTGAAGGTTTTGTTGGTGAGACTCAGTCCGGCGGGAAGAAAGTGACGTTCACTCGAGAGGACCACCAAAGTGCTTTACTACCCTGCCCAGCACGAGGTCCTGAAGAAGGAGAGAAAGTGCCAAGTGTTCCTGCGACACTCGTTTTCAAGGTCCGAGCCGATGAGAAGGAGGAACCACTGATGTCGTCCCCTGAGGTGAAGAATGTGCTGGCTGTCAGCTCACCAGTTCCTGATCAGACAGGGGAAATGGAGCAGCTGTGTGAGACAGGGCGTGTGGCTGAGAAACCCTGGGAAATGATGCCCGCAGAGCCCGGCGCAGATGACAAAGAGTCCGGCCTGCATGGTCTTAATTCATCTGACTCAAGCTTTGACGAGAATGCTCCTGTCAAAGAGAGGGGGAGCTATGGAGAAGAATTGCTTGTACTAAGCCCCCAAACTGAGGTGCCCGAACAAGAAGTCCTAAAGTTTCCAATAACGACAAGGAGGAGGATGAATCATCTACGCAGACATCTGCTAGCGGCAAAGCTAAGAAGAAGAGGAAAAAGAAGAAGACAGCAGTTGTTGATGAAGCAGAGAAAGCATATCTCAACCTGACTGATGAGCAGCTCCTAAACCAGTTAGTCTGGGACTATGTACAAGAAGAAAGGCAGAAGGAGATGCGAGAATCGCAGGTATCTGACTCCCCTCCAAAGAACAAAGAGAAGCACGAAGAGTCCTCGCCCGTGGAATGGCGAGCTTTAAGAGAGGGGGAAAGTAAGGAGGTTGCTTTCCCTGCTCCTTGCCTGGAACCACGTAGTCAGACAGCTGGGTTGTTGGGGGGAAGACTTTCTGCCCTGGACAGAGGGGACGTGGTGACTGCTGGGAAAGAGAGGGGAGTGGTCAGAAAAGTGCGGGAGAGAGAGCGCGCCAGAGAGGGGACAACGTGCCAGAGAGAAAGCAGGCTGCAGCGCCGCGCTCCCCATGACAGAGTGCTCCCCGTGAGGGCACTTAGGCTGGAGTGAGAGTGGGGACTTGGAAGCCTCCATAATCTGAGAAGACTCTTCCCCTGACAGTGCAGAGACAGTGACTCAGTGCAGCCCTGGTGACCGCAGTGGCAAGCAAAGATCCCTGAGTGTGATAAGTAACTGCCCAGTGTGTGTGTGACATCGTTACTACCTAGAAGCTGCCAGGCTTACGGAGACTCCTGCAGCGGTGACGGAGAGACTGTGCTATTTCCTGGTTCCAGTTTCACTTTGAGAAGAACAGGCTGCAGAGGCTTAACCCCGTACTTTCCAGGAGACACAGAAGAGACTTCAGGATCTCAAGCCCTGCTGGTGACTGTATCCATGTTGGAAAAAGGACCCTCCAGTCAGGACCTCCCTGGGCTGATAAGTTATAAGAACACTCGTTAACCCTTTTGATTCCGCTTAACTGTTTATTGTTTAAAGGTACCGTCACACTAAACGATATCGCTAGCGATCCGTGACGTTGCAGCGTCCTGGCTAGCGATATCGTTGTGTTTGACACGCAGCAGCGATCAGGATCCTGCTGTGATATCGCTGGTCGTTGATTAAAGTTCAGAACTTTATTTGGTCGTCAGGTCGCCGTGTATCGTTGTGTTTGACAGCAAAAGCAACGATACCAGCGATGTTTTACAATGGTAATCAGGGTAAATATCGGGTTACTAAGCGCAGGGCCGCGCTTAGTAACCCGATGTTTACCCTGGTTACCAGTGTAAAATGTAAAAAAACAAACACTACATACTCACCCTCTGATGTCTGTCACACGTCCCTTGCCGTCCGCTTCCTGCACTGACTGAGCGGTGGCCGTAAAGTGAAAGCACAGCCCAGCGGTGACGTCACCGCTCTGCTGTTAGGGCCGGCACTCAGTCAGTGCAGGAAGCGGACGCCGGGGGACGCGAAGGTGAGTATGTAGTGTTTGTTTTTTTACATTTTACACTGGTAACCAGGGTAAACATCGGGTTACTAAGCGCGGCCCTGCGCTTAGCAACCCGATGTTTACCCTAGTTACCCAGGGACCTCGGCATCGTTGGTCGCTGGAGAGCGGTCTGTGTGACAGCTCTCCAGCGACCAAACAGCGATGCTGCAGCGATCGGCATCGTTGTCTGTATCGCTGCAGCGTCGCTTAGTGTGACGGTACCTTTACTCTATTAACACCCTGTTTACTCCCTGCGAGGAGAATTTTTCCCGTTAATAAATCCCTTTCAACAGTTGGTCTGTCTGTTCCGTGGTGACATACGCAACCCTGCACTCTATTACAGGTCCACCAAAACTTAATTTACCACGATTTGTGACATAAGTGCGGAAAATCACCCCTTTTAGTGTGACACTGGTGTAGCTTTATTTGTCATCGGTACCCATGGTTCCCAAACACAAAGGACTTTGAAACTGATAAGAAAATGGGTATGACCGCAAGGTGTGGTTCTTCTTACCACTACTTCTATATCTTTTAAGGCACAAACTAATTAGATAACATTATCTGCCATAGCTTTTATCACTTCTGATGTGCCGCATGTCTAAGGTGTGAAAAGGGAAAAACACTTGTGTTAACAAAACTTCAATGATACTAACATTCTGGTGAAGGACAAGCTAGAAGAAAAAAAAAAAAAAAAAAAAAAAAAATATATATATATATATATATATATGTATATATATATACATTCATAGAGTGAATACATTTTCAGATCTTCACCCTGTATAGAACATTGAATGAAGCACTTATATACATATAGGAATCAGAATATTGCCACGTACAGGTAGTATATGATGTCTTAAGTTTCGATATATGCACAGCATGGTGGCTAAGTGGTTAGCACTGTTTCTTTGCAGCATTAGGGTTCTGGGTTCCATCAAGGACAATATCTGCAAGGAGTTTGTATGTTCTTCCCGTGTTTGTGTGGGTGTTCTCCCACACTCCAAAGACATAATTTAGAATTGGGAAAGGGAATTTAGATTGTGAGCCGCAATAAGAACAGAGTAAATTATGTTGGTACTGTGCTGTGAAATATGATGGCGCTATGTAAGTAAGCATAATAAATAAATAGATACACTATAATCAGTTTACCAAGTAATAGAGCTGAGGGATAGATTAGTAGGACATTAGGTGCAGCAGCCAGGTTAGTAGTCAATGGGCACTAAAAGAGAACCCTGTAAACTGCCTCCTATCTCCCAGCATCACCAATTCTTCCTTTAATTTCATTGTCTGGTACAACATACCGTAATTGTTACGATGTCTCGCCAGGTTGGATAATCAAAAGAGACACAGGGGATGGTGGGAAGTAAAAGACAGTTTGCAGGTTCCGTCCAACAGACATGGACTACTGACCTGGCTGCTGGACTATTGACCTGGCTGCTGGACTAGTGTCCTGGAAGCTGAACTACTGACTTGGCTGCTGTACTACTGACCTGGCTGCTGTACTACTGCCCTGGCTGCTGGACTACTGACCTGGCTGCTGGACTAGTGTCCTGGAAGCTGAACTACTGACTTGGCTGCTGTACTACTGACCTGGCTGCTGGACTACTGACCTGGCTGCTGGATACTGACCTGGCTGCTGGACTAGTGTCCTTGAAGCTGAACTACTGACCTGGCGGCTGGACTTTGTTTCCTGGAAACTGAACTACTGACTTGGCTGCTGGAAGTGTCCTGGAAGCTGAATTGCTGAACTGGCTGCTGGACTAGTGTCCTGGCTGTTAAACTACTTACCTGGCAGCTGGACTAGTGTCCTGGCTGCTAAACTACTTACCTGGCTGCTGGACTAGTGTCCTGGCTGCTGGACTACTGACCTGGCTGCTGGACTACTGACCTGGCTGCTGTACTACTGCCCTGGCTGCTGGACTACTGACCTGGCTGCTGGACTAGTGTCCTGGAAGCTGAACTACTGACTTGGCTGCTGTACTACTGACCTGGCTGCTGGACTACTGACCTGGCTGCTGGATACTGACCTGGCTGCTGGACTAGTGTCCTTGAAGCTGAACTACTGACCTGGCGGCTGGACTTTGTTTCCTGGAAACTGAACTACTGACTTGGCTGCTGGAAGTGTCCTGGAAGCTGAATTGCTGAACTGGCTGCTGGACTAGTGTCCTGGCTGTTAAACTACTTACCTGGCAGCTGGACTAGTGTCCTGGCTGCTAAACTACTTACCTGGCTGCTGGACTAGTGTCCTGGCTGCTGGACTACTGACCTGGCTGCTGGACTACTGACCTGGCTGCTGGACTAGTGTCCTGAAAACAGAGCTACTGACCTGCCTGCTGGACTAGTGTCCTGGCTGCTGGATTACTGACCTGGCTGCTGGACTAGTGTCCTGTAATCTGAACTACCGACCTGACTGCTGGACTAGTGTCCTCGAAGCTGAACTACTGACCTGGCTGTTGGACTGGTGTCCTGGCTGCTGACCTACTGACCTGGCTGCTGGACTAGTGTCTTGGCTGCTAAACTACTTATCTCGCTGCTGGACTAATGTCCTGGCTGCTGAACTACTGACCTGGCTGCTGGACTAGTGTCCGGGCTGCTGGACTACTGACCTGGCGGCTGGACTAGTTTCCTGGAAACTAAACTACTGACTTGGCTGCTGGAAGTGTCCTGGAAGCTGAACTACTGACCTGGCTGCTGGACTACTGACCTGGCTGCTGGATACTGACCTGGCTGCTGGACTAGTGTCCTGGAAGCTGAACTACTGACTTGGCTGCTGTACTACTGACCTGGCTGCTGAACTACTGACCTGGCTGCTGGACTAGTGTCCTGGAAGCTGAATTGCTGAACTGGCTGCTGGTCTAGTGTCCTGGCTGCTGAACTACTGTCCTGGCTACTGGACTAGTGTCCTGGTTGCTGGACTACTGACCTGGCGACTGGACTACTGACCTGGCTGCTGGACTAGTGTCCTGGCTGCTGGACTACTGACCTAGCGGCTGGACTACTGACCTGGCTGCAGGACTAGTGTCCTGAAAACTGAACTACTGACCTGGCTGCTAGACTAGTGTCCTGGCTGCTGGACTACTGACCTGGCTGCTGGACTAGTGTCCTGAAAACAGAGCTACTGACCTGGCTGCTGGACTAGTGTCCTGGCTGCTGGATTACTGACCTGGCTGCTGGACTAGTGTCCTGGAATCTAAACTACCGACCTGGCTGCTGGACTAGTGTCCTGGAAGCTGAACTACTGACCTGGCTGTTGGACTGGTGTCCTGGCTGCTGACCTACTGACCTGGCTGCTGGACTAGTGTCTTGGCTGCTGAACTACTTATCTGGCTGCTGGACTAATGTCCTGGCTGCTGAACTACTGAACTGGCTTCTGGACTAGTTTCCTGTCTGCTGAACTACTGACCTGACTGCTGGACTAGTATCCTGGCTGCTGGACTACTGACCTGGTGGCTGGACTACTGACCTGGCTGCTGGACTAGTGTCCTGGCTGCTGGACTACTGACCTGGCTGCTGGACTAGTGTCCTGAAAACAGAGCTACTGACCTGGCTGCTGGACTAGTGTCCTGGCTGCTGGATTACTGACCTGGCTGCTGGACTACTGTCCTGTAATCTGAACTACTGACCTGGCTGCTGGACTAGTGTCCTGGAAGCTGAACTACTGACCTGGCTGTTGGACTGGTGTCCTGGCTGCTGACCTACTGACCTGGCTGCTGGACTAGTGTCTTGGCTGCTGAACTACTTATCTCGCTGCTGCACTAATGTCCTGGCTGCTGAACTACTGACCTGGCTGCTGGACTAGTGTCCGGGCTGCTGGACTACTGACCTGGCGGCTGGACTAGTTTCCTGGAAACTGAACTACTGACTTGGCTGCTGGAAGTGTCCTGGAAGCTGAACTACTGACCTGGCTGCTGGACTACTGACCTGGCTGCTGGACTACTGACCTGGCTGCTGGATACTGACCTGGCTGCTGGACTAGTGTCCTGGAAGCTGAACTACTGACTTGGCTGCTGTACTACTGACCTGGCTGCTGGACTAGTGTCCTGGAAGCTGAATTGCTGAACTGGCTGCTGGTCTAGTGTCCTGGCTGCTGAACTACTGACCTGGCTACTGGACTAGTGTCCTGGTAGCTGGACTACTGACCTGGCGACTGGACTACTGACCTGGCTGCTGGACTAGTGTCCTGGCTGCTGGACTACTGACCTAGCGGCTGGACTACTGACCTGGCTGCAGGACTAGTGTCCTGAAAACTGAACTACTGACCTGGCTGCTAGACTAGTGTCCTGGCTGCTGGACTACTGACCTGGCTGTTGGACTAGTGTCCTGAAAACAGAGCTACTGACCTGGCTGCTGGACTAGTGTCCTGGCTGCTGGATTACTGACCTGGCTGCTGGACTAGTGTCCTGGAATCTGAACTACCGACCTGGCTGCTGGACTAGTGTCCTGGAAGCTGAACTACTGACCTGGCTGTAGGACTGGTGTCCTGGCTGCTGACCTACTGACCTGGCTGCTGGACTAGTGTCTTGGCTGCTGAACTACTTATCTGGCTGCTGGACTAATGTCCTGGCTGCTGAACTACTGACCTGGCTGCTGGACTAGTGTCCGGGCTGCTGGACTACTGACCTGGCGGCTGGACTACTGACCTGCCGTCTGGACTACTGACCTAGCTGCTGGACTACAGACCTGGCTGCTGGACTAGTGTCCTGGAAACTGAACTACCGACCTTGCTGCTGGACTGGTGTCCTGGAAACTGGACTACTGATCTGGCTGCTGGACTGGTGTCCTAGAAGCTGAACTGCTGAACTGGCTTCTGGACTAGTTTCCTGGCTGCTGAACTACTGACCTGACTGCTGGACTAGTATCCTGGCTGCTGGACTACTGACCTGGCGGCTGGACTACTGACCTGGGTGCTGGACTAGTGTCCTGGCTGCTGGACTACTGACCTGGCTGCTGGACTACTGATCTGGCTGCTGGACTAGTGTCTGGAAACTGAACTACTGACCTGGCTGCTGGGCTAGTGTCCTGGAAGCTGAACTACTGACCTGGCTGCTGGACTGGTGTCCAGGAAGCTGAACTGCTGACCTGGCTGCTGGACTAGTGTCCTGGCTGCTGAACTACTGACCTGGCTGCTGGACTAGTGTCCTGGCTGCTGGACTACTGACCTGGCGGCTGGACTACTGACCTGGCTAATGGACTAGTGTCCTGGCTGCTGGACTACTAACCTGGCTGCTGGACTACTGACCTGGATGCTGGACTAGTGTCCAGAAAACTGAACTACTGATTTGGCTGCTGGACTAGTGTCCTGGCTGCTGGACTACTGACCTGGCTCATGGACTAGTGTCCTGAAAACAGAACTACTGACCTGGCTGCTGGAATAGCGTCCTGGCTACTGGATTACTGACCTGGCTACTGGACTAGTGTCCTGGAATCTGACCTACCGACCTGGCTGCTGGACTAGTGTCCTGGAAGCTGAACTACTGACCTGGCTGCTGGACTAGTGTACTGGCTGCTGGACTACTGACCTGGCTGCTGGACTACTGACCTGGCTGCTGGACTACTGACCTGGCTGCTGGACTAGTGTCCTGGAAGCTGAACTACTGACTTGGCTGCTGTACTACCGACCTGGCTTCTGGACTACTGACCTGGCTGCTGGCCTAGTGTCCTGGAAACTGAACTACCAACCTGGCTGCTGGACTAGTGTCCTGGAAACTAAACTGCTGACCTGGCTGCTGGACAGGTGTCCTGGAAGCTGAACTGCTGAACTGGCTGCTGAACTAGTATCCTGGCTGCTGAACTACTGACCTGGCTGCTGGACTAGTGTCCTGGCTGCTGGACAACTGACCTGGCAGCTGGACTAGTGTCCTGGCTGCTGGACTACTGACCGGGCTGCTGTACTAGTGTCCTGGAAACTGAACCACTGACCTGGCTGCTGGACTACTGACCTGGCTGCTGGACTAGTGTCCTGGCTGCTGATCTACCGACCTGGCTGCTGGACTAGTGTCCTGGCTGCTGGACTACAGACCTGGCTGCTGGACTAGTGTCCTGGCTGCTGGACTACTGACCTGGCTGCTGGACTAGTGTCCTGGGAATTTATTCGCTCATCTCCACCAGACAACATTTGCAGAACTGATGTATGGAGCACCCTGAACCTCATTAGTCTTGCTGAGGACAAGCTGCATTTTCACAAATAGTATACATTGCGATTAGTCCTGATGAAGAGGTATGATCACCTCGAAACCCGTTGACAGATAAAGCCACATCTGATCTCCTATTGTATTTTTGATCCTCTTCAGCGCGGGTTTCTTATCCACTTCCATCTCCACGTTTGTATACTGTCTGTTTTGGTGGATCTGCAGCAGCAGTCTTTATCCAAAAGCGAGCAGGGGTTGTGACTTTCAGAACTCCCCCAAGTGAGCAAATCCCATTTTACTCTTTTCTTTGCAATTCAGATAAGACCCTATTGTGCTATTTGTCCTCCTAGGTCTAATATAAGCACGTCTTTAAAGTGATATTAATGTTATCATCATAGAACAGTTCATAACATATGGATTACTGATAATATTATTCTACAACCCCCATTGTGCCGTGCAGCTAGTAACAGCCACAGGTTGGAGACCGCTGTATATGAACAGCCAAGGAACAGGCAAAAAAAGCACCTTTCTCCACAGCCATGCCAGCTACAGTGGGTAATAAGGAAGCGGCATATAAGGGTGGAATCGCTATTTAGATGTTCTTTATATGGCTGAATTCATCAATCTGATCTGATTTAATTTGTTTTCCACAAACTAAAAGATTTAGCATTATCCAATTAAGTCAATCAACATCTATTACCAAGCTGAATACATTACGTTATACACATTTACAGCTAATCAGGTTATGATTGAAGAATCCAGGTCAAAGCCCGGGGTTTAAAGTTACATTTAGCCTAAAAATGAATGTTTAAATTAAACAGGAAATATAGTCACCCTCACTAATTGCTAATGAGCAGCATTTTCTGTGTCATCCTAAAAGAATCAGGATTGTAAAAATTCTCCAGAAAACATAGATCAGTTCCATCTTCAGCTGGTGGCTGACCTAGGCTCTGCTTCCTTAGCCCAAGGGTACGTCTTAGTGATCTTCTGTCCTACTGCAGACAGGTCTGAGGGGGGAGGCTCCTGCTGCAAACAGGTCTGTGGGTGGAGGCTCCTGCTTCTGACAGGTCTGTGGGTGGAGGCTCCTGCTGCTGACAGGTCTTTGGGGGGAGGCTCCTGCTGCAGACAGGTCTGTGGGGGGAGGCTCCTGCTGCAGACAGTTGTCTTATAGCTGCACAAAGGCCAGTGAGGAGGTGGCCAGGGCTGATTTTTTGGGACACATAATGACAATTTCTTATGTATTTCTCAATTTTATTTGTAATATGGGATTTTTTTGTGCATTTTCTGTATTTAGCATTTTATTAACCATCTGTTAGGGGGTTTAGGGATTATTTATAACAGCCTTGCACAACCTCAACGTTAAACAGAGTCAAACTTTAGCACCAACAAAAAACTGTGTGGTCTGTTTATACCTCTATATGCCTCAGACCATGCAGAGATATAACAAGGTTTCTTCCATAGAATACTATAGGAATGTGAGAGAAAAAAATATGGATGTTGTACTATTAGTAACATTGCTGCAAACATTACAGCACTGTGCCATTTGGATGGATCTATGGTATCACACAAAAAGTCTTAAAAAAGCCACAGGGACTCTGCCTGCCCTTGTACATGTTCCGTACACACATCTCCACCATATGCATAAGATCAGATGAACGAATAGGACTAATGTAAGCTCTCACTTAAAGACGACCTGTCACCAGACCAGTGGCATTTTTTTGCTCTCATTGGTGTAATCCAGCACCAGAACCATTAACAATTCAATTTTATTAGGTCTATATTAAAAAAAACTGGAATAAAATGCTTTTGCCTATGAGTAACATGTAAAGTACTGTAAGACCTATTTTGGTTCATTTTATTTCTGTTTTTAATGCTGGCCTAATAAAATTGGATTATTAATGGTTCCAAATTCCACCATTCCTTCTTCCATTCTCTTGTCTCCTTGTGGATACCTATAATATCCTGAATCCATGGACATTTCGTTGCTGTTAATGAGCTGGGTTTTCTTCTTTCATGTTAACATACAAATTCTTTGGTGAATTTGGAAAAATAAAAAGGAATTATTCAAGGGAGCAGCAGGAATAAATTGAGACCAAACCTGTCCATTTTTGACTTGAAGACAACAGCTCTTTAATTGATAAACCTTGAAGGGTATGAACTCCTTTTAGAACAATTTTGTTACTTAACGTACCACTCTAGAACTTTTTTTATTCCATTGGCAGAGTGGTATTAGTAATTTATGTTACCTGTCCCTAGAAAAATACTTACCAGCTGCCATCTTCTTCTGTCCTTGACACCGTTCCAGTCATCTTCTGCAGGTTGTGACCTGTCAGATTGCTCCAGTGTTTGCTGGGCTGACCGGAATTCATTTCTCAATATAAGTGTACAGGAGCCAGAACAAGGCCAGACGAGGCTCTCATAGACTGACATTGAGAACTTGTGACCTTTAGCTATGATCAATCAGAAGCTGTAGTCACAACATGGCGGATCAGGACTGGAGCGGCACTGGGAAGAGCGGAAGATGGCAACTGGTAAGTATTTCACTGGTCGTAGAGAACAAACAGTGATACCACTCTGGCAGTGAAATAAAACAATGGGTGGTGTTTTAAAGGGTTGTTGTCATGATGGCAAGACACTGTTTCAAACTGTAGGCTCTCCAAAGCTGCAAGCAGAGGCAGCTTTGTCTTTACAGCACTGGAGCAGCACAGGGACACAGAAGAGATAAGGACAGCTTTAGAGCAGCGCTTGCAAGCTTTATAGCAAACAATTTGCACTATTAAACTAATTGCCAAGGAGATGGGCTACTTTTGATAGTCTACAACAGTGGCCGGTAACCTAGGCAGCAAGAAGTAAAGCATAGAATTGGAGAGGATTTTTAATAACACATAAATTGCAAAGTTACCTGTTGTTACAATCACTTTGCAATTTTACCCATTTTATGATAATGAGAAAATCTCTTTACAGAAAGTACTTTGGGCTAAAAATCATGTTTTCTATTGGCATTAATTGCAAATTTTGCACTAGTTGACGTTTACAGGCTATATGGTATCCTTGCACATTTCAGACTTAATTGAGAACCTTTTTCACAGCTGATTTATAACCACAAACTTCAATTTTGATGTGGTCGTAAATCAGAACAGAGGTGCTCAGAAAAAAAAAGAGAGTAAAGCTTTTTTTTAACAGAATGAACCCCCTGACAAATCCTTAAATAACTCATTCTGCAACCAACATAATAGAGAGCACAATACAGAGGCTATAGAAGACAAATCGTGCAAAATGTTTTATAAAACTGATTGGAAAAATGATTTTTACTCCAAAATGCATGTAATTAGGTGGGAAAAAATTGCATGGGAGTGTCCATAAAAGCATAATATACAGATACCGTAGAGCGGATTTCTTCACTTAAAGGGAACCTGTCACCTGAATTTGGCGGGACCGGTTTTCAGTCATATGGGCGGGGTTTTTGGGTGTTTGATTCACCCTTTCCTTACCCGCTGGCTGCATGCTGGCTGCAATATTGGATTGAAGTTCATTCTCTGTCCTCCGTAGTACATGCCTGCACAAGGCAATCTTGCCTTGCGCAGGCGTGTACTACGGAGGACAGAGAATGAACTTCAATCCAATATTGCAGCCAGCGGGTAAGGAAAGGGTGAATCAAACACCCAAAAACCCCGCCCATTTGACTGAAAACCGGTCCCGCCAAATTCAGGTGACAGGTTCCCTTTAAAGAAAGTCGCCCCTAAAATGCATTTTAAGTGGGCATGTGTGTGGTGGCGTGAATTCGCCTCCCTGCCTCCTTTCTTCTGTTGCCACCCGCTCCACTTCCGGGTGTATTAGTGGAGCATTTTGGGGGTCTCGGACTCCCTTTACCTACATAGGGGTAGAGATACATTGCCTGCATGCCGTGATTTTGCATTTTGATAAAGCAGTTTATCTTCAGTGCTATAACAACTTGAGAATTTCACTAAATTTTGTCAGCTACATTGGACAAATTCCGCACGATTCATTCATACCATATTCATCTCTTTATCCGATGACTTTGCCCACCAGCAGCCGCTTATAACTTGGCTATACTCACCCCTGAAGAAGGAGTTGCTGTCCAGCCTAGCTCTGCTGTCGCCGTCCGAGTATCCATAAGGGTCTCTGCAATAAAGAAACATTAAGAGTATTATTGGCCGATATGACACACAGGCGGCTCGTCCCATTGAATACGCCGCTACGCTTTATCGATTTAGTTCCACACCATATAACCCACAATGAATACGATTTCCGTGTCATTAAACAATCTACATTTTATTTCACAGTGTGATAAAATTACATTTTTACTGTCAACTTGAAAAAAAAAATGTCTCCATTGTTCCTTGGGCAAATTTGAATTCTTATTCTCCAGGTTCCACTTCATGAACGTCGGCCACATCTGCTGATGGCCAAGCAAGGTAGTCATAACACATAGCGATAAATAAGGAGCGACTTTCACTTCTAGCCGACGCTTAACGACGGTGTCAGGAAGGATAATGTGTCACGCAGTGCTCTCAGTTTTCCTGTGCACACACAATTACGCCTTCTTATGACTCATGTATATGTGTCACCCAAAATGTCAGCCCGAGAAGTGGAACAAAGAGTTCAGCAATTTACAACATAGTGTTGCCTCCTAATTGCCAATCTGTAAACCATCGGACCTGCCCCGAGACTGTAATACATACAGCAGTGGGGTGTACAGGGCATACTGATTTATAGAGTTGGACCATGAACATTTAGCATCAATCCACAGCTGGTAAATATGATAGCTAGGGGGTCCGACTACTGGGAACTATCATGTCCCATGTCAAGCATTTGAATTGAGTGGTGTTCTATGGCACTGACATAGAGGAGCGCTGTACTGTCCCATATATTCAATAAATATAAAGGCAGCACGAACGCAGCATTTAAATAGAGATGCACAACTACAATTCTTTAGATCAATGGGTACAACCCCCCATGATTATTTATGTGGATTTAATGTGGTGATACAGAATTAGAATTGTGACTACATTCTTATAAAAAACAGCGCCACACCTGTCCAGTGTCTGGTATGGCAGATCAGCTTCTCTGGCATGAATGAGGTTGAGATGCAATACCTCACATAACCTATGGACAGGTGTGGCGCTGTTTTAGAAGAAAGTAGCAAATTCTCTTGTAACCTTTGTAGCAGAGCCAGGTATGCTAAGGTTAAATCCTAGCTCTTCAGGCTCTGTTTTTTTGCACCTGGCTGGCTCTGCATATAACCAAGCTAAGTGTTCACCTTAGTCAGACAGCGGTGGGAAGATGACCAGACTGGATTTGTGTTGGAGCTGGAGAGAGATCAGCCAGAATCTCTCTCTGAGAAGAGACTGCACAGGCCATGTGCACAAAACCACATGGATGCTATGGATGATAGCACTTTTGTTTGACAGCCGTGTATGAGTAGCCAGGGTCTATTTTGTTTTGTTACCGGCTGGACAAGGCTAGGGATTTTGTGCTTATGGGTTTGTTTTTTGGTGCTGTACAACTTGTGAAAATATATGTCACATTGTTTTGACAAAAGAATCTAGTACCTGTGTGAATGCTACCTAATGCCTACCTGACAGTATATATCTATACACCTTGGATAACTCTAATTTCTAAAACATCTTCTTTCATAAGTCTCCTGGATGTGGAGTTCCCAGTATTCCCTGCTAGATTAGGGTCTCCAGAGCTTAATACTCCCTAGATGGATGTCAGCTGAATGCTGATTACACTGATCGTTTAGCTGGCAGCCATCTTGGCTCATCCTCCCATACACATGAGTGCTTCTGTGTTCTCTAAGCAAAAGCAGCTGCCAGTCATCTATGGCAGTATGCTTAGAGGACAAAAGGATCAGAAATCGAACATGCCAAATCCTTATCTTCCCTGTCATCATGTGTTAGGAAGCCTCAAATATATTAGATCTGATATTGGTGGGTTCAGCCAATGTTAGTCTAATGTGTATGGGGGTCTTTAGTCTTTTTACCAGACACTCTCAAAGAGTGTACCGTACCCTGGAGCATTGAATCAAAAGTTCTAAGGGGCATTGTCAAAAGCTGCTTCCAGGACAAAGCAATGGAGATCTTCGTGTGACCACAAATTATAGTGATTTAATAGTAAAATCATTTTTCTATGTCTTCTTTCTTTCTGGTTACTACACAAGCTTCTGCATAGTAACACATCACTCTCACACAGCCATTCATTGGCATGGCAGTGCGTCTGTGATTTATTATCTCCATTAATTGTGAAGTTCATTAATGGTTTATGACTACCAGAACCTGTCTACCAAAAGAGTCTTGTAAATCTAGACATTACATTAATTGAAGACTTCACAATGACCTGGCAACAAAGAAATTAACTGATTAAACGAATGAAAGATTGAAAGCGAAAATGTTTTAAAGAAACTGATGGCGAAAAAACAAACATAGAATGCCAAGTCTTAAGGAAGGGCAGGGTCAGCTGTAAATGCGCTCCATAATGTTTTATTATTCAATCACAGATGCCAGGCAGGCTTAGTTACAGGGGGTCACCGGAGTGCACCGGCGGAGTCACCATGGATGCTCTCCTAATGTAAGGAACAGGCTGAGTTATGGATTTCGATTATGGATGTTGAGATCAGAGAATTATGGTTCATTGACTCCTATTTCATTACCACTCTGCACATCACTACTCCACTCTTCCTCCATCACTGCAGATGTGCCAGAATGCTCCAATATAGACCTTAAAAGATACAAGTTCAATAAATCTGTGCCCTCCCATCTATTAATACAAAAGCATATTATTTTCTGAATTTGCTCTCTTTATACTCTATTTTATATTAGCCTAGAATATTATTGCTTTTGTTATATTTTAATTATTAATTGTTATATACTGTACATTACATATGGCTTATGCTTTTTTTCTTTTAACCTCTGAATTTTATTCTTATAGGTTTGTTCCAGTTGGAAGAAGTTATCACCTATCCACGCACTTTTATTCCGATTAGAATAGAGTGGCAGTGTGCTAGCTCGACCACTGCTGCATTAATTCTCTATGGGACTGTTAGAGAAAGCCAAGTATAGCGCCGGCAAATAGGTGATGAAGTAACACCTCTTCCAACCAGAACACCTCTTTAAAGGCGTGGACCAGGCTTGGGGTTTAAGTCAATCTATGGGACTGTAGACTTATGAATCCTCACAATGAGCACAGTGTGCGCTGTCAGGATTCTATGGAACCCCATGTCCGGCATCACTCAAGCTTGGACATCCCCTTCTGTCACTAGGTCAATAGTGGCCATTTTTTTGCTTTTGTTTTATTCCTGCTGCTCCCCTAAGTATTATTATTTTTTAATCCACCATACAGAATTCTCAGGAGAGTAGCGGAAATGAGAGCAAAAAGTTCCCCCTTTTTGAGTTGGTGTAGTTTTCTCCTGACTTCGTTTTGCAAGCTACAGTAGTTCTTTTGAGGCGGATTGTCTTGCCATTTGGACTCCCACCCTCAAGCTCCACTTGGACTGTTTCCAAAGAACTCTTGTGAACCTCTATTCAAGTGTTGGAAATATATGAATAAAAAGAGTAAATTAAAATATACACATTAGTTAACCAAACCAACGTTTAATATATATTATTTTTTTGGTCCACGTTCGTTTGGCCTTAGGTGGGAAATAGGTTGGGTTTGTTGAATTGCTTACCCTTTATTTTTAAAGAAGATAAGCCAGTGCCAGAGGAGAATGTCAGTGGTACTCATCACTCAACATTTAGAACATATCATTAGAATGGAGAACGTATGTGTTTCGGGTCGGCTGGAATATCTTTTGGTCATACAAGTGTTTGGCCAACAGGTTTTGGAAATACATAGCCATCTCAGGAACAGCTGACGAGATTTGTACTCATACTAAGTGCTGAGACCCTTTCACAAAGGTTCAAAGGTGAGGGACCAAGCTCTGATCACCACAGATGTCATTTTCTAGTAAGTCAGAAAATAATAAACCTGGAGAACTCACTGTATTATTAAGGAGAAAATTATTTTTCTGTTGAAAACTCTTAGATCTCTGATAAAACGTTCAACTAAGATATGTCAGGGAACAAAACTTTGACATTCACAGCGGGATTTTAATTCCCTCGTTTATCTAAATGTTCAATTTTTACTTACAGAACGTTCTTGTTGCTTTGCCTTCCTTTGTCTCATCCATGATATAAAAGGTTATTAACAGTATTTAAACACAGATTTGTATGATGACTTATTATATGAGCCGTCAAGGCATAATGAAGGTGGGGGTGCACAATAAAGTCCCATTAGCTCCAGAGGAGCTAATAATATATCATATATCATCCTCTTAGTATGGGCACCATAGATCAATGGTTTTTTACATTCCTAAGCCAAGTGCCCCTCTGCACAAAGTACATCAAAATATTCCCATGGCTGGTATAAAATAATGTGCTGCCAAGTAGAAGTGCAGCGTAAGCACAGTGAGCGCTCCCTCCGGGATACACGCGCAACAGGTGGAGAACTCAGACTATAAATTATGACATAATTATAGTGAAAGCTCAATATTTCCATGTCACCCGTTTTAATTTTACTACAATTAAAGGGTTTTTCTCAGTTTCCAGCACTGTGTGTGAACGTGTCTTGATATTGGGCCCAGTCCAATAAATCTATTTAGCAAGTTCCCAATGTTCATGCTTCGCTGAGGAAGGATAGATGTGCCAAATCTGGAAATCCAAAGACAAACTGATACGGTGGGTGACAGCCAACACAAAGGTGCGTAACAACATCTCTAACAAATGTGGCCTAAGCTATGAAAGTGAAGTGTGTTATAGGCTGCCTAAAATTGAGGGCATTCTATTATATATTAAACCTTATGCATACACGATGTGGGGTGTCATAGATTACAATATGGACTTTGGATGCTTCTTCTCATTCTGGACTTTTATAGTATATTCACGGCATACATTGTCTGATAGATGCACACCCTATCCTCTGGGGCCTGCACCTTACTCAAGAATGGGGTCCTCTTTTTCACACCACCGAAAATGGTAAGGGGGTCACGCATGCAGAACTCTATTCACGTCTGTGGGATTTTCAAAAACCTGTCAAGTGAGATGGGATTTATATAGATGATCTATATAGCTTCCCATGGGCAGGTGTCTGAAGTGTCGGACCCCTGTCCTTCTCTGCCCTTATTCACCTTGAGATTGGCTGATACAGTGTGAGGTTTTATTTCTAGAGACAAAATAGGACCGTCCCGATTGGGTACACCTTGTCGCGGTGGGATGACCTTTACACTTTTTTTTTAATCAAAATAGTGTTAACTAGCTACCCTTTGTTATTTACAGGTACTCTTACTATTTACTTATTTGCCTACTATAGGATTGATGCTCATTTTGTTTCTTTTTCTTGGGTTTTGTCTGTGAGTTGGCCACAGTGTGAACACATTGCACGTATGCCAACTTATGCTCCGGCTCATTTCTTCGGTGTTGAGTTGGAAATGTATCGATTTGTTTGTGACTCTGTGCACCTCCACAAACCTCTGTATTGTGCTCCAACGAAGAACATGGTCTGTGTTGCCACACTGGATGGACCATGTATTTGCATCTATAGAATCACAATGTACAGCAAAGGATATAGGGTATTACGGGTTACATGTTTCAGATCAGTACAAGAATTGTATGGGTACCTTAACTTTGAATGTCCTCCAAGTCAAGCTCAAGTGATCGATGTAAGATTATGTGATGGTTGCCATTTATAAGAAGAAGAAGAAAAAAAGATTTAGCCTGGCATCTAATAATACAAAGTATTATCCTTTCCAGTTTTGCCCACCCTCGATAAACTGCCTAAGATTAAAGACCCTTACTACATCATGTGGGTCACTGATCTGTTTTCAGTGGTCTTCTAGTTGGGTGCAGCATTGCTCGAGGCTCCATCTGATAACATGGGACGGTCAGCAATGGGACCAATTAGCTCAACATGCCCTAGTAGAAGACACAAGAAGGGGCTGTCCAGATAAAGTAGCTAATCTTTAAAGTTCCCGTTTAGCCTCCAAACCACGAATGTAATGAGCATGCTATAAAAAATCATTGACTTACAGATTGGAATTAATACAGAGGATAAACTCAGTGACAGGTCCTCATTAAAACCCAGCACAGGAAACGTAATGCACAGAGTAAGCGAGGAGTGGACCTTCTACATCAGCAGGAGACAATTAAAGACAAAGGAGCGCAATGTCCTTAGTTAAAAGCTCATTAACACCAATGTGATCATTAGATGGGTCAATTATATTAATATGACATTTTTATACTCTTGGCCACAGACTGGTGGTACGAACATTATGACCACCTCCGGTATCAGTGCCGGGAGTCTTATATGTGTAGGTGTTCTTATGGTGCTATTGTTCGGAATGGTTGACGGCTGCAGAAAACACAAGTCTCCTCCCTTCTCTTTATTCTCTCTCCCTACGGGCTCCCCTATTTCTCAGCCCTGCTGGAATGGGGGGCTTTCATGCCTCTTCCCATTTTCTCCATCTAACGCTGCAGTTTCCTTTATCTGTGCGGCTGAGCAGAACCATAATACACCAGGGATTAGTGTAAGCAACATTTACCTGTCACACAGCTCTGCTCCTGCATGACAAATGAGAGCTTTTACACCGCTGCCTGTTTATCTTTCATATTTCTTCTCTGTCTGTAGATGTCGGCTCCCTCCACCCCCAGTACCATTATCTAGCCTGCCTTCTACTACTATTAGAGCGCTAGCTCACCAAACCAGTGCAGCTATAATAAAACCTTACGCCATCACATTTCTTATAAAAAGGCACAGTCAGTCGCATTTTTCAACATATATTATTTTGTAAACTAAAGATTTTCGGCATCTTCTTTAATAGAATCTTCTATATTATTCCTCTACAGGAAAGATATATATATATATATATATATATATATATATATATATATATATATATATATATATATATATATATCTTGGTACCATGTTAGCATAAATATGTGCATAAATATGTGATTCTCCAGAATTTCTATTAGTCTATGCCTGATGGAGAGACCTGTGTAGTCTCGAAAGCTTGCAATTTGTTCCCATCTTTTCAGTTGGCCATTAAAAGGTATCAACCACTGAGGACTCTCAATTCTAAATATTTTTATATTATTCCTCTATAATTCCTCCTAGTAATTTATGAATAAATTGACAATCGGGTAGGGCTGTGAGTTCCTGCACCATCACTGTCATATCACTGCCCTATAAGCGAAGAAAATGCCGGCACCCAGTTGTCAATTTATTCTTAAAGGAACAACTCAGAAAAAAAAAATATCTTGTATTATTTTTACTTAAAGAATCCAAGCATTTACTGACAAGTTAGGAGGGTTCTTCAATCTGTCCTCTACCCTCTGATAGCCCAGAATATTTAGCAGTCCTAAAAAGAAAACTTATCAAAATTTCTGGACAATCGATTCTAGAATTTTTTTGTTATATAAATGATCATATAAAATATTGGCCCCTGATTAACAACAATTATAACTCTTAGGTTCTGTACGTATATTGTAACGATGCACCCAGCACATACTATTAGGATATCTCTCCGAGAATACAATTAATTCTAATGATATTAGGGACAATGTCGTTCTCGCCATTTGTCTTTCCTGTCACAAGCAGCTTGGCCTTTTCCAAAGCGCAGTTGTCTGGGGTCACATAGAAAAGCTAATACTGTCTCACAGAAGCCGGTTGTTTGAAGCCGGAATATGAAGACAGATCAATGACGGCAGGTCATTTACCCGTAGCACACAAAGAAATCACACTCACTTCTCAGCCGGATTCGGCACCGAGCAGGGTGATTCCAGGACAGAGGAGCCGGCTAATACGGAGAGGAACAGAAGTCGTTTGGTTAGCTTCATTATATTATGTAGAAAGACATCTCAGCACATAAGAAGATGAAGAAAATATCATTCAAAGTTTATAGAGTTGTGGTTTTCATACATTAGAAATTAAAGGAAAACTGGAAACCTCAGTCATTTCAAGGAAGAAAAGGGAAATGGGAACTTGCAGGGATTTCCCTATAGGAGATACAAAGGCAGCAGTCACATCCGGGCCCTGGTGTATCAGGGGCTACATAAGAAGACACCAATATTACATATAGTACATGGTAGATGAGGTAGCTCTGTTACCACCTTTGTACTTCGGTCCATGAGATTGAAGTTACACCCCAACTTTTTTAGGACTGGCCAGTGATTTCTGTACCTTGACAAGCTGTTTATTTGGAAGCAACACTGGTCCAAGATCAAACATCAAAATCTCCTTAAAGGGAATCTGTCAGCAGGTTTTTGCTATGTAATCTGAAGACAGCAGGAGATAGAGGCCGAGACACAGATTTCAGGGATGTGTCACTTGTCACAGTGCATGCTGTTGTTTAATAACTGTGAAGGATTCATCTCTAAGAGATTAACATTGCTGGACTAGTCCTGCAACTAAGCACCTCAGTGACTATGGACTTTGTACACAGAGAGTCTGGAGTGGGCGGGGTTAGCTTTCTCAGCTCTGCTTCATTCTAAATCTAAAAGCTCTGATTTTGTCAGAATGGCTGCACCCAGTAAACTAAATGTTACATCATTTGATTCAGGGGGTCTTTGCTTACATTAGGCTTCTCTCAGATGAGGTAGCAAAAACTAGCTGACGGATTCCCTATAAGGAACCCCAACAGGTCAGGTTGTAAGGATTTCAGTAATAATTGCATTGGCGATTTAATTCATTTCCAAGATGTGGCCAGTTGAGATTCCTTGAGCAGAGGTTTGGGAAAGACTGCGGGAGAGGAGAGTATGCAAAATATAAACTCATGGAGAACTAAAAAGTTTTTTTCAATCTATAAAAACGTATAATTTCTCAGTAAATCTTCTCTACTCCATTGTTAGTTAAATAACTTAATATATATATATATATATATATATATATATATATATATATATATATATAATTGTCTAAGAGGTACTTCTGTCTGTTTGTCTGTCTGTAACAGAAATCCCACGTCGCTGATTGGTCGCAGGCCAGCCACGAATTCGCCCTTCCCTACTCCCCTTCAGCCAGTGCCCCCTCCCTACTCCCCAGTCAGTGCCCCCATAGCGGTCTAGCAGTCCGTTAAATGGACTACATTACACCACGGCATAACGCGGTGTAACGCAGTTCGATAACGCTGCTATTAACCCTGTGTGACCAACTTTTTACTATTGATGCTGCCTATGCAGCATCAATAGTAAAAAGATCTAATGTTAAAAATAATAAAAAAAATAAAAAATCATTATATTCTCACCTTCCGGTTCCTTTCCTGCTCCTCGCGACGCTCCAGTCCTAAGAATGCATTGCTGCAATGACCGGAGATGACGCAGCGGTCTCGCGAGACTGCTACATCATCACGGGTTATTGCCGCAAGGCATTACTGGGAACGGAGCGTCGCAAGGAGCATCACTAAAGGCCTGGGCTGGAACCGGGAGCCGCCGGAAGGTGAGTATATAACTATTTTTTATTTTAATTATTTTTTTAACAGGGATATGGTGCCCACATTGCTATATACTACGTGGGCTGTGTTATATACTCCGTGGCCTGTGTTATACAGGTCCTTCTCAAAAAATTAGCATATAGTGTTAAATTTCATTATTTACCATATTGTAATGATTACAATTAAACTTTCATATATTATAGATTCATTATCCACCAACTGAAATTTGTCAGGTCTTTTATTGTTTTAATACTGATGATTTTGGCCTACAACTCCTGATAACCCAAAAAACCTGTCTCAATAAATTAGCATATCAAGAAAAGGTTCTCTAAACGACCTATTACCCTAATCTTCTGAATCAACTAATTAACTCTAAACACATGCAAAAGATACCTGAGGCTTTTAAAAACTCCCTGCCTGGTTCATTACTCAAAACCCCCATCATGGGTAAGACTAGCGACCTGACAGATGTCAAGAAGGCCATCATTGACACCCTCAAGCAAGAGGTTAAGACCCAGAAAGAAATTTCTCAACAAATAGGCTGTTCCCAGAGTGCTGTATCAAGGCACCTCAATGGTAAGTCTGTTGGAAGGAAACAATGTGGCAGAAAACGCTGTTCAACGAGAAGAGGTGACCGGACCCTGAGGAAGATTGTGGAGAAGGACCGATTCCAGACCTTGGGGAACCTGAGGAAGCAGTGGACTGAGTCTGGTGTGGAAACATCCAGAGCCACCGTGCACAGGCGTGTGCAGGAAATGGGCTACAGGTGCCGCATTCCCCAGGTAAAGCCACTTTTGAACCATAAACAGCGGCAGAAGCGCCTGACCTGGGCTACAGAGAAGCAGCACTGGACTGTTGCTAAGTGGTCCCAAGTACTTTTTTCTGATGAAAGCAAATTTTGCATGTCATTCGGAAATCAAGGTGCCAGAGTCTGGAGGAAGACTGGGGAGAAGGAAATGCCAAAATGCCTGAAGTCCAGTGTCAAGTACCCACAGTCAGTGATGGTGTGGGGTGCCATGTTAGCTGCTGGTGTTGGTCCACTGTGTTTCATCAAGGGCAGGGTCAATGCAGCTAGCTATCAGGAGATTTTGGAGCACTTCATGCTTCCTGGCACCTGCTCACAGTGCCAAAACCACTGGTAAATGGTTTACTGACCATGGTATTACTGTGCTCAATTGGCCTGCCAACTCTCCTGACCTGAACCCCATAGAGAATCTGTGGGATATTGTGAAGAGAAAGTTGAGAGACGCAAGACCCAACACTCTGGATGAGCTTAAGGCCGCTATTGAAGCATCCTGGGCCTCCATAACATCTCAGCAGTGTCACAGGCTGATTGCCTCCATGCCACGCCGCATTGAAGCAGTCATTTCTGCCAAAGCATTCCCGACCAAGTATTGAGTGCATAACTGAACATTATTATTTGATGGTTTTTTTGTTTGTTATTAAAAAACACTTTTATTTGATTGGACGGTTGAAATATGCTAATTTATTGAGACAGGTTTTTTGGGTTATCAGGAGTTGTAGGCCAAAATCATCAGTATTAAAACAATAAAAGACCTGACAAATTTCAGTTGGTGGATAATGAATCTATAATATATGAAAGTTTAATTGTAATCATTACATTATGGTAAATAATGAAATTTAACACTATATGCTAATTTTTTGAGAAGGACCTGTATACTGCACGGGCTGCGTTATATACTGCGTGGCCTGTGTTATATACTACATCTCTGTGCTATATATTATGTGGGCTGTGCTATATACTACGTGGGCTGTGTTATATACTGTGTGGGCTGTGCTATATACTACGTGGCTGTGTTATATGCTATGTCGCTGTGATATACTACATGGCTGTGCTATATACTACATGGGCTGTGCTATATACTATGTGGGCTGTGTTATATACTACGTGGCTGTGCTATATACTATGTGGCTTTGTTATATACTACGTCTCTGTGCTATATACTACGTAGGCTGGGCTATATACTACGTGGGCTGTTATATACTATGTGGCTGTGTTATATACTCTGTCGCTGTCCTATATACTACGTAGCTGTGCTATATATTATGTGGCTATGCAATATACTACGTGGCTGTGCTATATACTACGTGGCCTGTGTTATATACTACATGGGCTGTGTTACATACTGCGTGGGCTGTGCTATACACTACTATACATATTCTAGACTACCCGATGTGTTAGAATCGGGCCACCATCTAGTTATTAGATAACTGGCTAAAGAGTAGTACTACCTCTTGAGCTAAGCCTTCCAAAGTTTCACTGTCCTTTACTACAAAGAGCAAATCCCTTTACTGAAAAGAACTCTTCCCAAAACTGTTACAAATTATTCCCTAAACTGTACATAACCCTTCCTTTTAATGTACTATAGAGAATAATTATTTTCTAGGGAGTTTTCCATTTTCAAAAGCCCAGTTCCCGGGTGCAATTTTGTGGTTGATGCACTCTCCCAGGGTCCAGTGCTGCTCACTATGGTTTTTATTACCTACAATGCTGACATCACATTAAAGGACTTCAGCAAATCAGTGAACTCAGTGGCTGTGAAAGATTTTGCTGTCTACTCAGGCACAGCCACTGAGCTCACAGCGCTATCAACATGATATCAGGGCCGTAGACAATAACACACACACCAAGAGCAATGGTGGAGACTCAGTGCTGGACCTAGGGAGGGTGTGTAAAGATCAATTTTTTTTTTTATTTGTCAAGTTAAAGTTGGCTATATCTATACCTTCAATGAAATTATCCCTAAAAATTGTAACTAGGGAAAGTGACAGCGATTATATATACAGTACTAGGTGATAAATTAATAGATCTATTTAACCTTGACACAATTACCAGTGCCAACAAGTCATGCCAGTCTGGCGATTTGGAACATTTTCCTTCCACCATATAGGGTGTGTAATCTTGGAACTGTCATGGATTGCATGAATCTGAATCATAGGGTCATTCTTGATACCTGTATAAAGATATATATCTTGGTACCGTGTTAGCCAGTAGATAGAAAAATATTTAGAATTGAGAGTCCTCAGTGGTTAATACCTTTTAATGGCTATTTGAAAAGATGGTAACAAATTGCAAGGGTCATTCTTCACAGCTATTACCATACACCAGAGACTTCCCTACTGTTGGCTGACATTTTGTTCTTTCTGGTAATTAAACTCATTTTGTTAATCATTGCTTTCCTAATGATCATTGCAGGAAGCGGAGCACTCCTCTCGGTGACAGCTGCAGGTGACACTGGGAAATGACAGGCGCATATTATAAGGTTTTCTTCCTAACTCTCCGCAGTGGAAATGTTCCAGAGACACGAATGTACGGAGGAAGAGAGGGCACAGGATGACAACTTTCTTATGTCAATGCTTACAGGGTGGCGAGAAGAGACAAAAGGCAGTTGTAATATCACAGTCAGAACCTTGTAACATTAATGATTCTGTAGTGTCAGCTCATTTCACAATTCAGAAGCATTACTCCTCCCTTGGTCAGTCCAGTTTACCTTTTAACACCTTGTCATTTTTAGGTCCAAAGTTTTGTGGTGACCAATTTTTCAGTACGTTTTTATAGAGGTTGAAGCTCCACTTTTTAAAAATCTTCAACCGCCACTAAAGGGCGAATATGAGCTTACTGCACACAGACCTAATATTTTATTATGCTCACTCTAGTAGTGGCTGCGGGTAACCAGCATTTATCATTTACTGAAGTCCTCCCATGAAGTTTTTTTTTACTAAATCAATGCATATGTGTATGTAGTGTGTGTGCGTGTGTTAATAAACGTACTTATTGCGGCCTTCTCTGGTATCCAGCGTTGATCCAATCCTCTCCTTAGGGACGTCACCACTTTTCAGACACTTCGGGTCGCACTGTGCTCTGCGGTACCCGGAAGTGGCTCTACGGAGCGTCAGAATGAGGCTTACATCAAAAAAGAGACTTCTGGCTCACACAAAGAGCGCAATGTGATCCAGAGAGTCTGAGAGCGGTGATGTCACCGAGAAGAGGAGCAGAACAACGCTGAAAACCAGAGAAGGTGGAAGTGATATTAACACACTGATACCATATACACAGATGTAGTAAAAAATACTTTGTGGGATGGTTTCTTTAATAGGAAATGGTGGAGCTTGGTTTCAGAAAAACAATTCACTTGGGCCCTAACAGAGAATAATATATTTATTAAGACAGAATTTTCAACTTATTTTAATTTAAAAAAAAAAATGGAGTTCAAATGTTTTCAGGAACAATCCTAACAAACTTGCCATGTTTTGCCACAAATTCAGACATGTTCTAGTTTAAAAAAAGGTGTGATTTACATGGGGTTCGGGACTAGTTTTGTGCATATCTGGGAGAGTCCTCGTGGGCAGGACTTATTGTCCCTATTTTACCATTGATAATGTTGACAAGTAAGGTGCAAATGAGTTACCAAGTAATACTGTAGGAGGATGCCGAGGACTATGACTAAACTCCTAATAGATCTGCTCCAATCGCTCGATATTGTGACTCAGTGCCACCTAAGAGCTACAACTAAACACATTCCTATGGATTACCGATGAATATATCACCATCAAAAGCAATGTAACTCCCAGCTCTGGGAGCCGGGCTCGCTTTGTAAATTGGCCATATTGCATTTAATATATCATTCACATTGCTTAATTAACACAACTGTGTCTCACTATACCTTTACCACCAGTTCTTCCCAGCAAAACACATCATTCAGCTTAATATAAGAGAGAAGAGAGATATCTGCAATTAAACGGCACAAGAATATTTAATTGGGCCCCTGGGACTAAAAAAAAAAGCGAAAAGCGATACCAAAGTGGTGATTTTCAGGTTTATCTTAATGACACAACAGCAGATTCGAGTTTCCCGTGACAGCCCTTCATGTAGCGGCTGTGCTGAAAGAGCAATGAAATCGACTATTTCACGTATAGATCAAAGAAATATACCCAGAGTAACCGGTGACTTTATAGTTAGCGGAACATGCTGAGAAAAGAGATTATTAGGGAAATTATACCAAGCTATGCAGGTTTATTAGTGTAATTAAAAAAACTGTAACATTTACCGTAGTTGCTTTTGGACCACCCACAATGGCAAAGTTTGCTCCCCCATGTTTCATCATTGATGAATTACAGAGCAGTCACTTTATAAGAATTCATTTAAAGGGAACTTGTCATGTCCATCCATAGCGGATCTAAAAGATGGGGGACAGCTTATTGATTGCTGGGGTTTGGGGAAAATAAAAACAGAGTTCTGTCTTGAATGGAGGGAATGTGCGCAGGTTCAGCCTACACACCACTCAATGAGACTACATGAGAAACCAAGTACAGCCCTTGGGTATTTCCAGCAGTTCTATTGACAATGAACGGATCGTTGCAGGTCTCAGTGGTTGGAACCCGGTGATTAGTCAACTATCATCTATCCTACAGATAGGGGACAAACTTTAATTTTGCAAAATCCCTTTTAGGCTTGGGTCACACGGCAGTCCATTCTGTCATTCCAGAGAATCTGATCAAAGTTTTAGCAGAGTGCCAGTGTAGTGTGATCCAGTTCCCGTGGATGAGAGAACTGTAGCAAACTGTGAAGACAAAAAGAAGAACAACATTTCTCCATCTTCTCCATTGTGTCAGTGCACGGAAATCGGACTGCACTCGGATGACTCATTGACTTTTATGGCCGAGGGTAATCCGAATATCGGATAAACTCGGACACGCAGTAAGTTTTTTCTCGGTCGGAGGAAATAATCAAACATGTGTGTGGCCTCATAAACTAACATTGGTCCGGATGAGATCCAATGTTTTATTGGGCCAATAATATGGCCATGTGAGCAAGCCCTTAAAGAGAAAGGAAGGATCACAGAAAAATGCTGCAGTCGAATGATCGAGTCTCCAACACACCTGCAATATCCTAACCAACCACGGGTATCGAGGGTATACGTAGCTATACTTTAGCCTTGTTCACAAGACCTGCAGTCGGGCAAAATACTGCAGTCATAATTGTAGCAATTAGTGATGAACGAATATACTCGTTACTCGAGATTTCCCGAGCACGCACGGGTGTCCACCGAGTATTTTTTTAGTGCTTGGAGATTTAGTTTTTCTTGCCGCAGCTGAATGATTTACATCTGTTAGCCAGCATAAGTACATGTGGGGATTCCCTAGCAACCAGGCAACCCCCACATGTACTTATGCTGGCTAACAGATGTAAAACATTCAGCTGCGGCAAGAAAAACTAAATCTCCGAGCACTAAAAAATACTCGGAGGACACCCGAGCGTGCTTGGGAAATCTCGAGTAACGTGTATATTCGCTCATCACTAGTAGCAATATTTAAAATTAAGCCCAATTCATCACTGCATTTCCACCAATTTTTTGGCGCAAGCACCTCTCAATCAGTGAGTTTGTGATTTGCCACAGATTCATCAAACGATCTATGCCATTTTTAAGTTGTCTTTTGTGGTTTAGTTGGTTTTCTGAGTTTTACTTCCATCTGGTTGATCCAGATATTTTAGACTGATTCACAAAATGGGACTTTTTTAAAAAAAAAAAAGTAAAAAAATTTAGCGCCACAAGGACTCCAATTCATCCCCTGGGGTGATTTTTTTATACGACAGCTAAAAAGCTGTATATTTTGCCTCCTTTTGCAAAATGTTCAATGTTTTGTTGCTAAAGAGTGACAAAAATGGTTAAAGACAGAAAAAGAAAACACTTTAGGGTGTTGTACAAACTTCTTGAGCCATTTTGAGGAATTTGGCCCACAAAAAGTACAAGTCAAAAAAGAAAAGTGACTTAAAAAAATGAAAACAATGTTGGGGCCTCATGTCTTTATAGATAATCTCAATATCATTGAATAGAAACATTCCTGTATACTGCACAGCAAGAGCTCGTAAACCCGTATAGAGCGAGTGGTATAGATGAGCAGCGTCTGTATATAAATCAGTGTTCTTAGTCACTGATGGTTATGTCAGAAACCCACATGCTATTCTACATTGGATTTTTACTGGATCATCAATAGATTTTAAGGACTCCTTTACTGGATTTCTACATGTTTCCTACATGTGGTTTACATGGCTCCCATCCTGCAGCTCGTAGTAGTCACATAGCCACCAGAACACGGTCCTGAATCTTTGAAAGCCACCACAGACATTGTCTACCATTAAAAACCAATATGAAAATTGCTCGAAAATCACAGGAAAAAAATGCAGTGTGACCAAATCTTAATAGGGCAACACAGTTTCAGAACAATTAACCGCCATAGATTGTGTTTTCAGGACAGTGGATAGGGGTCTGCTATTGGGACTGAGGCTGGAAGACTACGACAATGACACCCGCACCCCTTTCATGTATTCCAACAAAACATTTCCTCCGCGCACAATATATTAAGCCGCACTGCTGCGTGGAGGCATTTCACCTTTAGACAACTAGATTTACATGACATCCTGCCACCAGAGACTTTGCTTTGTCCTTCGGCAGCAATTGGGATCCGACTGTCACTTTGTAAGGGAAGTTTAGAAAATGAAAGCAGCATCTGGCACATCGCCACGAGCAACATGATATTTTTTTGTTTCGTCCCTGTATGATGTGTTATTCTGATTGCCTAATATCATGAGCTTTTATGCAATGTGTGGGAATTTTGGACATATACTGTATATCCTCACCCACACGGTGAATGTGCATGAGGCCTACACGATATTGCTTACACATCCTTATGTTTTTGTACTACCAAGCTGTGTGCTGCCATATAACACATCTACATAATACTATTTTCTGGAAGACAGACTGATTGGATACTCCTACTCTGTGGAATATGATTAAACATTTGACATTTTTTTCCCTCATGTTCATGGTTATGCCACACCATGGCTACGAACCTAATCGGAGGGAAGAATGACAGAAAAGGGTCCCTGTGCAAAAATAGTTGAAGGGCGCTTTGAGAACCAAAAAATCACAATAACACACTGCTTTGTGTCTGTGACAGAAGCTGTGTGCTGCTTTGAAGCTGGAAGTGGGCCCCTTTACCTCTTGAGGCCCTGTTTAGCTGCCCCTGGACCTAACGTGTAGATGGCGACTACCGCCAAGATGTTTGCCTATTTGTACATAAGGATTTTTTAGGGATTTATGGTAAAGAATTTAAGACTTTTAATGTGAGTGCTTGAGCGCATGTATATTCTATCTAGATACCGATATGTTTAAAATGGGCAAACATAAGGGTGTGTAAAAAGGCGTTCCTCTTCTACAGGATTGTATATTGCCAACAGATGTACTGGGCACCAAACCCCTATGGGTCCAAGCACAAATCAAACAGGGCGCTATAATTACCAAACAAATTCCTTGGATCAGAATTAGCTAGGGTTGATTATAACAACTGCCGATCTGCCAACATGGTGCCAATTGGGGTTTGGCCAGTGTAAACAAGTCTTCAGTTGTTGTTGGGGGCTTATATTGCGTGTTGTCCATTTCAGGCAAACCACTGGGCTCTCCATACAATTTGGTGCTTCAAAGCCAAAAAGAAGAAGTGGAGACCACCAAGCTTCCGGCTTCACATACACTATTGCCGAATGGGAGAGAAGTAGAGGAAAAAACTGGATGCTCCTCCTCTAAAAATCTTTTTTGGATATTGTATTGCACAGCGTCAATAAAAATCAGGATATCATACTACTTGCTGATCGTATTTTATTCTTTGTGAATATATACCTAGATTATTTTTAGTTTTACCTAATTTTATCCTCCGTTCATATTCTGCTGCTTTCTTGTGACTTGCATGTGGTTGATCCGGTCTTCAGAGCTCCCACAATGTATACTGATCACAGGAGCTCTCCAAATGGAGAATACAATTAGGCACTTGGAAGGAAAAATGCAAGAGAAGTACAGAAAGGTTCACTATATAGGCAGAAGTAATGGGGCACAGCGCTTAATCATTGAATTCAGGTGTACATTCAGTCCCAGTGCCATAGATGTATAACATCCGATGCCCCGCCATGCTGTCTGCTTGTACAAACATTTGTGAAAGAATAACTCGTTCTAAAGAAATCACTGATACTGGCGTGGTCTTGTAATAGGACATCACCAGTGTAACTTTGTGACATTTCTTCCCTCCTAAATATCCCATGATCAACAAAGTGGTGATCAGGTAAAGTTACAGAGAGGAGCTGCCCAGGGCTGCAGAATGCTTAAAAGTGACCAATGCTCTGCTGACTCTATCACCGAACAGTCCAAACCCCCTCTCGGATTAACATCAGCACAAAAGCTGAGCTTCATGGCATGGTTTTCTATGGCCGATTAACTGCAATGAAGTCTTACGTCACCAAACTCAATGCCAAACATCAGATGGAATAATGTAAAGCAAAACCAGTGGACCCTGGAGCAGTGGAAATTTGTAGTAGGTAAAAATGTCAACAGACACCTCCAAAATCTTATGGAAAACCTTCCCAGAAGAGTGGAAGCTGTCACAGCTGCAAATGGACCAACTCCATATTAATTCTGATGAATGTAGGATGTGACGTCACATAATCTCCTGTAGTTCTAATGTGTAAGTGCCCCATTATGTGCATTGTGATGAATATATTGTGAAACCCTTAAGCTATCGAAAAATGTGTTAAACATGAAATTATATGTATCTCTATACATATATGTATACAGTATGTATATACACAGTATATATACATTCAAACACTACATTCTAAAGAATGGAATAAACATTTTCTAGTTTTGTTGATGGACAGCCAGTAATACACAAACTACGGCCTCTCGGTTATTATGATCACCTTGTCATTATTTACAAAGCCAGCTCGGGGTGGATTATTCTCTATATGCACCGTGCATCATACTGACGAGAACGGCGGCTTTACAAGTATAATTGCACCGCTATTTGTTTTATGATATTGACACTCGCACCCCCCCTATGAAACCGGGCAGAAGAAAATCAATTTTTCACATGTAATTGTTTTTTAGCTGTACACTTTATAAGCTTGGGTACAAAGGCTGCAAAAAGCTCAGGAGAAATAGCCTCTGTTCCGATCGAAGTGAAGAGCCAACACCTCCCGATCTGGTGATGTTTGCAGCCACGGTTTGCGCCAGGTTTCTTCTTGCATTGCCTGGATACTGCACACAGGCCGGGGAATTAAACACATGCAGGAGGTGCTGACCGCATAGACACAGATGCTGCCAGTCATTAAGGCATCAATCACTCAAGAGAAGCGGTCAAGGGCTCGTGTAAAATTACATTGCTCGCCTCGTTAATGAGGGACTGACGATGAAATGCAGAGGAGACTCATCAATCAGGCCGCCTAGGAGAAATTGCTCACTGATTGGAGTGAGATTCCCGTGTGGCGCCCAAAGTCGCTGCCCGATTCTTATTAATAAGGTTGGGCAATTTATTACTAATTAATGCCTTAAGTGTACAAGGGACTGATTAGACACTCCCGGTGCACAGCAACTATCCCACAGAGCTTACAATCTGACATAATGAAAATGAGGTATGTTTCTCTAGGATGCTTGTAAGAAAAAAATGGTAAAAATGGTATGTTCTACACAGGCCACAAGAAGGAGGCAAGAGCTTTAATAACAACTATTTAAAGTACCGCAATATTGATTTGCTCCAGTGTGAGTCATCATCAGCCAAAGTTTAGGCAGAATACAGTCAGAAGAAATACACCCCAGTATTAGGGCTCATTCACACGTCAGTTTTTCCCATATGAGTGCTATTCATTCTTTTGACAGATACCACTTATACCTGTGATAGTCTATGGGGCTGTTCCCATGGTCCGTGAAAAAAATACAGGCATCATTCAGATGCCATCCGTCTCCTGTCCGTTTGGAGATGGAAAAGCTTTCACTGATGAAACTCGGTCCATTCTTCTTGTTCATAAGAAAAAACCCATCTGAATGAGGCCTTAGGCTTCAATCCAGCAATGAGTATTTCATATGTTTTTGATGTTGCAGATTTTCTACAGAAATTCTGCACCTATTAGGTAGACTAGGTCACTTTTTCATTTAGTTTCTGAGCGTGCTTTTATTGCTTTTTGGAATCTGCGATTTTTTGTCTCGTTGGTGTCACGTTTTAAATAAAGCTGTCTTGTCATTAATACCTCCTGGTATTTAGCTTTGACAAAACTTTAGTCATGTAAGGCTTACAATTATCTTTATTGCTTTTCCGCAGCAATCATGCAGTAAAAATGCATATGGGTTCTTTACTTGCAGATTTTCCGTATCTAATGCAAAACTGTAAGGGAAAATCCCCACTGAAAACTCAGCATACCTGTAACATGGCACGAGGTGGTAGCCGTGGGCGAGGGCCTTGTGTTCTATGCCCCGGCATGCTACAAGAAAATGGGAGTCCTGGCTGAGTGTGTGGGCTTTAAATGTAGGGATGTTATACCTGTAGGGATGCTATGCCTGGCAGACCACATGCTGGCAGTGACTTCGGCTGGTCAGGACCAGATGTTATAAAGTTCAATGAGGGAGACCACCACTCAAAAACAAACTGTCCTTAACTGAACAAGAACATAGGGAAGAGTATGTACAGGGGAGAGCGGGTACAACACTTCATGGACGATTCTCTTATAACATAAAACATCTTCATCCATATTCCGTTCCTTCCTGAGCTCGCTCTGCTCTCTGCCCATTAGCCCCTCTCTCTAGATTCACCATCACCCAGAACAACACTTCGGGAGCTTCCCTCATCTCCAACAACAGCACCTCTAACAAGCAGGCGAGAGTCCTATTTTTCAGCCCACGGTTCTGCGTCCTTTTCCCCTTTGTGGAGCTACTTGTGCCATTGCGTCACTTGTGCTGTTACTTAGCTTCTTTGCTTGTTGATGCCTTAGAGATACCTCATGCGTCTCTCTCTCTTTGTCCCACTTTCCATGTCAGTGCTGCTTTGTCATTTGACTGTCAGATAACTCTGTACCATCCCGCTAGGATTGGTGCCCCAGACCACGTCTCCGGAGAACCACTAACTCCTTCTAACACTTTTCTTTGCCTCCACTCTGGATCATGCTATCCATGGCCTCAGTCTCCACTCACTTTATGGACACCCTATTCATGCGGCTCTGCTGACTACCCATACCAAAGGTCTGCTATAGCTGTTGTCTAGGCCCTAACTCTCTTATTGACAGGAATCTCCCCGTCTCTTCACTATATCCCCTCCCATTCTGGGCTAGTCCCGTTAACCCTAACTGTACCAAGTAACTATCTGTGGCTGAGAAGAACACAACTTATCACTAATAGCACACATTACTAAACACAATGGACATCAAAAAGACATTGCAACTTCACATGTGTCTTCAAGGAGGAACATGGGCAGAACTGCCATCTTCTTACATACCCACAAGAGAATCTTAACAAGTTGTGGACTTCATTCACACACCATAGGTCAGTTTACGTAGCATAAAAATAAAAAAGCAAGGTGGGCAATGAGATTTCTATAAATCCCATCCACTTAGCTGGAACTGTAAGACACTGTTTTTTTTTGCACAGTGAAACATGGGAACATGGCACCCAATAGATCATGGCACCTTTAATTTTTTATCAGACCTGTACAGAATCCAACACAAAAAACACTGTATGTGTTTGCACGAACTTAGAGGCATAAAGAAATACTATAGACAGCTTTCTGCACAGTAATGTATTTCTGTAAGATTACTGTAGATGGTTGTACACAGAACAGTAATATTGCTGTGTACGTTTTCCAGCACGACTAATTAACAGCATTTTAATGATTAGGTGGTTGTCCACTACTTCTATACTGATGACCTGTCTTTGGTCCAGTTATAGAAATAATAAATTATATCAAAACATAGGATGTGGTGTCCTAAACTAAGCGCTGCCAACAGTCCCAAATTTACCAGGACTGGCAGCGAGTCTCCTGATCCGAAATTCTTAGCCTTGTTTTGGTGATGAGGATGCTAAGTTTGAGCCAGGAGACCCACGGCCAGTCCATGCATTGTGATTAGTGATGAGTGAGTGTGCTCGTTATTCGGGTTTTCCGAGCATGCTCAGGTGTTCTCTGAGTATTTTGGGCATGCTCGTAGATTATGTTTGTGTCCCCGCAGCTGCATGATTTGTGGCTGCTAGACAGCCTGAATACATGTCTTTTTTCGGCCTTGCTAACTATGTCACTATGGATCTTTAGAAGGACGTAGATCTGGGGATTTATTCTGATGGAATGGAGGCTGAACTGGATGGAAAAATGTCTTTTTTCGGCCTTGCTAACTACGTTACTATGTTACATGCAGGGATTGCCTGTTTGTTAGGGAATCCCCACATGTATTCAGGCTGTCTAGCAGCCACAAATCATGCAGCTGCGGGGACTCAAACATAATCTACGAGCACGCTCAAGAAACTCAGAGAACACCTGAGCATGCTCGGAAAACTCGAATAACGAGCACACTCGCTCATCACTAATTGTGATCCAAGTGAAGACACACAGATGTGTGAAGACGGTCTAAAGCTAAGTTTACACCTACATATTAAAAAATTTACCATTTTCATCCATTTTGTCATCCGTGAGCTTTTTACATCCATGTGGCATCCTTTTGTATACATCAACATTTTAAAATGTACATGACCAAATACAATGTCCTAGGTCAATAATGACAACGTATCAATAAGAATAGGACGTTACACCATTGATCTGTATGGAATTCGATGTTTGTTTTTTGCAGCATCCATAGACTTGAATGAGCGAGTTTTGCCCGATATATGGAAAAGAAACGAGTGCGCGCTGCATTTATTTTTTACCTGCAGATTCAGTCTGTGAAAAAAAAAATCGCTCATCTGCACGGCCACATTGAATAACATTGCTATAAGTTCTACTGTTGCGCTGCCCGGTTTTTATTACGGACAGGACCGAAAATACGGCCATGTAAGCTTGGCCTTGGGGTGCAGCGACATAGGACTGGCTGTTGACTTTTGTTTTTTCTAGCAGATGCCAAGATCGGGACGCAAAGGCTGCAATTTCACAGCAGTTTATTAATATGCAGAATGGCAATAAATGGCCACAAGTATATGTACATAGGCCAAAGTCATTTTATGACTGTGCACAATCAGGCGTTACATTTCCAGCCGTGCTCGTATGATTATTGTCAGGATACTGCTGCAGAGAGCGGGTTATACAAAGGTCCAGATGTGAGAATGTCCTTGCATGCAAAATGCCCCATTAAAAGGAGGACTGTTCGTTTTCCTCCATCTGTATTTATGCAGCCCTGAATGATGGAATATACAGGCCCCTAATTTAATGTAATGTAGATTGTATTAGAATAAATGCCGACGCGGTCCGTCCAGAATGCACAGGAGACGAGGAACAGCGAGATGAGCTGACACAGATGCCTGGCTTTTTGGCAGACTTTCCTTCATGAATGTCTTCTTTTAATTCCAAGAGCCTTTGTTACAACCATCTGTTCCCTTCCCCTAATTAGGACTAGGACAGAAAGCGGCGCTTACAATTACGCCAGTGTGAAGTGCTGGGAGGCAGCGTAATGTGGTGCCTGGCCCTGGAGTCACCATTCCTTGTGTAAACAGTAATCTGGTAATAGATTACTGATAACTGATAGGTAATTACCAGGAAATGCACTGCTTAGACAAAAAGCCCTTCTCAGCACTGCCAAGGGCGCACATTACACCCAGCCAAAAACATTTGTTCTTTGGACTTAATCAACACACAGTAGCGCAACCTGCGAAATCTGAAGAACTGCAATTCCTGCTTAATCTATTATTCAGGCTACAGATAGGCTTCAAGACCTGTGCAGAATGATTTAAAGGTGGAGAACAACCATTTATCCCAATTCTTGTGGGCTGGGCCTCCTCTGCGTGGCCCTGGTTGTTTACAGTGCTAAGAAGCTCAATGTTAATAATCTTTTTAATAATCTATATTTTGTATATAGTGCTAACATATTCCGCAGCGCTTTACAGTTTGCACACATTGTCATCGCTGTCCCCATTGGGGCTCACAATCTAAATTCCCTATCAGTATGTCTTTGGAATGTGGGAGGAAACCGGAGTGCCCGGAGGAAACCCACGCAAACACGGGGAGAACATACAAACTCCTTGCAGGTGTTGTCTTTGGTGGGATTTGAACCCAGGACTCCACTGCTGCAAGGCTGCAGTGCTAACCACTGAGCCACCGGGCTGCCGAGTTATAGTGTTATTCATCATGTCACCAATGCCTTTGTTCAGAGGTCATTGCATGTGGTCGTCAGTAACATTTATGTGTGTGTGTGTTTGCATCGGTGTACATGCTTTTTTATATAATCTAAATGTATCATCTAAATGTACCATCTAAATGTAGCAGAAGATCGCATGGCCTATAAGTCTCTTTACTGTAGCATGTCAGACATGTCACTCTTTATAAGGAGAAACATTACACCTCAGATTCCAGTCGGAGGCCTCCCATATAGACAAAAACAATCTCATGCTTTGCACTGAGGAGGAGTAATATCCCCGAAACACCGTGTCTGCAAACAGAGATTCTGGCTTGCCTTTTATCTTAAATCAAATGACAAGGCTCATTAAATGGTCGATATTGGCTTTTAAGATTGCTACTTCCAATTGGCTGCACTAGAGTTCTAGTCCTCTTCCTCTCTGAAGAAGCAATTTGCATATTTAATTTTCCAGAGGAGTATTGCATGGCCTATAAGCCTCCTAACCCTGGCATGTCAGACATGTCACTCTCCATAAAGAGAAACATTACACCTTAGACTCCAGTCAGAGGCCTCTTATATAGTCAAATATGATCTCATGCTTTGCACTGAAGAGGGGTAATACCACTGAAACACCACGTCTGCAAACAGAGATTCTGCTTTGCCTTTATCCTAAGTCAAATGACAAGGATTGTTAAATGGTTGATATTGGCTTTTAGGATTGCTACTTCCAATAGGTGGCACTAGAGTTCTAGTCCTCCTCCTCTCTGAAGAGGCAATTTGCATTTTTAATTTCCCAGAAGAGCAATGCATGACTTATGAGCCTCCTTACCCTGGCATATCAGGAATATCATTCTCCACAAGAAGAAACATTACCCCTTAGAATGAACCAGACACATTGCAGTATGGGGGGTAACACAATATACAGATTTGTCCACAGTTACATCACGTAAAGTTCCATTAGTTATCCAGCTTCGCAAAAAACAAATTCAACACATTTTTTATGACGTTCTAGCAAAACCCTCGTCAACCTGCAATTTATATGTCACAACCACTGAGTGGTCCTATAGAGACACATGGTGGCCCCTGATTCATCAAAACCGGCAAGAACAATGATTGATGAGGGAGTGCAGTGGAGTTAGAGATGCAGCACTCTCAATGAGTCCAGCGCATCTGACAAGCACCACGCGCCTCTGTGCGCCGCTGCACAAATCATACTCCAGTGGGGGACTGGGGGAGAAGATTTCTGGTATAATGAATGCTACATCACAATGCTATCATGCCCCCATACTGCCCCAGCCGAACAAAATTGGATTGAAAACAAAGGAAATATACAATTTTCTTTTCCACATCGCGTTGCTCAAAAATTTTACAACTTTTCAAAGCGATTTACTTCAGAATTCTAACAGAATCGCTTTGATGAATCTGGGTCATGGTGAAAATGTCAGAGCTATAAGCCGAGAGTGAAGGTAAGGAAGCAAAATCAGTAACACAAGATACAGAGAAAATGACCAGAACACGCCTGGTGTCCTTTTGAATGTGTTTTGCTTTTGCCTCAAAAAACACTCGTGTTTTATTCATCATTACTGAATAACTTCTGAAATTCACCCCCCCAAAAATGTACCAAAAAAATAAAATGTTTCAAGAAAACTTGAAGTAAAAACATTATCAAAACGTCAGGAGAATGTGTGGCATTTCCTGACGCAATTTCTGCCTAAAAAAAATTTGTAATTTTCTGCCAACCTGAAAAATACGTTGTGTGAACATAGCCCAACATTTGTGCCAAATTACAAGGCCTAAGCCTGATTTCTAGGTACAGTCTGTATTTACTTTGAGGTCTGCAGATGTTTCTATGGCTGCCGTCACACTAGCAGAATTTGGTCAGAATTTTACATCAGTATTTGTAAGCCCAAACCAGGAGTGGGTGATAAATGTAGAAGTGGAGCATATGTTTCTATTATACTTATCCTCTAATTGTTCCAATCCTGGTTTTTGCTTACAAATACTGATGTAAAATACTGACCAAACACTGCTAGTGTGACGGCAGCCTATGTGTATTTCTGGGAGACTTCGTCTCCACGTGGAGCTGTAGGTGAAGAGGACATGTCAGTAGGCAAACACTGGTTCTCTAGGTGGAAACATGGGAATATAGCTTATAGCTGCAAGTGACTCATCGCTCAGTGGCTATAGGCAGTATTGGCCTCTAGGTCTGCAGATGGCTACAAAGGACATATGTATATATCTGGGTATATATAGGCCATGTTTGTTTGTAGGGGCTGTAGACAGATGCTCCATGTTAGACTAAACCATAGATAAAAGTATATGTTCTTCTTAGAGCATGTACCTACAGTATATATCGGTAAAGTGTGCACATCTCTTTCTAGATTATGCATCAAGACAAAATATGTGTCTCCGTGCAAGCATGTGTGTTGCAAGGTAAAGCATGTATCTCCAGGCCTGAATATGGTGCAAAGTAATGCATGCTTCTCTGGAAAGACTTCTTAGCTCAAGGTGTCTCAATTCTGCATGTGTTTCTAGGTAGAGCATGTGTTTTCAGGATCTGCATGTATTTCTCGGTAGCGCTTGTGTCTCAGGGACTGCATGTGTTTCTAGGTTGAGTACATGTCTCGGGTGCAAGTGTCTAAGGATCTGCATATGTTTCTAGGTAGAGCATGTGTTTCAGGGTCTTCATCTGTTCATCCAAATGGAGCCTGTGTCTCAGGTGTATGTGTTTCTAGGCAGAGCATGTGTCTTAGGTGCATGTGTTTCTAGGCAGAGCATGAGTCTCAGGTGCATGTGTTTCTAGGCAGAGCATGTGTCTCAGGTGCATGTGTTTCTAGGCAGAGCATGAGTCTCGGGTGCATGTGTTTCTAGGCAGAGCTTGTGTCTCAGGTGTATGTGTTTCTAAGCAGAGCATGTGTCTCAGGGTCTGCCTGTGTTTCTAGGCAGGGCATGTATCAGTGTCTGCATGTGTTTTTTAGGCAGAGCATGAATCTCAGGATCTGCATGTGTTTCTAGGTAGAGCTTGTCTCAGGGTCTTCATGTGTTTCCAGGGTCTGCATGTGTCTCTAGATGGAGCATGTGTCTCGGGGCCTTCATGTTCTTGCTCCTGGCAGAGCGAAGTCTTTCTGCTGTTCTTCCTCCCTCCTCCCTTATTTGAGCATCAACAAACAAGCTTCACAGCACTTGATTCAAGGCCATTTCTGTGGTAACTTTTGTATTGCAGCTGCTTTTCGCTCACTTCACATGTACAGGCTGCACACAATCAATCTCACACTCACGACTGTCACCTCCTGGTCATCTAGACACCCAAGCATTGCCATCTTTACAACACAGTGTTTTATTTTTTCCTTCTGAATGTCTTTATCTGCTAGAACTAGAGCTGTCGCTGCCTCCTCCTATACTCGGCACGTGGAAAAGAAACACAGTTACAATCTTAACAAAAAACGATTATCCCAAGGAATTTGCTAAATTCTTATATTAATGGTATAGTATGCCATCAAACACTAATACTGCATATGTATTATACGCCTTTTTGGTGCCCAGAAGAAACTAAACTATTATCTAAAAATGCCTTTGTGTATTAAATTGCCATTTTCTAGGCACAAAATCTAGCTTCCTTTGTAAGGCTGGACTCACATGCAGCCTAGGCTCAGTTCTAAGGTAATGTTGTGGAGCCCCAGCACTATTGCATATAAAATAGTGTTTTACTGAGGTGGAGGTTTTTTTTAGTGGCGGTGGCGTATGCCACATGCAAAAGCAAAAAAAAAGCCATAAAATATCAGGCACAGCACAAACTGCACTTTGCCAAAAATAGACCATCCCTACGAAGTCCAGACATTATGCAGTATTATGTGAATGAGATACTTTTCATTTTTGGTCATTACATGGTCTTATCAAACCAGTACTTGAGTGGAGCAGATAAGCCAGTGTAGGTGTAGCGCCCCCACTGCCGCAGGGCCGAGGGGTACCCGGTACCGGGCCTCTGGGTCTCTGCTTCTGGGGTTGTCACGGCGGCTAGGCCCCAGCCCGTGACCCTGCCGCGGGGTGCACAGTGAAAGATAGGTGTGGATGTTGGTGGTGCAGTTGTGGGGTGCAGGTCGCGGTAAATAACGAGGACACCAGGTTGCAGTCTCTTTACCTCTTTACTGGAGATCTCTGAGTCCTCAGTCCAGAATACGGTTCACCAGGCTGCGCAAGTCCGGCCGGTCCAATGGCACCTCCAGAGTTCACTTCACAGGTGGAAATCGGTGCCTTCCTTCTTAGCGCTATGTGTTGTAGTCCTTCCCTGCTATGCTTACGGAAAGTACCCCACAACCGTTGTGTCTGTTTCTCGTGTTCCCTCACAACTCGATTAACTGATCTTCTGCTAATCTTCCGTCCCTTCCTGATGTTACAGTTAGAACGGCACCCGTTTGTCGGGTAGGCCTGGAGTTCTTCCGGGACCCTAGAGACGCCCCTCTCCCGCAATTGCCTCCCAAGACTTCATAGGTGATTTAGGTGAGACAGCCCGCCTGAGACTGACTGTCCTGTCGCTGTTTAGAGTATTGCTTGAAGCTGTCTAATGAAATACTCCCTCGGCGTTCCGGCCGCCGGTAGTGCGCCTCAGTAGGATGTTGCTCCGGTCTTACAGCACGACCCCTACTGGTATTCTCCTATTGCTTGATCTCGTTTCTCACTCAGCACAATCTATCTCGCTTCTAGTCCTTTCTTGGGTCCCGCCGCTTCCCGGAGCTGGCGCGGACCCGTTACGTTCTTTTCAATGCCAAGCCTCTGTCAGGATCCCACCCCTGACAGAGACCCTACTGTCTCTTCCTCCACAACACCCTCTGCCACTAGGTGTTGCTTCGTCCAATCCAGTCAGCTTTCTCTTCTAACTTCCTGCCTGACCCCCAGTTTACCCACTATGGTGGGGAGTGGCCTAATGAATAGAACCCTTAGCTCCCCCCGGAGGCCCAGCTGTGAAATCTATTGGTGTCTGTGATACCTGATCAGATGAACTCCTTCAGTGCCATCGGACGCACCGTAGCTCCCCATAGTGGCGGAGCCACAGTACTGCAACGACCAGGACTCTGGGGCGCTGCACTCCCCCCTGGTTAAACACAGTACTCCGGGACTGAGAAGAAAACAACAATACAGGTTAGCAAAAAGACATACAATTTTTGTTGAGTGCAATAACAATAAGTATACTTAAACAGAGCTTCCCTTTATGGGAGGTGAGGACACTTAAACGTTACAAACATGGTTAACATTATAAATTACAGGTTATAAATAACTCCTGTTACCCAACCGGGTATTCTACTAAGTGCAAAATTGTTGAACAATAATTTAACTTTGCCTTTAAGGACATACACTCTTTATCCACTAAAGACCTTCCTATAATCACATTATAAGGTATTTTAACTTTTACATTCTCCTACTTTGGATCTGCAGGACCGCCTGCCCTATCGGCACCAGACCTACTGCCTCTCCTTTCTATTACAGGACCGCCCCGTTCAGCCAGGGCCTACTGCCTTTTCAACTACTATACACAGTATAGAACATAACATTACTTTCAGTTTTAAGAGCACTGAGCCATCTCTACATGACTCCTATGAGGACTCAGAGTTTACCTTCTATCCTAACTATCTATCAACATTATCAAGCATTTTCTTCTGAACATTAAGCCTTCTCATTATCTTTCTTTCTATCATGCATGCTGGACTCCACGTCTATCCCTACGGGTCCACTGCATCCTTCTTCTACCTTTCACCTTTTTACTTCTCAGAGCACATCATCAGTATTTCTTCACATTTAACTAATTAAACACATATAACTTTCTCGTACAACATTATCATCACTTTTCTCTCATCAACATTATTGCTACTTGTCTTAAGCAATATTTCTATCGAAATGCGGCAAATGAACATCCCCTTTAAGAGAGGACCAAGTCTCTGTGAGGTAGCGTATTTTCTCAAGCTACCAGTCCATACTCAGCAAAGGTTCCAGTGCGGTATCTTCGCAAAGAGTCCTTCTTTAAGTAAAACCAGTAGGGAGCGCCTTTAATATGGTGCAAACTATGTACAAGAAGTTCGGATCATGCACTGTTCATGATTTCAGCAGTTTTTATAACATTGTGGAACAAAAAAGCAAAAATGAAAGTGAAAGCAAAAATAAAAAGCAATAGGGATCCCGGGTAAACAAAGGGATCCCTTTAAGAGTTAACCCAGGACGGGTTTTAGCAGCAAAACAGCAAGGAAATAAACAGTTAACTATTTACAGTTTCAGGTTTCCGAGGCTTAGTTGGACGGCTTCCAGGGCTGCACCTGGCACTTAACCCTTCCTGGCCTGGGAAAAGTGAGGTCCAGGGCTACACCCAGTGCTGGACACACGCCGTTAATCCGTCTTTCATGTACGGTTAAATCATGCGCAGCGATGGAGGTCTGCGCAGCTTGAGTATGGGCATTTGCTGCAGCAAAGGTAGCGGCTGCTGCAAGATCAGTCACTGGAACGGAGTCAGCAGTTGTGGCACCAGCAGTCGCTGGAGTGGTGTCGGTCGTCAGGGCAAGGTCGTCCTTCATACCTGCTTCAGATGCGGTCCCTCCGGTGCCGATCTGCTCCGTCTCCGCTGGGGTCTGGAACGCTGGTTGCGGGACCTTGTGCTGCGGCGTTGTCATCTCTGCTCGCAGCATACCCCTTCCCGGCAGGGCCTTGCTTTCCAGCTTCGGAGCGCTGGGACTTCTTTCCTGCTCCGGACCAGATGAGGCCGCCGACAGATGTCCGGTGAGGCTCCTGATGATGGCCTTCTTCCACCCGACCTCGGTGCTCAGCTGCGTCCGCCGGGGTCGGTCGCCGAGCTCGTCCACTCCAGCCTGCAGGAATTCAGCATCAGCGGTGGAGGCCTGGTTGCGGTGCCCCTCCGGGTGGCTGGGGGAGTCCTCTGCTCCGACCCCACGCTCCGGCTCCGGGCGGCTCGCCATGGCGTCCTCCATGTCGCTCACTTCTTCTTCCTGGTCCTTTTTCCGCTCTCTCCTTCGTGGGCGGTTTCGCTTTCTCTGTCTCCGCCCACCATTGAGGACCAGGAGGCGGATTTCGGCTGCTGACGGACACGTCCTCAAGGGGCCGACATATTTAGACTGGGCGGCCATTGTCTTTCGCGCTCTTCAGCTTGTTCACGCCCACTTCCACGCCCTTCTTCTTCTCCTGCGCTCTCCTTAGCGCTGTAATGGCGGCGATTTTGGCGGGAACTTCTGGCGGCAAGTGGCAATACACAGTCTTCTAATAAAGTACAGTCCAAGCACAGTAAATCACAGTTCCAAGGCACACATGACCTGATTCTTCAGGCTTAAGTAGATCCTGTTCGTGACGCCAAGTTGTAGCGCCCCCACTGCCGCAGGGCCGAGGGGTACCCGGTACCGGGCCTCTGGGTCTCTGCTTCTGGGGTTGTCACGGCGGCTAGGCCCCGGCCCGTGACCCTGCCGCGGGGCGCACAGTGAAAGATAGGTGTGGATGTTGGTGGTGCAGTTGTGGGGTGCAGGTCGCGGTAAATAACGAGGACACCAGGTTGCAGTCTCTTTACCTCTTTACTGGAGATCTCTGAGTCCTCAGTCCAGAATCCGGTTCACCAGGCTGCGCAAGTCCGGCCGGTCCAATGGCACCTCCAGAGTTCACTTCACAGGTGGAAATCGGTGCCTTCCTTCTTAGCGCTATGTGTTGTAGTCCTTCCCTGCTATGCTTACGGAAAGTACCCCACAACCGTTGTGTCTGTTTCTCGTGTTCCCTCACAACTCGATTAACTGATCTTCTGCTAATCTTCCGTCCCTTCCTGATGTTACAGTTAGAACGGCACCCGTTTGTCGGGTAGGCCTGGAGTTCTTCCGGGACCCTAGAGACGCCCCTCTCCCGCAATTGCCTCCCAAGACTTCATAGGTGATTTAGGTGAGACAGCCCGCCTGAGACTGACTGTCCTGCCGCTGTTTAGAGTATTGCTTGAAGCTGTCTAATGAAATACTCCCTCGGCATTCCGGCCGCCGGTAGTGCGCCTCAGTAGGATGTTGCTCCGGTCTTACAGCACGACCCCTACTGGTATTCTCCTATTGCTTGATCTCGTTTCTCACTCAGCACAATCTATCTCGCTTCTAGTCCTTTCTTGGGTCCCGCCGCTTCCCGGAGCTGGCGCGGACCCGTTACGTTCTTTTCAATGCCAAGCCTCTGTCAGGATCCCACCCCTGACAGAGACCCTACTGTCTCTTCCTCCACAACACCCTCTGCCACTAGGTGTTGCTTCGTCCAATCCAGTCAGCTTTCTCTTCTAACTTCCTGCCTGACCCCCAGTTTACCCACTATGGTGGGGAGTGGCCTAATGAATAGAACCCTTAGCTCCCCCCGGAGGCCCAGCTGTGAAATCTATTGGTGTCTGTGATACCTGATCAGATGAACTCCTTCAGTGCCATCGGACGCACCGTAGCTCCCCATAGTGGCGGAGCCACAGTACTGCAACGACCAGGACTCTGGGGCGCTGCATAGGAATCTAGCCTAATTCCTGCTAGGCCGAGAATAGGCAGTGAGATGTAATACATGTTTTTTTCATATTGCCACAACTGAACGGGCTGCTAAACCTAAATTCTACCTGGGATGAATAGAGAAGCAGTCATCATTACCCATAGATGATCTCATTCATATATGTACTTATTTCATGGGGTCTTTATATAGATATGGATTTCATCTATTTGTTACCTTCTTTTCAGTTAGCCATTAAAAGGTATCAACCACTGAGGACTCTCAATTCTAAGGATTTCATCTAGGCACTCTCAATTTTTTGGGGAGGATGTGAGGGTTGCTAACCTTAATGAAAAGTCAACATGGAAATACAGTAAAATATTATGCAATTAGAATACAGCAATTCGGCTATTCATTGTTCTGTTGTTACAAGTCAACAATTATTTTTGACAGGGGTGTCTTGGACCTAATACCTTGACCAAAATTGTGTCACAGTACTATTGGTGCATCATTCTCTCTCTCAGGCAATATGAACTGTGGTACAGGCCATGAGGGGAATCTATGATACTATGCCATTAAGCTGCAAGTCTCTTATCAGTCAATCACTTTGCACACCAGTTTAGCTGACCGCCATAGTCCCCTGAATCACTGCCCTAGTCCCCTTTGTACCGGAAGTTATAGCCCACAAGAACCACTCTCTTCTGGAGTCTAGTCATCTTCCTCTGACCTAGCTCTGCTCGCTCGGCTCGAGTCTCTCATCTCCGGTTCTGATCACTCTGCTCTCTGGATCTGGCTACTCAGTTCTACACTCAGGTATGGTTACTCGGTTCTGATCAATCGGTTCTTCACTCGGGTCTGGTAACTCGAAATGGCAGCTGTAAGCCAACTCTGCTGCACTGCACGTCCGTCCTGCCAAAGGTACAGGTGCCAACTCCTCCCCTTCACTGACCTCTTGGGCCATTTATAATTACTAAGTACCCAACAGCTGTCACCTGACCAGGGTTCTCCTCCAATCCCTTTACCTCAGGAACCATGGACTTTGCCCTACAGTTCCTGCTGATCCAGTTCTTGCTACTTTCTCTTGTCCTACAACATTTGACCAGCAGATGGTTGTGTCTGCTTGCAGACACTCTATAAGGCCTCAAACTGTGGAATTCTCTCATTTGTTCATCTCATTACACCACTTTACTGCTATCTCTACCCATTTGTCCATGCACAGGAGCACTTGCCTTGCTGAGCGCTCTTATGTTATCTATGAGAGAGCTGCTGCCAGTAATCTCTGTCACCACAAAACAAAAGGATCGGACATTGACAGGATTTGTCAGAGAGAGAGTCGGGAAGACCAAATGCCCCAAACTTTTGACTAATATGTATCATGGCCGTTAGGGTATACTTACAGATTTTCAAGAGGAATCTACCTTAGGACAAGATGAAGAACTTCAAAGAAATGAACTAGAACACATTGATGATATAAGTGTAATGTGTAGGTACACGTTCATACTGTGACCATAAACTAACATAACATGGAATAAAAACAAAAATTAATAAATACCTTGCTATAAGTAAATAGTAAAAGCACATGTAAATAACATAGGGTATTTAGTTGACATTGATTTGATGAAAAAAGCATATAAAGTATCCCACAGCGACAATGTGTCCCCAGAAAGGATGGTCCTATCTCTAATGTAAAATCTCTCTATGTGACAGCCGGTCTCAATCATTGTGGGCAAAGCAGCACGCAGGTCTAACACTCACCCATGGAAAGCTATATAAACTAAATGCACAGCATAAAAAGGTGCAGCCACGCCCCTGAATGTACAAAGTGCAAAAAAACTAAAACAAAACCAAAGAAAGGAGCTGGAGCACATATTGATATAAGTGTAATGTATAGGTAAACATTCATACTGTGGCCATTAATAAATGGAAGTAAAGGTTTTACTTTAGAGATAGAACCATCCTGAGTGGGTGCACCATGTCGCGTTGGGATGGCTTCTAAGCTTTTCTAGAATAAAATAGTGTTAACTAAGTATCATATGTCATTTACATATACTATTACTATTTACTTACTACATGGTACCTTCTATTTTTTTTCTAATTCTAGATTAAAACAATATTATAAAAAACAAAATTAAGCTTTTTTTAATCTCTTTTTTATTACATTTATTTTTAAGCCTGGAAAATGTATGTGAACATACCCTATACCATTACTGTTTGCATAGCAGCAGTCTACGCTGTAGGCATTCGTCACGGCGTCTTTTGGATGACGGCATACCCGCGTCATTTTTAAGAAGACGCATCTGGAAGACGCTGACAGTGTTTCCCATTAAGCTCCATTTCCAATGTATTTTCGGACACCCTTTGCAGCCATCGACGTACCTTTTTTACATTCTGTATATAAAATAGTGGTGGAAGCCGCCAGAAGAATAAACCGGTCACTTTTTTCAGCTGCTTCATGGATTTCAAATCCTGACGCAGTTAAAAGAAGTGACAAAAGGCAGAACATGCGCACAGCAAGTCGTTTTGACATTGCTGTGCTTATGTTTATTCTTTTTGATATTTTTTTAGCGCTGTTCCAGGTGGATTTCATCTAAAAAAAGACGTTGTGCGCACATACCTTTATAGTCATGATGGTTTTTAGATTATGTTCTGTATGAACTCTTATTGTTGCTAAATTTATCTGTAAAAAAATATTGTCGGTCCATGATTTTTTGATGAGTTGTCCAGAAACAAATAAATAGTCAGGTTGATGACCCCGAAAAATAGCAATAGTCTCACCCAGGTTAAATAGCAACTTTGGATGCTAATTGATCATTGACCGGTAGACCAGTCACTTGAGAGTTGAGCGGCTTCTACTGGAATGATCTTTCCCTGATTATCACACAATCCGCATTTCACACCTCCCTTTTTTACTAGTCACTAATCTAGGATCAGGTTGTGCTTGGTTGACTTCTTATATTTCATCTTCCCACTGGATTTTCTCAAGAGCATCTTTTGCCTTGGAATGTGCTTTAATCATTCTCTCTAAAGAATTTCTCCACAAATGAAACTTTCTCTCCAGGGATGAATATGGAGGTCACTAGGTCATTCATTAACATTTATGAGACAGGTGATGACTCAGATGAACAAATAGACCTAAAAGTCACGTTCTTCATTATCCCAACACGTATCCTGTCCAAGACTAGAAGGAAGAGACATAATGCATGTAATTATTAACTGGAGGAAACCAGTATGTAGTATATAAGTAGCTGGAGAAGTTCTAGGTTACATAGATGTTATACTCAATGTCTTCCTTTTCTACAAGATGTGTAAAATAAACCAAAGCCTCCTTGATGTTCTTTCATTGGATTATTACAGCTAATATAATATTAAGTCATATGGAGTGCACTCAAAAAGTGGGGAAAAATTAAAGATACAACTTGTAACACCTTTACCCACCACTAGAGGGAGTATAGGAGTTTACTGCATACTGATAACACAATATGTTGTGAGCTCCCTCTAGTGGTGGCAATAGGGGTAAAGAACTTTGGCCTCAATTCATCAAGATTGGGGTTTTGTCTTGATAAACTATGCGTTGTAGTACGATGTACCAAATTCATTAAGAGGCTTCTGCATTTCAAATAATTTCTTTTATGCAATGATTAAAGACATCGCTCTGAAATCATTTGAAAGTCTTAACTCTTGTATGATTTTTTCCAAAATAAACAATAGATGTATTGCATCACGGCATGAGTCCTATTCCTGGAACTTACCGTATCTTATCTTCTCTTTCAAAGAATTTGGTGCATCTTTCAACTGCTGTGCACCATGGCAAGAAATGATACTGGAGTCCACTTGTGTTGCAATTAACGCCCATATTATGATTAATATGCTGCACTGATGGTCAGAATATGGAATAAAAGAGATCCAGAGAATCCAGGATATAATAAATTGATAGCAGTTTTATTCCAACGCGTTTCGAAGCATCTATAACTTTTTCATCAAGAGAAACTCCAGAAAGTCCAGAAATATATTGAGAATAAAACTGTTATCAATTATACTCTGGATTCTTTGGAAATTTTTATTTCATACTGACGAGCAGTGCAGCACACCTGCATCTCCTTCAACTGATGGTCGTTGTATAGATATTTTAATAAATTTAATCAGCAAAGAAGTTTGGATTCTTAATGGCCAAAATACAATTGTTTTAGATAATGCAGGTTCCGTGGATGGGGTGGATTCTCCAAGCCGAAGGTCCGCTTGGGCACACTGGCCATGGCTGTCGGTGCAGCAGCTGCGTGGGGCACTCGGAAAATGGACAGCTGAGGGACTGGAACTGCAGGTAGACAAGAGGAATGTTGGAAACACCAAGGCAGGCGAGACTTCCAGCAAACCACAAGCAATCATTCGGGATGCTGGAAATGACAGGCAGGTGAAAGACATCCAGGAGATCACAAGCAAGCAGGCCAGATGCTAAAAAAAACGCTGGCAGGCAGGGGACGCCCAGGAGACTACAGGAAGGAGGGATGCAGAAAACCGCAGGAAGGAGGAAGACGTCCTGGAGACTGCAGACAGCAGCTGAGCAGGTCAGGGTGTATAGAGCCAGCCAGAGTCTAGCAATACTTAAGTCTTGATACCAAGACACATGTGTGTGCTCGGTAAGCCTTATATATGCCGAGGCTGGTGCTCACATGGGATCAGGCTGTGCCATTTGTAAAGCCCGATATGGAGTTCACAGGGTTTAATGGACTGGGGTGAGAGAAGCAAGCACGGATCCAGGGCAGGCACGTAACAAAGTGATGTTCAAGTGTGGACATTCCCCTTAAATGCTTTACAATTAGAAAGTATCTAGCAGTGTGACTTATATGCTCAGTTACAACTGACACCTTTTTACTCCACAAACTCCTATGGTTGTAGCTGAATGCTCCAAAATAGCCTGGATAGGAGTTGTTGCGTTTCTGGCCCAGCATGGGTCACTAAGATGCTGCAGTTAAACACTTACATGCAGTCATTCTCTGAGATGATATCAGGGTATAAATGGTAATTCTGTAGCCAGGAATATTCCCTCCTTGTCATATGCTAATGTTGTTGGGTCCTCTCCTCTAATGTTTTTTTTCCATTTCTTTTCCAGGATACGTCCATAGAGGGAAGTCCCATTGACAGTCTCTATTCACCTTTGTAGAAAAAGGAAGCAGCATCCGTTCCAGGTGAAAGAAGTTGTATCAAAAGGAGTCTTTATTCTGCCATAGAAACATACAACGTTTCGGCCATGTTGGCCTTTATCAAGTATAACATATACCACACCTGACCGCCTTAAATAGTGTGGAGCTGCAACCAGCACCAATCACATACGAAGGGCAGTCCTAATACAATTCCATAAATAAATACAAAAAATACAAAAAATACATGTAAACCATCAATCCACACCACATCATAAACAGTGTATTATGAAACTCGCATAAGATATACAAAAAAAAATAATATATCCAAGTGGGTCCAATCAGCTGTGAACCTTGCAGTCCAATCACAGCATTGTTGCTTCGGTAGTCATAGTAACCAACCACCGATCGTTCTACTCCCATCTCTGGGGTGTGCATCATCGGATCGACGCTGTCTTCACGCTATACACGCCACCTGCAAAGTAACAAACACCTCTCATCATAGACTATTGCACCGTCACCTTAGGAACCGCCGATCGATGCCGCCGGAGACAGTGCGGGGGCTCATCACGTGCAAGCGGTCACATGACCGCAGCACAGACACGCCTCCCAATGCAAGCGCCGGCCGCATCAGACCCAGTTACACTATCAGCGGTGTAGGAGCTCACATACGTACACATCAGAGGGAGGAGGGGGCGGAAAACCGTCCTATCCCAAGCCTCTGAGCGGCGCAGTGTCACTCCCCACACAGCACGAAGGGTGTAAACTCAGCCAACTCCATGGCAATCAAAGCAGTTGGCGGTTTGCCATATGAACAAAGGGGAGGGACAAAAAACTTCAAAAAAACAGAAACAAGCAGGTAGCATATAAATAGATCGGATACCCATATGACCCCACTGAAACAGAGGGGAAATTTTATAAAAAAGTCCCATAAAGGGCACAGTGAATATAATACAGATGACACATGATTAAAAACAAATATACAGATTACAGACACCATCAGAATCAAGGGGGATTTAGGAAATACATATTTGTAAATTATATTCAATATTGAGCCCCTTTGGTTGTAGAGACTCCAAAACAGAAATCCACCTCAGTTCTTTCTGTTTTAGCAATTTCACCCTATTACCACCCCTTCTTAGTGCAGGAACCCCGTCAATCACTCTGAATCTCAGTTGGTTAACCGAGTGTCGACATTCATTAAAGTGCTTAGGAACTGGTAATTCCAGTTGTTTAGTTCTTATAGTGCTTTTATGCTTGCTTATACGCGCTCGAATCTCCATCGTGGTCTCCCCCACGTATATCAGTCCACAGGGACACACTATTGTGTAAATTACATCAGACTTAACCAGTTTGTCCTTTAAATTGCGTCCCCGCCTATAAGAAAGAATCGGTCGTGAGTGAAATTCCTCAATCTGTGGTAGCCCTCTATTCAAAAGACCCCAATGTTTGTTTAGAATACTAGAAATCCCCCCACTCGCTGGACTATAGGTCGACACAAAGGGGATCCGTTTCTGTGTATTCTTATTTTTTTGTGTTTGTAAATCCCCAACTGTCAATTCGGTCACCCTATTTTTCTGAGACATCACTTTCTTTTTGGGGTAACCCCTACGTATAAATTTGTTGCACATCTCGTCCAACCTAACATTGCATACATCATCATCAGAGACAATGCGACGAACCCGCAGCAATTGACTCCACGGGAGAGAGTCCATCATCCTCCTTGGGTGATGGCTGCCATATTCAAGAAGGCTATTCCTGTCCGTTGCCTTCACAAACAAGTCAGTGCATAGCTTATCATCACATTTATATACCATGGTATCTAGGAACTGAACTTTATCCATAGAATATGAGATAGTAAATTTCAATTGTGGATGCACATTGTTCAGTTCCGATAAGAACTCAAAAAGATCATGTTGAGGCCCCTCCCAGATACAAAAAATGTCGTCGATGTAGCGCCACCAGGATCGGACGTGGCGCCAGTAGTCTGATGTTGGGACGAGGAAGGTTGCCCTCCAAAGGACCTTGTGTCCACCTAGGATGGGCAACTTTCCTTGCCTCAACTGTGCTTGCTGCGGCAACATGTTGAAGGGTGATAGTTTTTTTCACCCTCAAACTGGAAAAAAATTTTTGATTAAAGATAGATATACGTGCTCCTCAAACTATGTAATTTACACAATAGTGTGTCCCTGTGGACTGATATACGTGGGGGAGACCACGATGGAGATTCGAGCGCGTATAAGCAAGCATAAAAGCACTATAAGAACTAAACAACTGGAATTACCAGTTCCTAAGCACTTTAATGAATGTCGACACTCGGTTAACCAACTGAGATTCAGAGTGATTGACGGGGTTCCTGCACTAAGAAGGGGTGGTAATAGGGTGAAATTGCTAAAACAGAAAGAACTGAGGTGGATTTCTGTTTTGGAGTCTCTACAACCAAAGGGGCTCAATATTGAATATAATTTACAAATATGTATTTCCTAAATCCCCCTTGATTCTGATGGTGTCTGTAATCTGTATATTTGTTTTTAATCATGTGTCATCTGTATTATATTCACTGTGCCCTTTATGGGACTTTTTTATAAAATTTCCCCTCTGTTTCAGTGGGGTCATATGGGTATCCGATCTATTTATATGCTACCTGCTTGTTTCTGTTTTTTTGAAGTTTTTTGTCCCTCCCCTTTGTTCATATGGCAAACCGCCAACTGCTTTGATTGCCATGGAGTTGGCTGAGTTTACACCCTTCGTGCTGTGTGGGGAGTGACACTGCGCCGCTCAGAGGCTTGGGATAGGACGGTTTTCCGCCCCCTCCTCCCTCTGATGTGTACGTATGTGAGCTCCTACACCGCTGATAGTGTAACTGGGTCTGATGCGGCCGGCGCTTGCATTGGGAGGCGTGTCTGTGCTGCGGTCATGTGACCGCTTGCACGTGATGAGCCCCCGCACTGTCTCCGGCGGCATCGATCGGCGGTTCCTAAGGTGACGGTGCAATAGTCTATGATGAGAGGTGTTTGTTACTTTGCAGGTGGCGTGTATAGCGTGAAGACAGCGTCGATCCGATGATGCACACCCCAGAGATGGGAGTAGAACGATCGGTGGTTGGTTACTATGACTACCGAAGCAACAATGCTGTGATTGGACTGCAAGGTTCACAGCTGATTGGACCCACTTGGATATATTATTTTTTTTTGTATATCTTATGCGAGTTTCATAATACACTGTTTATGATGTGGTGTGGATTGATGGTTTACATGTATTTTTTGTATTTTTTGTATTTATTTATGGAATTGTATTAGGACTGCCCTTCGTATGTGATTGGTGCTGGTTGCAGCTCCACACTATTTAAGGCGGTCAGGTGTGGTATATGTTATACTTGATAAAGGCCAACATGGCCGAAACGTTGTATGTTTCTATGGCAGAATAAAGACTCCTTTTGATACAACTTCTTTCACCTGGAACGGATGCTGCTTCCTTTTTCTACAAGTGTGAGTACTGTTCAATTGGGATCCTTGAACTTTGGAGCGTGCATCCACACACTCTGGTGCTGTTGGTTACATTTTTTACACAGTCTCTATTCACCTGTCTCCCCGAGTCAATTCACCAGGTAAACTATGCCAATGAAAAGTGCTGAGCGAAACAGTATGTAATATAAAAGAATTATACTAATGATCTAGACACACTTGACAGTAATGGGAGGTATCAAAGTAAAGAATCAATTTACATCAATCATAGGCTATTGCTTGTGGAGTGAAATCTGTTGAAGGCAGCATTTACATGCATAATGGACACAAAAAAGGTATTATTTTTCTTAAAAGGGTTGTAGGAAACTTTGTAAATCTCCCTAAAATCAGATAAAAAGTGCACTTTACAAAAACCTGCTCATAAATAACCCTCTAAGGAACTATTGTCTGGTTTGTCTGTAGGATGATTATAACAGGCCCCTCATGCAAACATCGTAAAGTTTTGGTTATCAGAGGCGACGCAGCTATAAAAAGGTTGTCCATCCCCCAGAAGAGGAAATATACCTGATCCTACAGAAGAAATATACCTGATCCTACAGAGGAAATATACCTGATCCTACAGAGGAAATATACCTGATCCTACAGAGGAAATATACCTGATCCTACAGAGGAAATATACCTGATCCCACAGAGGAAATATACCTGATCCTACAGAGGAAATATACCTGATCCCACAGAGGAAATATACCTGATCCTACAGAGGAAATATACCTGATCCTACAGAGGAAATATACCTGATCCCACAGAGGAAATATACCTGATCCTACAGAGGAAATATACCTGATCCCACAGAGGAAATATACCTGATCCTACAGAGGAAATATACCTGATCCCACAGAGGAAATATACCTGATCCTACAGAGGAAATATACCTGATCCCACAGAGGAAATATACCTGATCCCACAGACGAAATATACCTGATCCCACAGAGGAAATATACCTGATCCCACAGAGCAAATATACCTGATCCTACAGAGGAAATATACCTGATCCTACAGAGGAAATATACCTGATCCTACAGAGGAAATATACCTGATCCACAGAGGAAATATACCTGATCCTACAGAGGAAATATACCTGATCCCACAGAGGAAATATACCTGATCCCACAGAGGAAATATACCTGATCCCACAGAGGAAATATACCTGATCCTACAGAGGAAATATACCTGATCCTACAGAGGAAATATACCTGATCCTACAGAGGAAATATACCTGATCCTACAGAGGAAATATACCTGATCCCACAGAGGAAATATACCTGATCCTACAGAGGAAATATACCTGATCCCACAGAGGAAATATACCTGATCCTACAGAGGAAATATACCTGATCCTACAGAGGAAATATACCTGATCCCACAGAGGAAATATACCTGATCCTACAGAGGAAATATACCTGATCCCACAGAGGAAATATACCTGATCCTACAGAGGAAATATACCTGATCCCACAGAGGAAATATACCTGATCCCACAGAGGAAATATACCTGATCCCACAGAGGAAATATACCTGATCCTACAGAGGAAATATACCTGATCCCACAGAGGAAATATACCTGATCCCACAGAGGAAATATACCTGATCCTACAGAGGAAATATACCTGATCCCACAGAGGAAATATACCTGATCCCACAGAGGAAATATACCTGATCCCACAGAGGAAATATACCTGATCCCACAGAGCAAATATACCTGATCCTACAGAGGAAATATACCTGATCCTACAGAGGAAATATACCTGATCCTACAGAGGAAATATACCTGATCCACAGAGGAAATATACCTGATCCTACAGAGGAAATATACCTGATCCCACAGAGGAAATATACCTGATCCCACAGAGGAAATATACCTGATCCCACAGAGGAAATATACCTGATCCTACAGAGGAAATATACCTGATCCTACAGAGGAAATATACCTGATCCTACAGAGGAAATATACCTGATCCTACACAGGAAATATACCTGATCCTACAGAGGAAATATACCTGATCCCACAGAGGAAATATACCTGATCCTACAGAGGAAATATACCTGATCCTACAGAGGAAATATACCTGATCCCACAGAGGAAATATACCTGATCCTACAGAGGAAATATACCTGATCCACAGAGGAAATATACCTGATCCTACAGAGGAAATATACCTGATCCTACAGAGGAAATATACCTGATCCTACAGAGGAAATATACCTGATCCTACAGAGGAAATATACCTGATCCTACAGAGGAAATATACCTGATCCACAGAGGAAATATACCTGATCCTACAGAGGAAATATACCTGATCCCACAGAGGAAATATACCTGATCCTACAGAGGAAATATACCTGATCCTACAGAGGAAATATACCTGATCCACAGAGGAAATATACCTGATCCTACAGAGGAAATATACCTGATCCCACAGAGGAAATATACCTGATCCTACAGAGGAAATATACCTGATCCCACAGAGGAAATATACCTGATCCTACAGAGGAAATATACCTGATCCTACAGAGGAAATATACCTGATCCTACAGAGGAAATATACCTGATCCTACAGAGGAAATATACCTGATCCTACACAGGAAATATACCTGATCCTACAGAGGAAATATACCTGATCCCACAGAGGAAATATACCTGATCCTACAGAGGAAATATACCTGATCCTACAGAGGAAATATACCTGATCCACAGAGGAAATATACCTGATCCTACACAGGAAATATACCTGATCCTACAGAAGAAATATACCTGATCCTACAGAGGAAATATACCTGATCCTACAGAGGAAATATATCTGATCCCACAGAGGAAATATACCTGATCCTACAGAGGAAATATACCTGATCCACAGAGGAAATATACCTGATCCTACAGAGGAAATATACCTGATCCTACAGAGGAAATATACCTGATCCTACAGAGGAAATATACCTGATCCTACAGAGGAAATATACCTGATCCTACAGAGGAAATATACCTGATCCTACAGAGGAAACATACCTGATCCTACAGAGGAAATATACCCGATCCTACAGAGGAAACCTAATTCTGACCCGAATGTTAAACTGTACATCATTCACAGCAAGATAGAAAGCAAGTATCTCACTTACAGTATATAAGGGATGTTACCATGAATTTCTGCAATCACTCTATATGGGTTGCAGATTGCTGGCTCTTGACTGTGTGCAATGTGCGCAATGTCATGATTCCCTTCTATTTCCATCTTGAGCAGTCGTCATGTGACCATAAGTATGTGATTTGCATACTGGGAGTCATGTATTTGTAAGGGGGTATATTATGTTCTTACATTTCTTGCTCGTCCCGGTACCGTATGTTATAGTGTATATTTATGTATAATGTAATGTTTTACCTTTCACTACTGCTATTGTGTATGTTTCATAATGTACATATTTATTACTGCTGCTTTGTATAAGAAGATGTTCATTGTTTGACATAGGGAAAGTGTAATACGCAAGTTTAGCCACAAGATGGGGTACATTATAGTTTCAGATATAGCGCTGTAAATAGTTAATGTAGGAGGGGTCACTGTGGTTAAGACAGAAGGACTTCCTTATTATAGTCAGTCGCCCCAGGGTGCCCAAACCGCCTGCACAGGCTTAAGTGCCCAGAATGATAGCAGTGACTACACAATGTTGATTACAGGAGAAGCCCAGCCATCCGCAGCACCAGGCCTGAACAGTAGTAGGCTAGAACAGCTTTAGGAGAAGCTTAAGACAGCAGTAGTGACAGTACGGAGACACAGGTGGCTCCATAATGTGGTAACGTATCGCATGGGCTGATGCCATCAGACCCGGCACAAAACGGCTGAGGGAACACCCAGATGCAGTGAGTTTGGACCAGGAGGGACCTGCGTCACCGAAAGAGACAGTACAGATGGACGACCTGCTCACCGTGTGGCAACTGACTTCGGAGGCTGATACTCTCATGTCTTGTGCGAAACAGACTAGGGAATGTCTAACCGTAGCAGAGCTAAACAGGGAGGACGCTGATGAACCATGTGAGATGGTCCAACCCAGGTACGTGCTGTGTGACAGAGAGAGAAGTGTAGGGAAAGAGAAAGAAATGTGCAATGTGAAACCTGTTGTAAATGCTGTGAAGAATATGGATGTGCTGCGTAAAGAAAACAGTAAAGTTGTTCATTTGAAAGTTGAAATGGACTGTGTCTCTATTTATGCAGAACCGTCTATAGAGAGCCTACAGCAGAACAGAGTGGGCCCTGACGGCGCAGAAAGTGAAGCCACAGGTATGCAGAGTAATGGACACTATTTTCATGTGATGAGAGGCCAGGGCACTAAAGTACCGGTGACCTCGGCCATGACTACGGCCCTAGCCCTCCCTCACATACTCATCCACTTCTCTCAATAGAAAATTTTCTAGTCATCTAGTGACCACAAGCATGCAAATTTCAGAAATGCAGTTATGTGATGACTGCTCAAGCTAAAAATAAAAGAGAATCCTGACAGTTTGGAAAAACAAAGGTTTAGGGCCCATCTTATTACAACGTACAAATATATGAAAGGACAGTAGAGAGATCCTTGTAATGATCTTTTACTCCTAGGCCTGTGATAGGGACAAGGGACATCCTCTATGTCTACAGGAAAGAAGGTTTAATCATAATCGCAGATGCAGATTCTTTACTGTTAGGCTATGTGCACACGTTCAGGATTTTTAGCTCTTTTTTCACGCTTTTTCAGCCGTTTTCTGAGGAAAAAACGCTAAAAAACTGCTTACATAAGCATCCCATCATATTTAATGCATTCCGCATTTTTTGTGCACATACTGCGTTTTTTTCCGTTTCATTCCGGAAAAATACGCAGCATGCTCATTCTTTGAGCGGAATCGCGGCGATTCCACACACATAGGAATGCATTGATCCGCTTACTTTCCACATGGGGCTATGCCCACCATGCGCAAAGTAAGCGGATCATGTGAGGATGCTACCCAGGGTGGAGGAGAGGAGACTCTCCTCCAGGGATTGGGCACCATATCCTGTGTAAAAAAAAATGATTAAAATAAAAAATAATTATATACTCATCTTCTGGCGCCCCCGGATCCAGCCCAGGCCTAAGCGATGCTCCCGCCAGCTCCCATTCCCAGGGATGCATTGCGTGAATCACCTGGATGTTGTAGCGGTCTCGCGTGATGCTACATCATCTGGGGTCATTGTTGCGAGTCATCACTGGGAACGGGAGTTGCCAGGAGCATCGCGAGGAGAGGGAAGGCTGCAGGGCCGCTGGAAGGTGAGAATATCACAATTTTTTATTTTTTTAACATTATATCTTTTTACTATTGATGCTGCATAGGCTTGACAAGTGTGACCAACCTGTCAATCAGTTGTCCACGTGATGCTACAGATCGCTTGGAAAACTCTAGCACTCTGCAAGCTAATTGCACTTGTAAAATGCTAGTGTTTAGCAGGAAAACGCATGCCAATTCCGTATGCGTTTTACCCTCGGCAGGGAGTTGCGGAATTGCCGCCGAAATTTCCGTGGCAATTCCGGACGTGTGCACATAGCCTAAGAGCAGTGACACTATGGAGCTCTCTGCCACGTGATGTTCTAATGGTTGATTCACTACAAAAGTACAAGGAGGCCTGGATGCCTTCCATGTAAAATATAATATTACAGGTTATGGGTACTAGATTCTGTGATGGGGCCTTCATCCATGGAACTACTCTGATTGCCATATGTAGAGTCGGGAAGAACTTTTCCCCCTAATATGGGACAATTATCATCTGTCTCATGGGGTTTTACCCTTCAGATCAATATGTTAGGGTACAGGTTTAACTCAATTGACTTGTGTCTTCTTTCAACTTTAAAGCTATAACACTATGAAACACACTGTCAAGATTCGGCAATGTGCAGTCACATATGCCGACTGCAGAAATTTATTTTCATCCCAGAAAACCCCTTTATTGCATTATTTATGAATCTATTTTTAAAGTTATGTATTAAAATTAGAAAAAAAAATATATGGGTAGCGTGCACTGCGTAACCGCATGTGCATAGTGGCATGAGATTACTACTGCTTTATGGGCCGGTAGGGAGGCTACTTGGTGACTTTGGCCACAAAATACAATACACAAAGAAAAGTACAATGGCGATTCCACATCTCACCATAGTGAAAGTGATTGTGGTCACATTGCAACCTGCTAGTTGCAACGTCCATCACATGCAAGTCCTCCTGTAGGCTTGGATTTCCTTGGATTTGGGTATCATGGCTGCAGCGACTTGAAGGTCACAATGACGTACTATCGAGACTCAGGGATGTTTGGTCGCCCAAAGCTTGCTGCAATCAAAGTCACCATGTATCCCCAACCTTAGGTATCCTGATTGTAGGCACCTTCCATGCTACGGAATGATCTCCTGGCCGCCGCAGTGTCCCCATCTATTCACAGCTATGGGACTGTACAGGAACAGACAACATAAAGAACAACCACAGAACAAACAATGTTTTCTGGATAATTATCCGTGTTTACTTCTAACATGAAGGCGCCGCGGGGAGATCTGATGTTCGGCAGATTGCCACCAGCCTCTCAACATAAACAAAGATTTACATTCTATAACAAAGCTTTGCCAGTCACAGAAACAATAGTAAAATGTTTTCAATGTGACTTTTCAACACCACAACGGACGCGCTTTCCATCCTGGGACATGTCCTTCCATTAAAGAAAGTAAATAAATCCTAAAAGAGTGTACGGCTTTTCTTAGAAGGGTCCAATGATGCCGGGACCTGCCGGCGATCAGCTGTGATATGCGGGAGGAACTAGCAGCAAGTGGTCACTTTCCCTGCAGCGCCACCACTGGGGGAAGTGAAGTACTACATAGTGCCCATTCTAATCGATGTAGCGTTCATGTAAAATTGGGTCATCCGGCATCGGAGATACGTTTTTATATCTGCTCTCTGGCTAATAGTTGATGACGATCCTCTATCCTTAAATGAGATTTATCTTTTAGGATATTTGAAAATTGTTTTTCTAAACCAGACAATCCTTACAGAGGACAAGCAACATGTTCGCAAATATGGCCGCCATTAGGGTTTACTACAGGCAATTTCCATGCCGTGGCCACTACGGAGGAAATGTATCCCGTCGTGGTCACACAGATAAATAGGTGATCTGCCTCAGCCGGCGGTCAGCAAAGTGGGCCTTTCTGTCCACTTCAAGTGGGTTGGCACAAGAGCCAGGAGTAGAGACCAGCGCCCAAGGGTAAAGGTTGGAACAGATGATTAGTGAGCATGAGTAGTACTTTTATTTTTTTCTATACATTTTAAAATAATATTTATCCCATGAACAACCCATTTAAGTAATATCCATCAGTTTGTTAGAGTAAATGCTATTCAGCCATATCTTAGAGGCAGTCTGTCAGCATAAAATGACTGTTCAAACAAAGCCCCGACACTCTGAGCATACTAGTCGTGGCCAAGCTGTTCAATTTCACGTCCATATCTACCTACTTTTCATCTATCTCTGCCTGTCTCAGGGATAAATAGGAAAATAATTAGGTCAGACGGTTCACCAAAAAGTTCAGCCAGGCCAAAGGGTGCACTGAGCGCCTGTGCTTGGTTTGAACGGTTATTATGCGCTGACAGAGTTCTTTTAACTATATTTTCTTAAACAAAAGTCATGTCAACTGTCTCCTACATGCATTACCACTCAATAGTCCTAAGGTACTGAATGTCGAGTGATGATATAGGGACAGAGAACATTTGGCCACAGCTTTAGGCAGATTTGTGGTGTAAGAATCTAGGAAAGCAGAATCTGACATAAGTGTCCTACAAGGTCTGTTGGATACGACCATTTTGTTTTTTATTTTGCAAGGAAATTTTCTTTGCCCATCTTGGTCCCACGACATGACCTGCTGTCCGGCTAACTTCCTCTCTACCCATCACCTTGTTAATCTCCCCTTTGGTCCTGTCTCACTAATCCCTTATTCTCATCTATCTTTCCTTTCCCAACGCAGCCACCGCATGACCCAATGTGAGCAAGAGGTGTTAGGACCAGCTCATGCGAGGAAAACCAATCCATTTATCATAATCCCATCATGAAAAGACACCGAAAATAACGCAGACACATGCCAAGGAAACGGCTACCAAGAGGAGGGCCGGAGGCGCAGGGAGACACACAGCAAAAATGTTACTACACAAAAGGAGAATTAGGAGGATTGAAATAAAGGAATGAAAGGGATCTTATACAAGAGAGAAATGAGGGGGAAGCGCTCTAATTTGGGGGATGGGAAATCCACAAACATTTTTAATCCTTTCTTCGGGGCAGAACAAAGAATAGCAAAGAAAAAGAGCATTGGAGCAGTAAACGACTGTTATAGCCGGCCCTGGTTAGAGAGCTGGGAGACAGATTGGGAGACATAAGGCCAGGATTTTAATGGTTAAAGCTTTTGGTTAGTACCAGTGACACTGTAATAAACAAGGGGCATACATTTACTATAATTAGGCGGTATTTATACCGCACAAACATGTTACATGGGGCTGCACAGGAAAACATGGGCTCAGTGTCTGGCACACTGCAGATCATCTTCTGATTTCCAGCGGTAAAATAGTAAAAAAAAAATCTGAAAAATAGTAGTAGTTCTTGATGTGAGGTTTAATCATGTAAGCATCAACTATGGTAATTGAGTAAAATTGAAGATTTTGTAATTAAAGTTATATTGCTAACTTTATCATCATGTTATGTGTTAAAAAATTGTTCTATGAAACTCAGTCTTGTCAAAATTTTGGAAACTGTTCTTGTGTTCAGTGAAATATTGATTGAAATCTTACTTTGCAAAGGGGGCGTACTCATTTATGTTGAGTAATGGAGGTAGATAGGTAGATTATTCTCAGTCTGAGAATACAGATTTTTCACTATTCCTTTTGCGTCTTTTCTTTAATATTAGCATCAAATTCCCAGAGTCATTCTGGCTTTTGTGCCTTTTTGCGCTAGTTTTCAGTCCTCGCCATTTATGTGGTTTGCTTGACAGTGTGTGCAGGGCTTTCATTATCCAGATGTGAAATTGTACTCCTGTACTTTAGTAGATTATAACATCTGCCTTTTCCCCCCTATTATTTTAGAACTTATTGAAATAATCATGATGCATTTTGCTCAAAAAAAGGATCAAATAAAGTAAAAAAATAAAGCATCTTTGCATCTAAACCATGCTCATCAAACATAGTGTGTTATTTTTGATGAATTGGGTACAAAAACTGGCAGCGCAAAAAGAAAGACAAGACCAAAAAAGACAAAATACAAAAAATACAAATGATGAATCAGGGCCCCACTGTTGCTTGTGGAAAGCCTGTCGCTGTGTTTCGGGCCAAACATGCAGTGAAAAAAGGTGCATTTTCGTCTTGTTCACACATCGGATATTCTTATACGAAATCCATACCTATGATATTCTATGTGCACATTTCTGATTTTTTTTTCCTCAGAGAGAGTGGGCCGTGAAAAATACAGTATCTGAGACATGTCCAGTTTTGATCAGAGTGGTAGATCAAAATTAGTAATGCAAGCCAATGGGTTCATGAAAAAGTTGGGTCCAATTTTCACAGACTGTCAGAAATGAGAAGGTGGAGAAACTTTTTTTTTTCACTCCACATACAAGAAAAACGTATGACACTCTGGCCAGACTCGGATCAGAATAATCGCTCTGTATTTTTCGTACGTGGAAAATACTCACATCTGACTTAGCTCTTATCGGCACTTTATGCCTGCTGTTGCTGGTCTTAGTATTGTATTAATCCTTTTATTATAAAAGGCTAATGGTTTTGACATGGGCATGTTTGGTCCTAAATAGTGATGGGCGAGCGTGCTTGGAACTGCTCGATCAAGCATTGGGATATCACTGAGTATCGCGTGAAAGAGAGGAAACTCCGGAAAAATGCTCGAGTTTGCCATTCTCTTTCGATTCTAGTATCCAGCACTCACGCATTTCACTGCTCGATCAACACTAGTGCTAAACCCTTGCCACATAATGACATAGGGATTGTAAAGGTCCTCTTTAAAAATGGATAATATTACATAACCTATAAGTCACATCTAACTGTAAAAAATTATGGAATATGTAACCACAAAGGTGGAGTTTGGCTTTCCATTCACCAGGACAAAGAAACATTTTGATCCCCCAATGCCACAAAATATTAGATACACATCCCTGTTGGACTCCACCAATCCACCCCAGTACGGTAACTGAGATGTAAAGGCTCTTTAAAAAAAAACGATTTTCAAATGTCGTTATCTAAATCTTTTAATGAGAACACACTCGGCTTCACCCCGGGAATCGGCCAACTGAGTCACATATTTTTTGTATTCCGCACTGGGTGCTAATGCGCCTACATGAACGGCAAATTCTCATTTAATCTACTGCTAATGCTTTATTGTTTATTTTTATTACATTTACATTTTTACTGTTATTTTATGGCTATGTATTTCCTTTTTTATTTCCACATTAAATTTTAAATTATGCTTAATATATTCCATTCTTGGAAATGAGAAAAAAAAGAACGATTTTATTCCTTTACAGTAGACTTTCACATCTAGATTTCATTTGGTACGTAATGTTGGACTAGGGGTGGCGGAGGTAACTCTGCGTCAGAACAAGGATCCCCTCTGAGGGTACCAATTGTAGGATTGGTGGGCGCACGTTCACTTATTAGCTCAGCTGTGACAGGACGTCAATGTTTCGTCACTTTGGGCTGTCTAGCATGGAATGGACAATGGAGGACGAGAAGTGAGACCTTCGTCCTCCTGGAACACAGCTAATGTGATGATGCAGATTACAAATCAATAAAACCAACAGGAAACATCAATTGGGAACTATTATTACACTTTGATTGCCTCGTTTTGATTATGTTGTAATAAAAATACCTAGAATTAATTTACAGGTTTATTGAGAAACTCAATAATAGAACTTCTGAGGTCAATTATTGATTTTGTTGGCAATAGGAAAAGATCTGATGAACTTCCTAATAAACACTGATAGTACAGAAGTATTATGTTATGCAACAAGGTTGAAAATTGTCATGTGGTTGTTGGTGTTTTTATTTAATGCTCCGGATGGATAACTTTGGAGGGACCTTTTGCCTAATGACCCATGAATAAAAGAGGACCAGAGCTCTTTAGATATTTCTAACAATCCTTATAGTTTAAGAGGAGATAAGATGGAAGTCACAATGGCCCTTCAATTGAGTGTTTATCATGGCCTTAGTGGTCCGTTTACATGGGCCGACCTGGAGCACTAAGGGTATGTGCACACGTTGCGGATTTCTTGCAGAAATTTCCTGAAGAAAACCGGAAATTTTCTGCAAGAAATCCGCATTTTTTTTTTTGCGTTTTTTTCCCGTTTTTTTCGCGTTTTTTTAGCATTCTGCAAGCGTAATTAGCTTGCAGAATGCTAAAGTTTTCCAAGCGATCTGTAGCATCGCTTGGAAAAGTTTTACTGACAGGTTGGTCACACTTGTCAAACATAGCGTTTGACAAGTGTGACCAACTTTTTACTATAGATGCAGCTTATGCAGCATCTATAGTAAAAGATAGAATGTTTAAAAATAATAAAAAATAATAAAAAAAAAGGTTATACTCACCCAGACATCTCCTCACCGGCGTCCGTTCCTCTTCCTATAGCTGGTCTGTGCGCACAGGACCTTCCGTGACGTCACGGTCACGTGAGCGGTCACATGACCGCTCACGACCAATCACAGGACAGTGACGTCATCGGCAAGGTCCTCCACCGCACATCAGCTACAGGAACCGAAGCAACAGCATGCAGTGGAGGCGGGAAGACATCGAGGGTGAGTATAGGACTATTTTTTATTTTAATTCTTATTTTTTTACCAATTATATGGTGCCCAGTGCGTGGAGGAGAGTCTCCTCTCCTCCACCCTGGGTACCAACCGCACATAATCTGCTTACTTCCCGCATGGTGTGCACAGCCCCGTGCGGGAAGTAAGCAGATCAATGGACCCCTAGGTGTGCGGAATCCCCTGCAATTCCGCATTTTAATGAACATGTTGCTTTTTTTTCCGCGATGCGATTTTTTCGCGGAAAAAAAGGCTACATTTGCACAAAAAATGCGGAATACACTGAAAATAATGGGAGGCATATGTAAGCGTTTTTTTCGCGTTTTTATCACGTTTTTATAGCGAAAAAACGCGAAAAAAACGCGAAAAATACTTAACGTGTGCACATGGCCTAAAGGTCCGCCAAACAGTCACTTGTTTGCCTGCTTACCCAGGCCATCCACACTTCAGATGTCCACTGAACGATCACTAATAGATCATTCAGTGCATATTCTGTCAATGTTGGAAGATGATCATTTGGGCACACCAAGAGATCATTGCACTCGATAAACAAGCATTTTTCTCATTCCTCGAGTGATCGGCAGCCTGTTTAGACAGCACAATTATCGTAAAACAAACATTATATAAGAGTGTAGATGCCCCTTAAGGGGCCAATGACATTTAATGCCCAAGCGCTCCTCATCACATTGAACCCACCACCGATACAATAAAAACATTGGGACATATCATTTGCTCTTGCCAGAAAATATGTTGAAAACGTACAACTTTATACGAAAAATCTCAAAGACAAAATTGAGAGACTGATTTAGTTGTAAAAGAAAATTCAGCTAGGCAGTTAAACTGCATCTCCCATAATATCCAGCAGAGGCAGAGCGTCGTAATATGAATGGATGGTTGTCTGGGGCCAATATATTGACCATATAGCCTTTGGATAGATCATCAATATCTGATCAGTGGGGGATCCAACATCCAGCACCCCTAACACTTGTGCCATGGATGAGGGCAGTCCCCAGTGTAGAAAGCTGGAAGCCCAAAGCTCCACACACTGTTTGGTGGCCACTTTTGATGGGATACTCATGGGTGATCCTACATAGGATACCCCAGAATGGCCATTTCATAGTGCACAGAGGTATGGGCATCCTTCAGGCTCCATAGATCCGCTAAGTAGCGAGTGTGTAAGACCCCCACAGATCTAATAGTGATACCCTGATCATATTGAGTCATCAGTATCTTAGTCTCGGACAACCCATTCAATGACACCACAGGAGTTGTAAGTGGGGGGGTTGAAGAATGCCATAATACACCCCAAGATGTCAGCAAGCAAGAACGGCACAAATACTCTCATTTTACTGTATTTTAATATGACTCATTATTTTTATATGCCTTAATATTATGTCGCTCTGCAAAAATTTGTACCTTATATTATACAGTATGTTACCTTAATACTAAAAGAAAATTCTCAGTTTCTTCGGATATTCGCGTTCTCAAGCCTCTGAGAACATGTCAGGCTGCTCTGACCACATGCACAGCTCATTGAGAATAGATCATTGATACTACCTTCCTAGCATGAGGTAATATCCACCATACCAGGACCACAGCCTGCAGCAAAATGCTAATAAACCTATCTCATGTAATACAACAATATCTCAATAAGCATAAAAAATCATAGCACACTGGGGGTAAACATGTAAAAAAAGAATACCAGATGAATAAAAGGAGCTGACAGGACCAGAAGATGAACGAGGAAGGTGAAGAAGTGGAAGAGCGGGCGAATCAGCGCAGAGGCAGAAAGTAAAGGCACTGAGAAGAAATGAGAGCAGTAAGGGGTGAATATGTCTGACAAGCGTGAAATGAAGCGGCCAATAAACTCAGAGCTTCTCCAGAACACTACTAATCTGTTTTTAACTCTCAAGACTTAAAGCGTAGCCGTCGTTTTAATTTTTATATCATAAAT